>NC_092180.1:18095223-18433556 GCF_043641665.1 Enoplosus armatus | reverse complement strand
GCTCCAGCTCACAAACATCATCCGAAGACAGCCAAGAAGCTGAGAGCAAAGTGAAAATGTGTCACAATCAGGATAATGATGCATGGCTGAAATATAAACTCCATTCAGTCAAATCAACAAATAAGTGTGATATATTCACAAGAGTAGACTCAATAAAAGGATATAATGTATTAAATATACAATGTTCAATGTTTTACCGCCCCTTTACAAACATGAGGGGGCAGAATATTATAAACACATTTTAATATACAGTACCAGCTTACCTGATGCCAAATTTGTAGGCCCAATACTAAAAATAATTGCTGTGTGATAACACTTTTGTTTGATTTGATTTGCTTTTGTGTGAAATATAATGTCTCCTACAAATAGACTGTCATGTTTGTTAGCTATTGCAACACTAACGCGTATTATCTAATAAACTAAATGCACTCAGTTGTAAACTGTCAACGTGTGCAATGTGCAGAGGTAATTACTGAAAGGACAACACTGACTGACTGCACAGGTGAATCATATGTTTGTTTCTCATGTGTCCATGTACCTGTCAGCAGTCTGTGCACATTCTGCAGTATTTGCATGTACAGCTCATGCAACTCCTCCCCCCCCCTCTTCTCCTCTCCTTGCTCCTCTTCCCTCTCTCCTCCTGTCTTCTTCACTGCTTTGTAAAAAGCGGACAGGAAATGGAGAGCCGACATCAGGAAGTCCATGGGCCGGTGGGCAGAACTTATTTCTTTGAGGATCTGCTGGCAGAAGCCCTGATAGAGGGTCATGTGACTCAGCTTGGTGCCATTCTGCTTGTCCTCTCCCTGCACTGACAGTGCGGACAGCTCACAGTGCAGCATGATAGTAACAACTTCTACAACAAAAGCTTGACCGAGGACGCTGGCTGGCTGGATGACTGACTGACTGACAGCCTGGGGCTTCAAGGCAGACTCAACGGCTGGTCCCAGGGAAGCAGTCGTTCTGGCGAGCATTTGGGTCAAAGTTTGATCCATTGGTTTACTCCTTCCCAGGTTAGAGGTCATTGCCTGGGAGAAAGATGCCAGCGATGCCAGCAGGAGATGAACAGACGACATGGACGCTCCTGGATCTGGTTTACCTGACACACCTGCTGAACTGGGTGCCACAATTTGCCTTGCTATTTCCATACTGGTAAGATAGGAGGCAAATTGGTCCAGGTTGAGTCGAACACTGCTGTTTCTGATTATAATCAACTGGATCAAGGACCTGATGAAGCCCTGTACAGCTTTGATTAAATCCAACCAATCAGGGCTGCATGTGGCTCGAAATCTTCCATTGTTGCTATGCCAGAGGAGAGAAGACACAGCAGCCTGCAGCAGAGTACCACCATGTATGAGCTTCAAAACACTTTCGAAGTTTCTACCCTCCAGGAGACAAGTCAGAATCTGGAGCAGCTTCACCAGGAACACAGCATCATCTCCAGACTCAGGAGCATCCACGGCCATCTGGTCTGACTGACTGGAGGTGGAGTTGAGCATGAAGAAGAGGAGGAGGAAAATAGAGGAGAGATCCTCAGAGTTCATCGCATCTGGGTTTAGGTTTGTTATGATTTGGAGTAAGTTTACCAGTTCCTTGCTCTGTGTGTCAGTCAGCAATACAGACACCTCTCCAGTCTTTGAGGATGCCAATATATCATCAACTATAGTGTCTTTTTTCAGGGTGGGCAGAGGTTGACTGGCATCTCCCTCTAAAGAGTTAGTTCCAGTTCCTTTCTCCTGAAACTTAAGGAGCGCAGGGAAAACCTTGGGTACATGTGCTGCCTTGAGAACACAAATAATCTTTTGTGTGAGGGAATAAACTGTGGCGGAGAACAGTGAAGGTAACTCAGCAAGAACTGGGCTTTGGAGAAGCTGTGAAGATATGAGGGAGACGGTCAGACACCCGGGCGGCCGGTGCTTTCCTCCATCTGTCTGTCTGCTGAGGAGTGAACTGACAAGTACATCAGCTATGCAGCCAGCATCTTCTCTGCTCAGGTACGAAGAAAGCAAAGGCAAATTGGACGTGACAAGATACCAGTGTGCTACGGGGTAGGAGCTGGCATTCACACTCTCTATCTGCCCGTCCCATACCTGCTCTCCATCCAGACTCACCTCGAACTCTGATTTAGCTAAAATAAACTGGGCTGCCGTGTTTAGCAGTGCAGCAGTGCTGGGTTCAGAGAGTAAGGCCGCATCTAACAAAACCTTCTTCATCTGTTGCAAAGTGAGGAGTTTGAGCAGCAAACGGCTTGCGGGGCTGCAGGATGGTTGTAGACATGCTGGAAAAATCTCACCAGATAGAAGACTTTCTACATGGGTTAGGACTGCAGCACGGCCTTCAGTCTCGCTTGCAGCTGCTGTCTGGTCAAGAGATGTGTATTTGCTGCAGTGGATATAGAAGAGCGTGTCGACTTCCACCCAGGTGTATCTGAGGAGGAGAGCGGCCTCCTGGGTCTTCTGTTCCCACAGTGCTCCCATTTTAGACTCTGAGATCTCCTCTGACTCTTTCTTTTTGCCTTTCCTTGGGGTCCTTTGAACTGAACTTTTATTTGTTTTTACAGCCTTTTTCTTTGACAACAGATGTAGTACCTCCTTGACTACCTGTTGCATCTCCTCCATCAGGCCCTGGCTCTTTCTGACTATGGGAAGAGGAGAGGCATTGTCTAGAGTCTTCAGACTAAACAAAACCACATGAAGCAGCTGGCTGAGGGAGAATAGCTTCAGAGATGCATCCTCTCTCTCTTGGTCCACCTTTACTTTTTTATTCTCCCCTTTATCATCAATCTCCATCTTCTCTGCCCTTCTTTCCTCCTTCAACAGGTCAGGTAGTATATATCTCCTGATGCTCTCCAACACTAATGAGCAGATCTCTAGGCCCTGGGAAGGCGGAGTGTCCAGAAGACACGTCCTGAGCACAGCGGAGACACCTTCAGGCAACAGAGGTGGTCGGAGGTGGTCCAGGGCTGGCTGACAGATCACAGACAGGACCTCGGAGAAGAGGCGAGGCAGCTGACGGAGCTTTGTGTAGGTCTGGAGGAGACTGCACACCATGAGCTGTTGGGAAACAAACAGTCAAAACTCACCTCTTACACATTTTACCATTTAAAAAAGTATTTAATTCTGGGGCAGGCAAAAATGTAATTCAGGATTAAGTAGAGACCTGTCTGGCGCGTTGCACTCGTGCTTCCATGCATTCAGAATTAACCCAGGCTGAAGATGACAGCTGGTCCAGGTCTGGTTCAAGAATCAGATGGTTGAGACTCAACAGCACCTTTAAACAGCGGTACCATGCTGGGATGCTGAAAGACAAGACAGGAAAGGTTTTCCACTGAATGACCAAGAAAATTGTTACATGAAAAAGCTGTGACTTATTATTCTGAATATAAAATACTTTTAACAGACAATGACAAAAACATCAAGAGGAGTGTTGTTTTTTACCTTGGCTGGGCCTGGTTGAAGAGCATTTGTCCCAGGGCTCTGTAAAAGTTGAGTTGGACCTCTCCATGTCTGATCTTATCTGCTGCTACATTGTAAATATCAGCTGACAAAGCCTGGCTTAGCAGCGACTCCACAGACAGCAGAGCCAGGCTCCAGCTCTCTGGGGAACAGAGGGAGGCTGGGGGAGACTTCTGCTCGGGGGACACAGAGACTGGCTGGTCTGCTTTGGCAGGTGAGAGTGAGTGTCCCCCAAGACTTATGTCCAAGGCCGGGACCAACCTGATGAGGAAATAGAAACACAGCATCCTGTGCACTTCCTCACTTTCTCCTCTCCCTTTTCCGTAGCTTTCCAGAAAGAACTTAAACAGTAGAGACAATGTGTTTGACTTCACAGTGTAGTGCAGGGGCGACTCACAGTAGCCCTGAGAACTCAGTTTGGAAAGTATGGCACTGACTGGCTTCAAGGGGCCTTTCGCCCCTCCAGGACCACGTTTCCCAGAATCCTCTTTAGATGGAAGGAGCTCCTCCTTGTAGGAGGTCAGGTGCTCAGAGGGGAAGAGAGCTAACTGAAGGATAGAGTCTATCTTGATGCGGATGTCTCTGCACAGGTGCTGACGGAGACGCAGATGTGTGTGAGAAGGTGCAAATTCACCAGAGGTCAGCAGGTGTCTGAGTAGTACTAATGTCTGGATCAGCTGGTTGGTTACCATAGCAAAGACTCTGTTAGGATTGGCTTGTTGTCGCTGAACTGACGAGTAACATGACAGCACCTGAAGCAACACATCAAACAAATTAGCTGAATGAGGTCCCTCCTTTGGCTTGGAAGAGGATTTATTAGCATCCAAGTCTGGCTCATCTGGAGGACTGTCAGTGATTGGCTCAATTTGGGAACTGTCCAAATCGCTGACAGGCTCAGTCATGTCCTCATCTTGACATGTGACAGACTCAGTCATGAGGGGTTCTGTGAGCAATGGCTGTTGTAGCTCACGGCAGGCCAGAGAGCAGAGCTTAGCCAGGAGATCGACCATGAGTTCATACTTGGTGGTGAAGACGGATGAGAGCACAGGAGAAGAGAGAAGGCCCTGACACACACTCAGTATGGTGGACACACACACCTGCGACTTAGAGTCAACACGTGCACACTCCTGGAGGCGGTCAAGCAGCAGCTAGAGGCAAACACAGAAAAGAGGTGTCTTCATATATCAATGTTAACTTTCTAGAGTATGAATGTGCTACAGACAAAGCATTAGTCCAACATGTGATTATGCAGTAGACAATCACAACAAGAAGAATTCAGAGTTGAAATCAGTGTTGCTGCATTACAGACACCACTCTAGATTTGTGGTGGTGTTTTTATTCCAGTATTGCCAGCACACCTGTGCCATGTTGAGCCTCAGACTGATGGTCTTGCCCTGCTTGAGAAGAGAGTGGAGCTTCCTGCTGTGAAGCAGGTCATCCAGGTAACACCACAGTCCTTCCAGGACATTCTGAGAAAACTCCACCTTCTGATTGTACCGGCCAGTCAGAGCGTGGGTGCACCAGTCCAACAGCACCTGCAGTGGGAAGGGTCAAAAAGACAGACATGAACAAATAGATGGTAGACATTTATATGCTACTGTTGAATTGATTTACACAGAAAATCTTTTGTCAACTATCCCAGAACTGGCACTGGGAGAATGTTTTCATAAAATTGTCAAATGAATGACAGTATGAATGAATAATCAACAAGTGAAAAAGAAACTTTACAAATCCTTAAGAGTAGATTTAGTCACAGCATCAGCAGATAAGAACACATACAGTAAAAATATAGGCACAAACTTCAAATAACATTCACTAGATGCCAATCCAAGTCTGTGAAGTACATCTAAAAAACATCCTAAATAGAATTACTACTACAACACTAAATTCTAAAATTGCTGAATGATAAAATTGAATGCTAAAATTCATTCTTTATTTGGAAGGAAAAGATGTAAGACATAATATCTACAGACAATGTTAATAAAATAATGAACTGTAATTTCAGAACTACAACTGTTACTTGTTCCTTGTTGGGCAGCAGACACTGAGAGGAGATCCAGGCAAAACGTGCCAGCTTTAACTTGTCCTCCCACGGAGTCTGAGGACTCTTCAGTTTCAGATGGATACCTGAGTAGATGGCAGCCATCACTGCAGCTGGTGCTACTGCTGCACAGGCCTGAAGAGAGGGAATGGAGAAGAGGAGTCAGGGCCAGAGGGATGGAACACAACATAGGGGGAAAGGTGAGAAGACCTAAATACTGTTTAAATAGAGTAATGATCAGTATTAATTTCATTTTACAGTGATAAACTACATGGGTGAGAAATCTGTGTTTATATGACCATGGTGGTTTACATGTGCAAACACCCACCCACCCAGGAGAGTAAGGAAACCACATCCAGGTCAGACATAAACCACAGACAAGATAAGACACACACACACACACACACATAGAGTAACTAAGTCAGAGGTAGAAAGGTTTTGTTTTTTGAATGTGGATATACTTGTGACAGATCTCAGGTTGCTCCACAGAGAAGGACCAAAGCAACGAAAAGCACCCACTCCAGGTCTGAATCCTATTTTAGATATAGATACATCTTGTTCTCATTCTAGTAGCTTACAGCTGAGCCCCGAGCCCCACATGTACGGCCATATCTTGCAAACACATATTTTCAACAAGCAATTGGTAAATGTCTGGCGCAGGTGTTTTTAATTTTTAATTTAATTCAGATCTGTTCAGGTCTGTCTGATACCCTCAGTATACACGGCTTTAACAAACTGACATGATTACTGCTAGCGACAACTAGCTATGTAGCGTATTCTTGCTAAAGTCAAATTAAGCTAATATTGGGGCTGCTTCTCGTCTGCACGCAAACAACCCATCACTAAGCTTCAATGTTACTTGTTTAAGAATAGTTACATGCACTTCTGTAAAATTAACCTATTAGACTTACGACTTCTCAATCTGCACGTGTCTCCTGTTTTCAGATGTGCACGAACTTTCAACTTTCACCCTACCGACCAGGCAGAAGCAATCGAGAGTCGATTCAAATGATCGGCCAACGGTTGGGCTCCAAAATATTCGCTTTTCGTTTTCTCTCAGCACAGACCCTGGTAGAAATTATATTTAATGGACATTTTTCGGATGATCATATATTCAGTTAATGTGAAAATAAAAAACGCAGTTAATCGAGAAACCCTATTCGTCGAGAAAATAATTTAGCTAATATCTCATGTCACTTTATTCTTAGGCAACGTACGTTTGTTTGTATGAACTAAATAAAAACATTAGCTTTTTGTTCTTTGTGTAAAAATGTAATGATACATTTTGTTTTGGAAGCTTATAAACTCATTCACAAAACACTTATGGCTAGGCGTTAACGATCTGGGTTTGCTTGGTTATGCCTGGGAAAGTTTACATATATCATCAGCCATTGAATTCCCCCGTCGAGGAGGAGGAATCGTGTGTACATGCGAACCAAACCAGGGTCACCTTTCCTGTTTCTACCCTTTTAGACTCTTTCCAGGGAAATTGGGTTTATTTTTCAGAGTGAATTTAGTGTTAGTCGGTCTTCGGCAGCTTGTGTTTCCACTTTCCCCGCTTGCCGACCAAATATTCTGCGACAGATGACAGTGACAGGCAGGGTGTTGGTAGCTGAACAGCGATAAGAGATAAAGTGGCTGAAAGCGGCTGTCAGGGGCAGATAAAACGGACAAAAACGGTCTAAACTCGACAATGTAGCGGGAAGAAGCTCTACAACCGCTCGGCTATGGATACGGTGCGTTGACCTGACGGCTAGGGGACTAAAATGTTTCTCCAAGTGGACTTAGCTACTAAACAAGAAACACCTCGACGCTATCAGTCACTGAATCTGGCTGGCCACTAGGAAACTACTTATTTCTGTCAAATTTAGCTAATAGCTAGTCAGTTGCTGACAACCAGGACGATGCGGCTTCTAATTCGCATGTCAGGGTGCACACAGGGAGAGCATTTGTCCAAACTCAAGCTAACACAGCCGAGGATGTTGTGGCTGGAGCACCGCCTGACCCTCTCAGCTGCCCTCCGGAGGAAGAGACAGTCGACCGGGGTCAAGTCATCAGTCCACCCGACCCCTGCCTTCCCTCCCTCCTCACCCAGGCCGCTCACGTCTGTCCTGCCCTGCAGTCCACTCAGAGGTCTCTCTATACTCCGAACACGGACAGTCACGCACACACCTGTTGCCTTTGCCAGCTCTTCAGCCGCCTCTACACCTACACCAGCTGGATCAGTGAAGACCCAGGCGGACACGGAGACAGGCCAAACACCGACCACGGTCCCCGTGGAGGATGTCAAAAGGATTTTGCAACTTGCTCACCCAGAGAGATGGAGACTGGCAGGTCTGTATGTGTCTGTGAAGCCAGGGGCGTAGATAGGAATTGGGACCCCCTTACATATACCTGACCCCTTGGATCACTACATCCATGACAAAAGAAGACTCACCTATTTTTGGAATAGCCTTTAGGTGTGTCTCTAATAAGAGAATAAAAAAGGTGTCAATTTATTAAAAGGCTTTCACTGTACTGGTAATAGTACAGTTGTCATGTTTATTATGATGTTTTTTTTCCATTGTTGGCAAAAGTGTAGAGTATCCACACTGAGTTAAATCTCTCAAAAAAGGCAGGTATTCCATGATTGGTAACTTCCACATTTGGTCAAATTGTATTCATGATCTGGCAAAGGCTGCTCTGCTACTCTCAGCTTTTTATAATTTTAATTTGGAGAGCTCTGTTAAAGTGCTTTTTGGGTTTGAAAAACAACCTCAAGTACCTTTTTTTTATCAGGTTTTAAGACTTCCTTTTATAAATTGTAGCCCTGGGTTTTGCTTTCTACAATAATTTGTTTAAAGTGTATCTTTTGCTTTGATTCTGAACTTTCTGTTTTTTTGTCTTTTCATTTATCCACCACAGCTGCTCTAGGCTTTTTAACTGTTTCCAGTGCAGTAACTATGTCAGCTCCATTCCTTCTGGGTAAAGTGATTGACACCATTTACACCACTGGAACAGACACAGAGACAATGACGGCCTCCCTGACATCATTATGCATCATGCTGACGGGAGTGTTCCTGTGTGGTGGGGCAGCCAATGCTGCCAGAGTCTACCTCATGCAGACCTCAGGTGAGACGAGGAGGGAGATTAATGCTCCACTTGCTTGTATCTCTCCTCCAGGTCTTCATCTTTGCTTTCCCTGTTAAGGAAAGTATAGGAAATAATAACTTTCAGTGTCTATTATATCAGTACATATATATATATATGTATGTATGTATAAAGAATACTTTGAAAGTCTGGGAAATCTATCTCGCTGTCTTGCTGAGAGTTAGATGGGAAGATCAATGCCACTCTCATGTTTAGCTTAGCATAAATACTGGAAGCAGGAGAAACAGCTAGCCTGGCTCTGTCCAAAGTTCACAAAAACACCTGAACCTCCTAAAGGTCTCTAATTATGATGATTTATGATGATTTATCTTGTTTGTTTAATCTGTACACAAACAGAATCTGAAAGCAACGAATTGTGACTGTAATTATTTCTTCCAATGACTTCCTGGTAACCTTACGGTGACAACATGTCTGTTTGTGCACAGAATAAACACGCAACTTACTATGTTTTAATTAGAGAGCTTTGGAGATGCAGGTTAGGGTTATTGTTGAACTTTGGACAAAGTCAGGCTGGCTTCAATTGATTAATTATACACTGGCAAAAATAATGACGAATGTCCATCACATGTTAACAGAGCCTAAAGTAATGTTTTAATAAAACAAACAAACATGAAAAGTGTGCAACTATCCACATTTGTCAATTTAATTGCAACAGTCTCTTATCTCTATCCTCCTCACTTTTCTCTCTTCAGGCCAACAGATTGTTCGTAATCTCCGTGCCTCCGTCTTCTCCTCCATCCTCAGACAGGAAGTGGCATTTTTCGACAGGAATAGGACAGGCGAGCTTATCAACCGCCTGTCTGCTGACACGGCCGTGGTAGGCCGTTCGATCACTGACAACCTGTCAGACGGGCTGAGAGCTGTCGCCCAGGCAGCTGCTGGTGTCAGTATGATGGTGAGTTTGTCCCTCAGAGTGGTCCGCTTTGGTTGGTCAGGATAGGTTTGAATGAGGAATCAACAGGCATCCTTATTGATACATTTATGTTGTGAAAAAAATGTGTTGCGTATTGTATTACTGATGTGTGTGAAATACTTTTAAATTTAACATAATTATTATTATAATTATTATACATAATAGTCTGACTTTTAAAGACACTACAGTCGTGTGTGTGTGTGTGTGTGTGTGTGTGTGTGTGTGTGTGTGTGTGTGTGTGTGTGTGTGTGTGTGTGTGTGTGTGTGTGTGTGTGTGTGTGTGCGTAGTATTGTTTTATTCAGTACAAGGAAGTAGTTGTGACTTTCCTGACGTCTTTTGTCTGCGTCTATTCTGTGCTGTTTGTATGTGAGCTGAGAGTTTCCCTGCTTATTACTGGTTGTAGCCTGTAGGACTGTTGGGAAACAGGTTTACAAAAATAATCTGTCACCAGTCTCTACTTTTTTTTTTTGTTTGTTTTAGCATGGATTAGAGATGTGTTGACCAACAGGTCCGTCAACTGATGCTTTTATTTCCTTTACAAAACTGTATTTTTTTATGGTTCCATCTTTGACGACTTCTCAGAAAATCATAAAACAACAAACAATTAGTTTTCCTTACAAAGAAGTACAGTGACTTCCTGGTGTAATTAATGTTGAAGGAAATGAATGGAAATAGTTACTGTAATTACTGAAGAGGGAGACGTGGTGTGAATGTCTGTGTTTTTTTTCCCTGTCTTCTTCTTCCCTCTCCTTTTCTTTCTTTTCCTTTCCTTTTTATTTCCATTAACTGCTGTTATTTTCTTCTCTTTCTCCTGTTCTAGTTTTATGTCTCGCCCAGTTTAGCAAGCTTTGTGTTGCTGATTGTTCCTCCTATGGCCTGTCTTGCTGTAGTCTACGGCAGATACCTTCGCTCCATCTCCAAATGCACACAGGACGCACTCGCACAAGCCACACAGGTACAAGAACTGGCTGAGTTACTAGTTTTTATAATGACATTTTTTTGTGTTAAAGGTTGCCAGATGTTCAACAGCGAGGTTTAATAAAACATTATTTGAGGATGTTTTAAATGATAGTAGTGAAGCTCCATACTGAAAACATCAGTTGAAATTAGTGGTTAGTAAAGCCATACTGTTTATCTATTGGAAATCAGATGATCAACATAGCAAATTGACTCTATCTGCAAATTTAATTAAGCTACCACAGCTAGTGCAGCTTTTATCTCAGTTATACACAAAGCTAAGGGATAGACAAAGTCCTAATAAAACTGTGTTTGCGTTTGTAGTTGGCAGAGGAACGTATCAGCAACATGCGGACAGTCAGGGCTTTTGGTAAAGAGCTGTCAGAGGTCAACACATACACACAGAAGACAGACCAGGTCTTCAGCCTGGCCAGGAAGGAGGCTGTGTTACGTGCTGGTTTCTTTGGAGTGGTAAGTGTGTGTGTGTGTCCTGTCAGTGAAGCAATCCAAATCCACAGTTAGAAAGTGAAGTGTTGCACAAAGGCTTCTGCTTTTTTGCCACCGTATTTGAGGGTTGCCACAATACCACAGTGCCTGAGATGTCCGTTCATGAAGGATGTGGAACAATAAAAAAAAATAAATAAAAAAAAAAAAGATGATCCAGTCCTCCATACAAGGGCAGAGAATACATTTGTGCACTTAAACAAGGTTAGGACGGTGTTGAAACAACTCAGTGGCACAACTTGCCAAGCCTCACAGCTCTTAAACTGGGGTTTCTCTTCATGTCTTGGATGACATGAAGCTTTAATTGTCCACCCCTACTTGTGTCAGTGGTACACAAAATATTATAAACACCTTTCAATATGATGCAGTGCAATTCATCAGCACCACAAATGACCATAAAATGTAATCATTTCTTATAGGGCTTATTTTATTATATTTTCCTCTCTGTCCGCTTTCACTATTCTACTGCCAGATATCAATTCCCCCAGCATATCCTGCTGTTTTTAATTCAAGTGTTATCAGGTAAATAATATTCAAATTTGTAGTTCAGATGGAGAGAGACTCGCCAGTTGGCTTATCCAGCAGGTACCCAGATAGGCTGTAATTAGTATAATCAGTCAGTGCTGTGTCAGGGAGTAGCAGTAATGCCAGATGTTGTAGTAATCAAATAACTCTGTGTGTGTGGTGTGTGTGTGTGTGTGTTTCAGACTGGTCTCAGTGGTAACATCATGATCCTGTCAGTGCTGTACAAAGGAGGCCTTCTGATGGCCAGCCAACACATGACTGTGGGAGAGCTGTCATCATTCCTCATGTACACCTTCTGGGTGGGCATCAGTATTGCAGGTAACACACACATGCATACACACACACATGCATGTGCACCTTTTCCATTTTATATGAATTTCCTTATCTGTACTGTTCACATCTGTTTAATGTGTAGGTCTGAGTTCATTCTACTCTGAGCTGATGAAGGGGTTTGGAGCAGGAACCAGACTGTGGGAGCTGCTGGACCGAAAGCCTGAGTTTCCTCTAAATGGTCAGTGTACACTCACACACACACAGACACACACACACAGGCAGTATACTACATCAATGAGTATCCATTCTTGTCCTGTAAACCCATCTGAAAGTTGTTTATACAGCAAAACAGATGCCAGTAGAAAGTATCAAACATCTGTTGCCTATAGTTTTTTTCCTCGTCAGTTGATAAACATGATGTAAAATTTACTTTTTAAGATGTAGTAACACTATTTTTTGCTTTATTTTATTTATTTTGTTTCTCCTCATTTTACTCTAACCCATCAAGCAAGTTAAACCAGATAATCGCTTTATCCTTTGTGGCCCTCTTCCTCTGCTCCTCCACAGAAGGCCTAGTGCTTCCTCCAGACCAGCTGAGGGGTCAGCTAGAGTTCAGTGACGTCTCTTTTGCCTACCCGACTCGTAAGGATTCTCCTATTTTCCAGAACCTCAGCTTGCTGGTCCCAGCTGGTACCATCATGGCTGTGGTGGGACCCAGTGGGTCTGGAAAATCAACCCTGGTCTCACTGCTGCTCAGGCTGTATGACACCGATGCTGGTGAGAGTGAGCTTGTTCTGTCTTCTCCCATACCCAGATACATTAACCACTGCTTAGTAACAACACACTTTCAAACATCTGATGAGTACAAGACTCCGTCAGATGGTTGTTTTACCTCTGAGAATGACCTCCTCTCTCCAGGTATCATCTCTATAGATGGTCATGACATCAGAGATCTGAATCCCTATTGGCTCAGGAGTCACATTGGAACTGTCAGCCAGGTAATAAATGACTTGTTTATGTTCCTACACAACAGACCTCAAAGCACACTGTAAGTGGCCAAACATTATTAAGGGCCTTTGAGTGGAGATTGTCTTTCTCACCTTCTCCCTCTCCTCCCACCTCTCTTCTCTCTCCCAGGAGCCCGTGCTGTTTTCTTGCTCTATAAGAGATAATATAGCATACGGTGCAGTGGACCCAGACACTGTGACCACAGAGGACATCTACAGGGCAGCCAGAGTGGCCAACGCCTATAATTTCATCCAGGCTTTTCCTAAGGGCTTTGACACTGTAGTGGGGGAGAAAGGAGTGCTATTGTCAGGTGAGAAACAGAGGCAGAGACACCACAGAGTTATGATAACAACATCTGCTTCACTGTTCACTTGTATCTCCAACTGTCAGCTGCCCATGAGGTGTTGCAGGGTTTATGATACTGAAGATGATGTTTTCACTCACTCACATGGTTGTAAATACATGTTCAGTGTTGGGAAGTGTGCTCATTTATTCCTTCTAAATACTCTCATCAGTTAAGCACTCTAAAGAATTATTTAATCTCAATAATACATTCATATTTTAATACCTAATTCTCTGTATCTCTAAATTTCATTTTTTTTAAAAAAAAGAAAGAAAATGTGAAAAAGGACTCAAATAAATGTCTTGAATTTTTCTTTTCAGAACATTAAAAGCTTTAGTAACTATTAACTATCATGGCTCCGTGCATACAGTAGACACATAGGACCTTTCTGTGTGTACATGGTTAATTTGTGTGTTTGTGTCTCAGGTGGTCAGAAGCAGAGGATAGCCATAGCCAGAGCTCTGCTCAAGGTGAGTACGACAACACGACAACAACTGGTCATAATCTGCCATCTGCACATAATGTTTGTTATACATTAACCAGGTAATAAGTACTGGATGTTCCTGTCATATCAGTGTCTAATCATTCTATTCACTGAACCACAAAAACAGCTTTAAAATGACAAGTGGAACCAGGATCATTACTATGTATGACACTATTTGTGTTCTCTCTCCACAGAATCCTAAGATCCTGCTTTTAGACGAGGCCACCAGGTGAGACAGACTGAGGCCTGATTAAAGAACTGATGTAGAAATTCACTTACAAAACCTTTACTAGCTTTCACTATCTTTACCCTTTATTTATGCCTATGCACAGCACCGTAGATATGTTTGAAAATGATGATGATGTCTTAGGTTATTTCGTTGAAAAAAATCCTAAACAACCGTCTTTTCTTAGTGCATTGGACGCTGAGAATGAATTTCTGGTCCAGGAAGCCTTGGAGCGTCTGATGGAAGGTAAATCTTGGCCAGGCAGTGCATGCACTTACGAAGAACAAAGCTAACGTTCAATGGTGTTTGTTGCTTCTCCTGTTTTATTATTTCCTGCCCCTCTCGCCCAATCCACAGGGAGGACAGTCGTGATCATCGCTCACCGCCTGTCCACCATCCAGAATGCGAGCGCTGTTGCTGTACTGGATCAGCGGCGTGTAGCCGAGTGTGGCCAGCACACAGAGCTGCTAGGCAACAGGCAAGGACTGTTCAGAAAACTGATGGAGAAGCAGGCGTTTCTACAAGAGAAACAGAAACGAGCACTTCGCTGAGAGGACCGGGAGTACAAACGAGTGGATGAGGAAGAGGGAGAAATCAGGAGGTGAGGTCAATGGCTGGGAAAACGGGGCCTTACTCCTGAATGGGTTAGAGGGGCAGAGGGGAAAAAATATGGGCTGAAATGGGTAGAGGTGGATAAACGCTGAAGGAAAGCAGAACTTTCCACAAGACTACAAATGAACACTAGAGAGAGGAGAATGGAAAGCCACTAAGAAACCTTAAGGGATTTTCTTTAATGCTGCAAATGTCCTTTCACTGCTGGAATGACTATGTAGCACCACATGAAGAGCTTTCCTGTTTGGAAAGGAAACAGGGTAATCCACAGTGAAGACGTGAGAACTGAAACATGGATCAGAGAGTTCCTCGAGATGCTTTATTTTGAAAAGATCTAATTCTACACTGACATGATGAAGACAGACACTCCTCACAGAGGAAGCTCATAGCAAACGTGATTTTTAGTTTGCTGTTACTACCATAGTTTTGGGGAAAAGCCCAAATCCTGTTTTAAATAGTTGAGGCGGGAGAAATGTAACAGTATGAAAGACACTGTAGTCTGTTATCACTTCATTATTTTCATAACCAAACCAAAAACAGTCCAGTATGATGTATACAGAACCTCTAAATATGTATTTGTTAATGAATTTGTGTCTATTTATTATTGAATTTTTAAACTTGAAGCTTCCATGCAGAGCCTTTCACAGTCATTTTAGAGTTTAAACAAGCCAAACGAAGCAGCTATTTGTGTTGTCTACACTGTGTTGTAAAACATGACTGAACACTATTCTTACATATCTATATAATATCACATTTGTCATAGAAAATATGAGTAATTGTCCTGTAAGTCACTGCTGAGGTGCTACACATCTTAAAAAAAAAAAAATGATGTTTTTCTAACAAGGATTTGGTCTTAGTGGATCATATTTACACTGTTTGCTAACATGTTTCGATTCAGTTCACCCTTCAATTTTTTCTTGCTTTAAATTTGATTGACAGCCCTGAAACTGCTATATGTCAAACAAAATAAAATTACGAAGTTACTTAGGGAAGTCAATTGAAGGCTGCTAAACAGCCTCTTTTCTGGTTGATGTTCTGCTGCTCTCGAGGAGGGAGGGTACGTCAAAGGTGGTCTGTGTGGCATGATCACAGCTCTCTTAACTATTATCTCATTGTCTAAAACCTCTTTTTTTATCTTGTCTTCAAAAAGTTCCACAGTGCAAATCAGAAGGTAGTCTTACGTGAACTTTCTTGGTCTAATATATATAAATGGTGGAAAAACAAACCAACATTACGCCTTGTGCAACATTATGACTGCATACTGTTAACCACTGTGTCTGTCAGTCTGCGACATGATTGTCCCCATGCTGTGCTCACTGGTCGGTGTTAACAGGATGTGCACTTGGCCGGCATTAACTTCTTTATAAACAGCTCTAAAACCACGTACATGTTAGCCACAGTGCTGTTGAGCCAGCTAAATATTATAGCTGGCCTGGAGAGCCTGACTAAGAGGTAATGATTCTTCTCAGTAAATATTTGGATGGTAAAAGCCCACTTCACTGCTCAGGGGGAGTCTAGACCGGAGTGTTTCAGAGGATTTCTTGTTCTCGTTACGCCAGACGTGCCAATGCTCTTAGTTTGAATTCCCCACAGCCTGCAGACTGTAGATTGGGTTGCTTCTAAAATCGCTTGTGACCAACATTTGTGTCTACATTTTTCAGTTGGTAATTGGGAAACATCCTTTTCATTGAGCTCTGATCTGTACAATGTAGCTGGAAACGGTATTGACTGGTTTATCAAAACTATATTTCCTGTATCTCTATAGACCTAAAACAAAAGTCAGATAGTATGATGGTGGAGCTGTCTGTCAAATTAATCAGATCTAATAATTATAGAAATTGTATGTTAATACATATAGTAAATAGAGCACCTTATAATCAACAAGATTTTCCTACAAGATTCTCTGAAAGTTTATGTTAGGCAGGGATTAGAAACTTGAATCATTGTGAATCCTTGTTTTATTCACAATTTAAGGCAGTGATGCATAGAGACAATAAAGTAGTGGATTGTGGCTCGTAACAGAAATTTAAATGAATCATATCATATTTAAACAAGGGACAGCGTCAGGATGAATTAATTAAACATTAATCAATGGTAATTGGTGGCTAATGTTGTGTCACTTTCTCTTTATATACATTTCAAGGTTTTATATATGTTATTACGGTGTATAGACTGTATGGCAGCAGAATTGGGATTAGACTTGTTTTGTGGTTCCTGTGGAAGTAACTTGGTAACATTACCAAACCGTGCCTGTTAAAATGAAACAGAAAGAATTCATCTTTCATCACTCACTCCTGACAAAGTAACTGCTGAAGGTGCTTCGAAGTCAATGAGGGATCCAAGTCTTACAACAAATCACAGAAGACTGCTGGGGGTTTCTTTTTTTAACTTGTGAGATATAAATGATATGACCTAAATGATGTATGATAGATTTGGAATTATTTTTGTGTTTGTTAAATTATTATACCTCTATGTAAAAGTAAATAAAGTGAAATATTAATAGTTTTTATTTGTGGAAAGATGTTATTTATGTGGATGTTGTTGTCTAGTTTAAGTGTTGGCTGCTTAGTCTGTAATAGTATTTTTTTAATATGACATTTTCATTTTATCTTCTAAAGAGTGGTTATACTACACGCCTTAAATCACATTCTCCCACAGAGCCACTACACGGGACGGGAAGAGGAGACACATTAATATTAATTCATATATTAATATTATATAGCTTGTACCAGATCACATTTGCTCATTCAACTTAACATACAGATATTTTAACAATCTGTGTTTTTTCTTAAACTGCCTCACAGATAACTGTGTTTCCGTGCAGTGTGTCAGGCTGTCAGTAGGTGGTGCTGTTGCTTCATACTTTGAGCTACAGCCACAGCTTCATCATATGAAAGTAAAACTTCATGGTGTGACATGAGTAATGTGTATTCAGCTGTTGTCAGGTGGTGTTGACAGTGTGTTGAGCCTCTCATGTAAATGGACTCTGCACATTGTCCCATCTGCTGGCACATTGACCGGTCCTGGCAAAGCAGCAAATGAATGCAATCAGTTGATTTATCCTCCTTTTTGGTAAGTGCTTGTTGCACTTGCGGGGCAGGTTAAGAGTGTATCAACATTGATAAAGTATGCATCAACCAATCTAGACATTTACAATCATGTTCAGCTGTATGTTTGATATGATAGGAAAATTATTTCAGAACAGTACAGGCACAAGAGGCAAAGGTAAAACGGTAAATTTTCACTGAAATTAAATATTTTATGAATTATACTCTGATGTTCATTCTTTGCTAACAGTATGTGGTGAAGAGAATCTAAGTTGAAGGACTTTAAATTATTTTCACCATGTTCCTTTAGACAGTTTGATCTCTCTCTGTGATCAATAACTAATGTCTCTTCATTCTTAAAGTAGCGTTCCCCTTAAAACTACAAGCAGCGGGTCAACCCCCTCCATAAGAGGCAGCAGTTGTGCTCCTGTTCGACAGAGGACTGCTCAGCTGGCTCATGCAGCTGACCAGGTGCCGCTCAACCCTGCGTGGGTTTCCAATTCCAACTCCATGTGCTGCAGCTCCCGTCACTTTTCTCTGTATCCACCCGGGCTATTTGAGGAACTACAGGAACTGAGGTTCTGACCCTTATACAACAAAAAGATGGGATCATCTTTTTTTGCTTATCACTTCAAAAACATTACAGAAAGCCTTATTTGTTCATAATATCGAACAGAAAGAATAGAATCATTCTTTAAAAGTTCATGCTGCAGTTTGGTTAAGCTCAACCATGCCACACCAGCATGGGTGGTTGGAGACCATGCAGAGGTTGACTAGTGGAGTGAGAGTCTTCAGTCTGCTAGTCAAGTCTCTGTCAATATGAGACATCCCACCACTTTAAAACCAGGTGCTTCACAGGCACAATAACATCTTGTGTTTTCTGTGAAAAAGAGAAATTTGCAATCTGTAATCACTACAAGAATGAAAAAAACAAAGATGTTTCACCACAGTGGAGTGAAACATCTTGTTTTTCCTGTCAGCCATGAAGCAGACACCAAACACCTTCTTCGTCTACTACAAATTAAATAAAAATAGCATTTTACTTTATGTTTGGATTGTCTTTGGACAGGAGTGGCTGTCTAACACCTCTCCTTCCACTGTGGCTTCTTTATACTGGAGTTAGAAAGCAGCATTAGAAAGCAGTGCACACTCAGCAAGTTGCACTGATTTGTGCATTATTATTATTATTATTATTATGCATACAAAATCAGGCTAAACAGGAAGAGGAAAGTGTCCTGAAACCTCATGGGATCAAATCACACACTTCGTACTGCTTCTTAAAGGACATGTTCACTTTTTCACAAGTCTGCTTTAAAACAAAAACCGTCTCAATGTACATTTGGACTCCTGACTATTGTTTTAAGACAAACTTGAAAAAATGTGCACCTCAGCACCTTTTTACCTGTCATTTACAATATCCTCAGTATCCTCAGACTTTCTTCACTGTAACACCTGAGATAGAAAACTTTAAATTGAAAATCTCCAACATGACTTCTGTCTGTTCTCTCTTTAAAACAAATCTACTGTACATGCAGCACAGGAGCCTCAGTCGTTGAGCCACACTTAAAAAGGTAGGACCCTCGTGTGCAGCGAGTGTATTGGTTCCAGCGATTGAATGCCGAGGCGTGTGCTATTCTTACTTGCTCTGACACTCTCACCCTCTGTGCTTTCATGAGAGAGAGACAGGGTGTGTTGACTGAAATACAAATCTAACTGAATAGGTAGAAAGGTAGACCACTGTCTCTAACGAAATACATCCATTTGTCTCTACCTGTCTTACACTTCTCTCCCTTTTATTACACTGGCTAAAATACTGACATGTGACCACTATAACACTTACAATAAAAAAATACTATACTTCTAAAAAAAACACTGAAAAATACTCTCCTTGTCCAAAGTCTCTCCTTCAGCTGGCTGAGTTACATTTCTTCTGACAAACTAAACTCATGTTTTCTGCCACCTGCTGCACACGCCCTTTCACCTCCCTCTCTCTCTCCTCCCCTTCCCCAAGTAGACTCTCCAGGAGGCTCCCTCGGCTCTCCTCCCCCTCGGCCCCTCTGACCTCCCCTCCCCTCCACCCTCCCCTCTTTCTCTCACTCCGCGACAACTGCCAGCCCCTTTACATTTTAGGCGTTTCACAGGCCCTCAGAGTCCAAAATGGCTCACAACAAGTGTGTAAAAGTAGCTCTACCTTGCTCTGCAGCCCCCTCCACTCCCTGACCCCCTCCCACCACACACACACACACACACACACACACACACACACACACACACAACACACTACTACGTCTGCCCTCTCTATTTTCACTCAATCTCCTTGTAGACTTCAAAGATTTTCCTCCCTCCCTTGTCTTCCCCTGTTTTTCTTGACATATTAAAGAACCATTGAGGATTCCCTCTAACAGCTCGTGTTGCCGGGGTGTTGAATTTGTATATCAAGTGCAGAAACAATATTCTCTGAAGATGTGCAGGGCCAATTGATGCAACTTCACATTACAGCTGAACTAACAACACCTGATTAAAACAAGTGTAGGAGGAATAAAAAATGTAACTGTCTTTGCTCATCATTCACTTTTCCCTTGTACTCCTCTCCATAAACACAGCCGGTGAATATGTCACCCACAATTCATGCAGAAGCTGTCTGTAGCTGCTGTAATGAGAATCCAGGTCATAAAAAGCTATGTTAACATTTCTCTGCTCCCACATGAATCCAGCTTTAGGTTATGATATGAGAGCACAATATTGTACCAAGAATTATGACCAGCGCTTTTTTATTCAGTATTTCGTTAATTGCTTCCCCTGCTAATCCATATGGATTTTGTCTCATTTTCTATTTTATGGCCTTGCAACATTAGTTGCTTTCAGCAGAGGAATCCCCAGTTGTCCTCAGGTGTCATGTGTCTCTCTCTCCTCTAATTTACCAAATCAAGTCTGTTTTTCTCTGCACCTCTCCTTGTTCCTCTGTCATTCCTCACTTCCTTTTGAGTTTATTATAAGCTCCTTGGCACCTCCTCTTCCGCTCCTTCTGGTCCCCCTGCCGCGACACACACAAACATCCATGTGCATGCATGTGCACACACTGACTTTCTTTCTTAGTTTCTCACTCCTACATGCACGCAGTCACACATGCACACGTGCACATGTGCACTAGCTCCTCTTCTCCAGTAGAGTTATAATTAATCCAACTGCTCCAGTGACAGAGCAGAGTAGCCCCTACAGATGAGGTTTCAGCTGTTGGCCGTTTCAGTGGTTCTCTCCTTATTTATTCAATAAGTCTCAGACAGAGCCGTGTGAATATCAGGCCACGTGGGCTGCAGAGGAGCAGATTTTAAATGAAACTAATTGTTAATGTGCATATGAAAAAAAAAGTATTTTATTGTACGTGCAAGTGTTGCATAATTAAGAAAATGGATCACAGTTTGCAATCTCACCAATAATCTTTATGATTAGTGATTTTTATCACTAATCATAAAGCATTTGTGCATTCATATAAGGCTGCAGATGTGGACAAATACACTTACATAGATTCAAAAAGGCCTCCAGTTTTCTACATGACTCCATATTCGTTCAGTTTTATGCAAGTTGGGCTCAATCAATCTACAGCATTTAATGCAATCAATTACAAATAATCTACTTAAATTGTTATTTGACATTTCATGACTGGAATGATGAAGCACACATACTTAACTGTTTGCACACACAGTGTTCCTCCTCAGCTTTTATCATATTATGCTGTGTTATCTTGTGTTGATCACATATCATGTGAATTGAACACTTAATTGGCACTTTTCATGCTGCAGCACCGTTTCTGGACGTCCTGTCAGTCAGTTTGGGCCCTGGCTCTCTCTGAGGTCTAAATCTGTTCAGATGAGGGCAGCATTTTCCCATTTTAAGGCTGGATGAGGCCTACTAGCAGCAAATCTATAACCCTGGTTGGTAGCAACTGGCGTCTCCCCTAGAAAACTCCCAGTGGCCCGCGCGCTCCTTATACGGCCCTCGAGGTGGGACCGCGAGGCTCGATGGGAGGTCAAAGCGACAGTTCCATATATGGCGCGCGCTCTCTCCTCGTCGGGGGCGCGCAGCGTCACTCACGATCCTCTCCTGGATCCTGATGGATGGAGCACCCTCCTTCCCTCCTCGGGGCGCGCCCCCTTGCTGCACCCCCCACCCACTCCTCACCATCGCCCTGTCAGCGTCCTAATATGGCAGAGGGCCGGGATGGGGGCCAGTGCTGAGGTTTGTGAATGGTGGAGGTTGGGTATATAAGGTGGACGGGCAGCAAGGAGGATTGTAGCTGGTTCAGCAGTAGCACTGGTTGGGTCCTTCTCTCCAAGCCGCAGACACACTCCTAAGGTAAGACCCTGCTAGGACCGGACACTCCTGAAGCCACACAGCCAGGTTGGGACTCCAGACTAGGCCATAACCAAAACAGCAGTGGAGCATCTACAGGGGCAGAAGTCAGACAGGCCTGCCAGGGACAGGACGCCTAGGACCAGATACTACTGGGGCCAGCATGGGCAACACTACTGGAAGATAGGCTAGACTGTAGGAGAGGCCTGCAACTGAAGGAGAGGGAAAATATTTAAGTAGGCTGAGAGGGATCATAGAAAAACAGAGCTGGACGGGAGAAGCTCTTATCTGAACTATCAGGTTTGGAAATTGTCGATAGATAAATTGATAGAGCAGATAAAGTAGATTGACTGATGTGACTGAGGTGCTGATGCAGCAAGAGGCAATGCGCCTTCAGACCAATTAAAAAACCAGGATAGTTTATCTGAGAAAGGTGATAATGAGACAGATTTACCTGGATTTTAGCAGATCTTTGATTTTTGCTTATTCGCATAGGTTTACACTCGCCAAATTAGAATAATATAAAGATATAAAGAGCAAATCATAGTCGAGACTCATCAAATTCAGATAGATATCTAAAGCAAAACAGTAGTTTAGTTCCATATTGTTCATTTTCAGTGTGATTGTATAGGTTTATACGGGCTTATACGTCATGCGTAATGGCCTGTTGTCAGTGTGCCATGGATACATTTAGCGCACGGCTTGGGCCTCATCATGTTCACGCTCCAGTAAATGTTACAATTATTTTTAGTCTTTACAATTAAGACACATAGTGTGAGCTTACAAGAAACAAAGGGGGGGACCAAAAGTATTAGTTTGCAAGTAATTTCTATCACATTACAGTATGTATCTGACCTCTTTTTCCTCCCCTCCTCTCTTACAGAAGCCATCATGTGTGACGACGAAGAAACTACCGCCCTTGTGTGCGACAACGGTTCCGGTCTTGTGAAGGCTGGCTTCGCCGGAGACGATGCCCCCAGGGCTGTGTTCCCCTCCATCGTTGGCCGCCCCCGTCACCAGGTAAACAGCAGAGGGAAAAAAAATCCCATACAATAATAGGAGAGACTAACTGGAAGTACTGATTGTAGGTTAGGAAAAAACAATTCCACAATTATTGTAATAATTACATCTTAGCCAATTCAATATCCAACATAGAGAAATACATTTCAGTTTACACCAATTGTACAAAAAAAGAATAAAGTAAATTGGCCATTCTTTCAGGCAGGTGTACACTATTTTAGCAGAGGTATCCTACTGCAGTGAATAACATTTCTAACTGAGATTTTAATATTTTAGTTGTTTTGTGCAATTACAAACTATTAGGTGATAACAGCGTGGCATTATGTATGTAACTTTGGCTCCTTCTACCACCAACAATGTGGCCTTTGACGCTTTGAGACTAAATTAGTCACAGATGAATTGACAGCCACACAATTGCTCTCTGTCTGTCTCTGTGACCCACGCTGTTATTTGGCACCTTCACGCAATGGTCAACGTGCCTTTTGTGCCACACAGTAAAGACTTTAATCTGTCCAGAAGAAGGTCATACCTCTGTTTGGATTATTTGACGTAACCTTTCCATCATCTCGCCTTCTCTTCCCCCTTCAGGGTGTCATGGTCGGTATGGGTCAGAAGGACTCCTACGTCGGCGACGAGGCCCAGAGCAAGAGGGGTATCCTGACTCTGAAGTACCCCATTGAGCACGGTATCATCACCAACTGGGACGACATGGAGAAGATCTGGCACCACACCTTCTACAACGAGCTGAGAGTGGCCCCCGAGGAGCACCCCACCCTGCTCACTGAGGCCCCCCTGAACCCCAAGGCCAACAGAGAGAAGATGACCCAGATCATGTTTGAGACCTTCAACGTCCCCGCCATGTATGTGGCCATCCAGGCTGTGCTGTCCCTGTACGCTTCCGGCCGTACCACTGGTAAGACTGACAACAACAAACAGCTGCTACTCTTAACACAGACGCAGCTGCCTGAACACACATGATACAAAGAGGCAGACTCCTTTAGTGTAAACTATAATGTAATTGACAAATGTAACTGATACAATTTTATAACAAACGCAACACATAATATTAACTGAGCTATTAATGCGCCATTTATGGCCATTTTGCGCACAACTTTTACGCACAGTCGACCAGCCTTTCTGGGACTGTTTATGTTATCTAAACAGTCTTTATTGTTGGCCCTTATGACATATACATCCAGTGTGTATTTGTAAATCCTTTTAAAATCAATTTTACGCACATTTTGTCGCCTGGACTTTACTAAATTCTCGCATTACCTCTCTCCAGGTATTGTGCTGGATGCTGGTGATGGTGTGACCCACAACGTCCCAGTCTATGAGGGTTACGCCCTGCCCCACGCCATCATGCGTCTGGACCTGGCTGGTCGCGATCTGACCGATTACCTGATGAAGATCCTGACTGAGCGTGGCTACTCCTTCGTGACCACCGGTGAGGAACTCGGCCCTCTCCAAAAACAAAGCATCTTTCTTTCAGAAAGAAGCACTAGACCACTTTTTAGGCAGACTTTATATGGCAGAGTAGAATCTAAATTATTATCGTAACGACATGATTTCTTTGAACACAATTTAATAACAGACTGGACACAACTTGTGTGGCCTATCACTGCCTGTGTGCAGCAAACTATTATTATTTTATTAATTATTAAAAGTATTAACACGCACAGAGAAAGGGGATGTAGCTGTATGTTTAAGAAAAGCAAGCAATTCATTTTCCGCTTCACACATTTCTGTAACTTCGGGTGACTTTCGTAGTTCAGCCCACTCCATTAGTTTGCCTTTACGCACACGGTGTCTGTGGTCTCTGCTGTTCGACACTCTGAATAACATCTCATCAACTTGTCCCCCCACAGCCGAGCGTGAGATCGTGCGCGACATCAAGGAGAAGCTGTGCTATGTGGCTCTGGACTTCGAGAACGAGATGGCCACCGCTGCCTCCTCCTCCTCCCTGGAGAAGAGCTACGAGCTTCCCGACGGTCAGGTCATCACCATCGGTAATGAGAGGTTCCGTTGCCCCGAGACCCTCTTCCAGCCTTCCTTCATTGGTACGTCAGACAATCCTTCATCTTCTCTTATTACGAACGGCACTGGAATTATTGTGCCAGACTTCACCCCCCCCCCCCCCCCCCCCCTCCTGCTCCTCCTAACACTTGTCCCTCTCACCTGACCAGGTATGGAGTCTGCTGGTATCCATGAGACCGCCTACAACAGCATCATGAAGTGCGACATTGACATCCGTAAGGATCTGTACGCCAACAATGTGCTCTCCGGTGGTACCACCATGTACCCTGGTATTGCTGACCGTATGCAGAAGGAGATCACTGCTCTGGCCCCCAGCACCATGAAGATCAAGGTACATATTATGACAACAAAAACATGACAATTTATCCAGAAATTTAAGTATTTTACGCATACATTGATAGTTGGGCACACCAATCTACTGAACAAATTAGTATTAGTATTAAGTGCTGGCACTTTACTAATGCATTTTCTCCCCCTCCCTCTCCTCCAGATCATTGCCCCTCCCGAGAGGAAGTACTCCGTCTGGATCGGTGGCTCTATCCTGGCTTCCCTGTCCACCTTCCAGCAGATGTGGATCTCCAAGCAGGAGTACGACGAGGCAGGCCCCAGCATTGTCCACAGGAAGTGTTTCTAAATCCTCCATCTTCTCCTCCAGCATCTCCGTCATCTCCATCATTTACACCACCAGCTATCTGGGGATCAAGCGAGAAGGAGGATCGACCTCTGCGGCACAGCAACACTCAGCTGTCAATGGACTTTCTGTCTGCGCTGTTGACATTCATATGCAGTTTTTATCTTTTTAAAATGTGCATATCTTGTACCTATTTGTTGTCTGTGTTGCACGGAGAGAGGCTGTGAAAATCCATCACTGAACCATGCATCCACCTAAAAAACTTTAATAAAAAAATAACAACAACATGTTGCCCAACACATGTGAATGTAAGTGTATATACATATTGATAATTTATTAAAGTCCATTATTTGGTATTTCTGACCCTGGCCTTGTTTTTCTATTAAAGGGAGGGTAGTGAGAGAGGATGAAAAACAAAAGCTTTGGTGAAAATTATAATGGAAATACTTATACTAGCATTTAAAAGGTACCATTCAAAATATGTTTGCCTTCGAAACCATCAGTCAATACAATGTAATCTTAAAACTCAATATTTAGGAATCACAGCAATAATTGGAGAAGATTGGGGAAAATGATCGAAGTCATCATAACAGTTAAGCCCAGGGAGGCTTAATTGACTCCACAATTAAACCCCTGCTGCATGACACACACACACACACACACACACACACACACACTACAGCTATTCCATAAACCAATCAGCTGGTCGGGGGCAAGGGGAAGTTCATAGAGGTCGACAGGGGTTTGGCACGGCTCCCAGGATCATAGTTGGATGGGCGAAGCAGGGGGGTGGTGTCTCTCTCTGTCCCATCAGTCACTGCTGGATGGTGGCTGCTGGGTGACAGAGGTAGCGAAAGGCACGCCTTCAGGCTCCGTCAGTCGGGGTTTGACTTGCCAGGAATGTGCCTGCAGCAGCAGCAGCTCCGCTTTAGACCGAGCGGATCAGTTGCCTGAGACACCGGACACCCGGGTCTGAATCCCGTTGAGCTGCCTGCCCTGCACGGCCCCGGCCCCCAGACCATCTTTAGACAAAACCAGACCCCGTGCACAGTGGGGCATCTCCGCAGCCCTACCTTATATGCATAAACACAGCAGATTATCTGGGTGTGGGCTTTGGGTGTGGGTTTAAAGCACAAAGGAGCTGGGCGCGTCTGAGGCAAGCACCACCCTGTGCCCACATCAGTTACCTCACCCCATAGATGTGTTATGTGGCCTATAATAAGACAACCTTCATTCTTTTAATTTGACACCCGCATTTTCATTTCTCAACCTCTCGAGAACACGTACAGGTAGACCTACAAAAGACAAACTTAAGTGCATACATGGATATTCAGCTGTGTATTTTTATTCTTTCTGGAGCCTTTTATTCTTCCTGGAGCCATTAGTGGCTAATTAAAGCACTCTCTAGCCTAATCTAACAAGCAACAAGTCACTCAATTAAGCGTATATGTGTTTAATCTGTGCCTAGTGTTTAAATACAATAATTGTCCTTCCATCCTCTTGTACCAGCTGATGGAAATAATTATCAGGCAAATGATTCACAACCGCCCTGGACTCCTTCCTGACGGGCCACCTGTTGCGGGTGTGTTTGGCTTTTTAAAAACGTCTTCAGGCGGGCGGAGCTAAGAGACGCAGCCTGCGACTACAGCAGCACCCTGAACGCCATCTGTTCTGCTCTGCTTCCGTGAAATCCGACCCCAGTGTAAGTATATTTATGTACACAAAATTAGACTCTTGCCGCCCTGAATTTCAGCGGTCAAGCCTCACACTGTTGTAGATGAGAGTCGGTGGATTGTCAGTGAGATTTTACGTTTAGGCTTTATCTGCTGAGCGCTGACAGGCGATTATCGGCACTCCATATTACCATATGATTAACAGACATCTATAAATAACACGGACACATTTGTGATGATGATTTCATATGGAGCAACGGGCAATTGATTAAACAACAGGCTACATTGACATGTTATAGTGTAATAGCTTATATGATGTTGTCCAAGATGACTATTTAATATAAGCTTATTTTAAAGCGTTGGGATACAAACGCGTCGTATTTCAGCAATAAGGATATACGGTTGTAATGACTTGAAGCACAACAGGTTATAAAGGAGTGTTTTCTTTGCAGTGATTGTGGCTGACCTTTAATTTGGAATATTCAACAGTCGTTTAGATCGCTGCAGCCAATCAGACGAGGAGATGCCAGTTACGTCATCACGTTCAAGACAGTTATGCTGTTAGCGCTGTAACGGTCTATTACGTTTTAACCTGAGCCCAATTTCTTTTTTACAGTAAAACACCAATCGGTTTACCCAGCAGATGTCCGAGTTTGTCCCTAGACTTTTATCTGCATGCCCAGCCCAGAGAAGCGAGCTCACCCCGGGGAGAGGAGGAAGTAGGCGGGTGCTTTAGCCGGGGGAAGCCTCCTGCTGCTCCGCCATTGGTTTTAACGGTCTCCGCATTATGGTTTAAATGTCTGGCGGTGACCTCAAAGAACTGCGTATGAGAAAACGTCTTGGCTGGTGTTTGCGAAGGCGCTATAACGTAATGTTTTTGCAATGTAGTGGATGTTACATATCTCATAGGCCTGTTATGCGTTTGTAACAACGCTAGCTTTTAATAGAGTTTGAGTTTTTCAGCTTTGTGGTCTGTTGTTGGATTTCAGTTCAAAGAGTTTCCAAAGGCACAAGATGGTGACCAAGAGAATCCGCTCGGAGTACATGAAGAAATTCAAAGACCCCAAATGGGAGACGTACACTAAATGTTATGAGGAAATGCTGAAGTACAGGCTGACCCGCAGGCTGCTGGAGCACACACATAACCCCTGGTTCTGGACTGGCTCCGATACTGATTCAGACTCTGGAGGGAGAAGTCCCCCTCCTGCCAACAAGAACCAGGTGCGGTCCGAGACCGGCAGAGACCGGACAGAGGCTGAGCTGGAGGAGTGTGAGGGGGCGAGGATGGATCGAACCACAGGGCCTGTACCCAGGCTGCCCCTTCAAGAGGAGGAGGAGGAGGAGAATGTGTCTGCTGTCCATGGTAAAAAATGAGCTATAAATATGATGGAAAGACTGCACAACATTGGGATGTATGCATGTTACTGTACCGTATAATGTCATTCACTCCTCTCAGGAGTACCAGAGGAGGAGAGAGAGGTGCAGAGAGCCAGCAGCAGAGGCAGTAAACAGTTATCTGTCACTCAAAGGGAACAAGACCGAGGTAATTCAAATTAGAAAGGTACTGTCCATAGCTAGTGTGCATAAGCCCTGAGATGGAGTCAGAATCATGTTCAAAATAGATACAACAGTTTTTGCAAACTTCAAAAATAGATAATAAATATAAAATCTAAAAATGAAAGTCAACACTAGCCTATAACACCATGCTGATGTGAGTAGAAGGGACTGACGTGAAGGGAACACACCAAGTACAAGAAACTGTCATTTACTGATAGTTGGCATCAAATGCTTGATCAGATTCCAGTCTTGTTTACTCTTTCTTTAATCAGATATTTACTGACTACTGATGCCAATTTTAGACTATATTATTTAGCTGAAGTTCTGACAACTGGTTGTGTTTAGACAACATTTAACACTTGAGAATTTTGGCTTTTGGAGAAAAACATGTTTATATACCTCCAAGTTGGGGATTGAAAAATCATTATAGTAAGGTATTTATCTGTACTAGTATCATCTCTCTTTCTTCCTCCTAAAAATATGGTGATAATATCACATTGTGAACCAAGTACCATACAGTATATTACCCTTTGGCGCTGCTTTAAGCTGTTTGTCTTTTCTATTTGTAGAGAGAAACACTGGTGGATTACAGCAGAGTAAACCCTCCAAATCCTGGCGCTCCCAGCGGGTGAGACCTGCACCAACACGGCACCCCAGGGAGGACAGTAAGGAGAGCAGACATCCTTTCGCTCTGTACGGTTCAGGAGAGAAGGACGCAGACATTGCAGGCAGGAAGACGCACAATGTTGGCCCTGCAGCTTCCACCAATGAGGTAATCTTTCTGTCTGTCGCTCTGTAGATCTGTATGTGACTGAGCACAAGTGTCAACAGGAACTGACAGTTAATGTTTATTTTCTGGGTAGATCCATGAGTCGGCTCTACGTGCTAAGACCAGGCGGGAGGTGGAGCGTCAGATCCAGACCCAGAGGACCGAGCGCCGGAGAGCCAAGTCTGCAGACCTGGACAAGGCCAGAAAGTTCAAGGTTCAACCAGAATTCAACCCCTGGCTCACAGAGTACATGCGCTGCTTCTCTGCTCGCTCCCGATAGGACGCACACACACACTCACACACACGCACACATACACACACACTCAGCAGAAATACTTACATCAGGGTGATTCCACAAATACAAAAATAAAGCCATTATTGCCTATCACCCCTGGAGTTTGAATACCCGGAGCGGTAGAATAAAGCCTGGGTTGGATTGATTCACGCAAAGACTCCTAAATGTGTTTCACTCTCACATTCAGGATGTAAACTGAGAAAACCTTGAAATTCACAGTGTGGCTTAATGTTTTTTATATAAATCAATTTTAATATATACAATAAGAAACATTTTACAGGGTAGAAGAGACTCTTTAAAGAAATGATTTAAAGTAAATGTCTAATTAATGGATACATCTACCGCATACAGATATTTTGATGAGAGTAAATGCAAATAAATGCATTTTACAGCCATTTTACTTTGAAGCAGTCCCTTTAAACACAGGCTATACAATGTGTCCATATTCTTTATACAGGGATATCAGTGGACTCACAGGGGTAATGAAGGTGGTCATGCCTTCTTAAAAACGCTTCTGAGATCAAACGTGAGACCACGAATATGAAGAATGTACATATACAGTTATTGTATACACATACACACAAAAACAAACACAATAAAATTGTTTGTATTCCAAAACATCCAGCTAAGCACAGCAAGATGGTTTAATCAATCAAATGTTTTTGTCAAATTCATGCAGCTTTCGATGTGGATAGGCATTTTTGTGCTGAGTGCAAAGTATTGATTGACGTGCAGAAATATGTCTGTTTAAGAGTTTTACAGCTTTTGAACTGGCTCTTGTAGATTTAATGGTAAGGTTTATGGATTGATCCTAACTGACCTGGTTTAGATAAATAATGAATCACTGGCAGTTGTGTGATGTGGCTGTTTCATTTTCACATGAGCTCATTAACACTTTTACATATAATTGACTTAAAATAGTTTCGTACGGTAACTGCATTTGTGAAAATAGATGTGAGTGACTTTTAAAGCCATGGGATGACTATGAACTGAAGGGTCTCTTTTATGTGTTCACTGGTCATGAGATTCTTTCCACCAGAAAAATGTAATATTAAAATTGACATACAGATCATTTAGGTTATTTTCAAAGCATAACAATCAAACGTTTATTGTTGAGGCCAAATGTCTTTATCATTAGTTACTGAATATGCTTTTGAACCAAAAGTGACACATAACAATGGACATAAAGCCGATTACCTTTAGTCAGAAGCATTTACTGCTTAAAGCAGCATACGCTGTAAAGTATGACCAAATCAAACAGCACTTTGATGATTAGTCACCTTTTCATTTGTACAGAATACCTTGATAACTAGTTTTCATGTAATTCATTGATCTTTTGTATCTATGTATAGTTGTTTGTATGTTTATGTAAATATATTGATCAGATAATGTTATTTGTACTCACACAACCTTTGTGTGAAGGGTTCATCAAAACCATGTTGTTTTCAGCAATCATGAGAAGTCATCTCTGTGCCATAAAGACTTGTTCCTTTGCAACTGTAGTTATTGATGTTATTGATGTGAATATTGTGCATAAAAAAGGATGGGAGGATAGGAGGCCTGTGCTTTTTGTTGTTGCAGCTCTGAGTTCAGTGTTACATTACTTGCGTTTATAAAAAATTTGTTTTTCAGTGTTTTTAAGTTATACTGGAATATACTTCAACAACAGATGTGAAACTGCAATATTATGATCCTCTTAATACTGTAGAGACATTTTACGCTTGGTGAGGAGATATTATATTTGTCACGTTTTTCTAGGTTTATTTAGTAACATATAGCAGAGATCCATCAAACCTAAATATTCCTTTAATCCATGATAGTGTCCTCCCACTTAGAGATTATGACTAATAAGACACCAGAAGCACTGAAGTTTCAACTGTTGACAAACTTCACAGCGAAGAATCTGGTTTTCGTGAAAAAGAGTCAGATTGTGGGCTTCTGCTGTTCCTCACATCTAATGTAATCCAATGATCTAATTTACTGTAAAATGCCATGATACTTTACATTTTTATGTTTACATTTTAGGCTTTTAACATAGAGGAAAAGACTGTTGAGGTTAAATGGTGTGGTGCAACGCTTTTAATAAATCACTTTTCCACCTGCTAACTGTTATCTGTTCATCTCTACCAAATAACACAAATTATTCACTTCACTCTCTTTAAAGAAAGACATCTAACATCAACAACACAATGGAACATCTCAAAAACCGTGGATTAAACCAACAAAAAATGCTTTTCAAAGACAAGTGCTATATTTGTAGTAGTTTTTATTTTAAAAACATATGCTTTTATCATACACAATAAATTAAAAATCCATGATATTCATAATGACATGAGACATACATAAATATAAACAAAAGGACTTGATGACATAAACACAAGAACACAGCAACCTGACGTGGAGCAGCGAAAGCCACTATCAGATCAAATCTAATGTGAAATATTTCTACAGTTTGAAGTGTGCTTGATTTACAAGTTGGGCATAAGTGTAAAAAACATTAAAAACATGAGCAACATGTAATGCTTGAATACACCAATGTAAAACAAACCTCTAAACCTGAATCTTCAAATAATTCCCAAATAATTTTGTCGAGAGCATTATGTGGCTAAAAAGTTTAAAACAGGAGACATAAAGTGTCTTTGGAGACAAATTAAAATCAAACACACATCAGATAGTTTCAAACCACTGCTAAAACTTGTAATGTAGTCAGTTAGTATTACCCCTCAGCTGGCCACAGTCAGTGAGGTATTCATGTAAACAGGCATCATTTATAACTGAGAGGGATCTGACATTAGTCATGACTGGAATCCTTTGGATAAAGACGCGTGTGTTACACTGTCAGATTACTCATTTAACTGAATGCTGAATGTGCCATTGTAAATTAAAAGATGACGTAACTTTCATACTCTAAATTATTTAAATGATCTATATCAGAAAGACAAAAATATGCTCAGAATATGTCAGGCTGCCTCTGTTTTTTAATCTATGATGATAAAACTGCATTTTTCTATATAAATGTGTTAGTCCATAACGTGATCCACATCAGCTTGTCCCATATACAAACAAACAGAATTGCTGCAAACAGTACTGCCCATCCATACTGTTTACAAGTTGCCAGTGTATTGTAGCTTAACATGATAATAATACAGTGGAGCATGAAACAGATGCTGGATATGATTTCTACTTAAATATACATATAATATCTCTTCATAATGAAATACTCTGATATTCAGTTTGAGAAAACATGCGTCAATCTGTATATACAGAAACACTGTACAGAGTGTAAGATGCTGTAGGGGCGACAGGAGAGATTTCGAAAGGCAGAGAGCTGCGTAAAGAGACGGGCAGGTAGACCGGTAAGCAGACGTGTAGGAAGGTAACAGAGGGAATGATGGGATGTAAACAATGCAAGACAGTGTAAGAAGGGAGTGAAATAGGCGTACAGGGAGTGCAAATGTATGGGTAGTCAGTTAGTGGTGTGTTTACAACAGGTGAGCAAGAAGTTAACAGCATGTGGATGAAGTACTGTAAGGGGGCATGGTTTAAAATATGTATGTGGTTAAAGGAATAGTTCAACATTTTGGGAGAATTATTTTCTTGCTAAGAGTTAGATGAGAAAATCAATACCTCATGTCTATATCTAAATATCTGTCTAAGTATTAAGCTGGGGCCAGGAGGCGATTATCTTAGCTTAGCATAAAGAGTGAAAGAAGGGAGAAAAGGCTAGCCTGGCTCGCTCCAAAATTCAAAAATCCCCCTACTAACACCTTTAAAGCCAACTGATTAGCACGTTTTTTTTCTCGTTTGTTTAATTTGAACACAAAAAGGCAAGAAAGCAAATTTCCCAAAAACAAGTAGTTGAGATGGAAGGTAGATGGGAATAAGTGAGAAGATAAAATGTACTAAAAAGATAGGGTGGTAAGCAGGTAAAGGGAAATAGAAAGGTGAGAGAGAGAGAGAGACATGTTACATACACGTCAGTAATTCACAGCCTGATTGGAGGGCTGGGGAGGGTTTGGTCCAATAGTGGAGCAGAATGTTGGAGGGTGGGCGGTCTCTGGTTACCTTGGAGATGCTCAGAGTTCTGAGAGTGGGGGTGTGGCTGGGAAGTCATTTCAGCTCTCTGCAGGTGCTGCCATGACAACGAAGGTTTAAAAGGTTCCGAAGGTTCTGAAGATTCCGTGCAGAGGTCGAAGGTCGGAGAGGGGTCACCAGGGTAGCAACCTGAACCCAAGATTGTTTGGGTCCCTCGAGGAGGTTCTTCTTCTGGTCTTCACACAAACCTGAAACACACTAATCACATGCAAACATAATAACATAGCTGTTTACTCCAGTTGGAGTAACGTTGTTTAAACACTACAGTACCCAGATGTTTTAGCTAATTATTGAGCCTTTTTCTTAATGAAATAAACTCTTTTAAAATGTTTAAAAGTACTGAGTCTTGGTCTTTTCGTGGGATATGTTGACAATAACAAAAATATAGAATATCACCAGTCTTATCCTTTAAGTCACACAGGCTGAGTGTTAGGAGGAAGACAAGGAGTGGCTGAGTACAGCAGACGCACAGAGCTGAGAGCAATGAGCAGAATGTCAAGTCGCTCCAGTTCTGACACTCTTATCTAAATCTTATTCTGTGGCATGAAACAGCAAAAATATCCTCATCTCATAATGCACACACGGTGGTACTCTGGTCCTTTCACCTTGTCTGCGTGTGTTTTGCTGGGCTCGTCCACTAGCAGCCACACTCCTGGGTGCCCTGTGGCTGAGCACGGCGAGGAGAGCGAAGCTGTCGTAATGCGGCATCGCCATACTGGATCCCTGAACCCATCCTCTCTGGATCCAGCTCCCCTGAAAAAGAGAGACAAGGTGAGTGGAGAGACCGGGGTTCATGTTGGGATCGCCACCAACTCTGAAAAGATGGTGATTTTTGTGAGTAATTGTAATCTATTAAAGATATTATTAGCAACCAGCAAGACAGCTGTAACAGGAAAATGGTTACAGACTGAACCTCCAACAAAGACTGACTGGGTAGATACTGTGACTAATGTTCAAAGTATACAGAGAATGACTCTTACATGATAAATTCTTGCAATACTGGGAAAAATGGATTGTGTTTGTGACCTCATGAGATGATTACTGATCCGTTACAGTATAACGTTTGTATGAATGCATTGGTGAGCAGCCGTTTGTTCCACTATGTTTGGTTGTATTTCTATGCTTCTTTAAAAGTATAAAAAAATAATAATAATAATAATACCAAGTTTAACTAATCTGGTTTGCAGATGATGTCTTCTCTCCTCATGTGATAGTATTTCTGTTTATCTTGTTGATGCTCTCCTGGAACGATGCTCCAGCTAGTTGAAGGTTTAGGGGTTGGGGATTGTAAGTGATGGAGTTATGCTTTGTGTCTGAATTTAACTCTTAAAATTCTCTATGAGAGCTGCTACTGGAGACATACCTAATCCTGCCTTGTTGATCCTGTTAGGATAAGAAGGGATTGTGAGTCTGGGGGTTAGGGTTATAGGTGAGGATTGCAGTTCCTACCTGACTCTATCTTGTTGAGGATTTTCCGAGCGCACTGGACAAAGGCCTCTTCAACGTTCTCCCCCGTTAGAGCACTGGTCTCCAAGAACATCAGCTCTGACACACACACACACGATTTCAGTTGCAGACACTAGTAGGCATATGGTATTTCAGTCCTTTGTAGTCTTAACAATACCATCAATTCACTGTGAGCAGCATCATTCTTTCTTTTCTCAGAACAGATGTACATTTCTTGAGAGAAACTATCAAAGAATCCCACTTGATCACAAACTGACGATCTTACCGTTCTCCTGAGCGAAGCGTGAGGCCTCCAGGAACGTGACCTCTCTGTCAGCGTCCAGGTCCTTCTTGTTTCCACACAGGATGATGACGATGTTCTGACTGGCCAGCATCCTGGCATCGCTCAGCCATGTGGTCAGAGCGTTGTATGTCTCTCGACTGCAGTGTACAGAGAGAGACAAAGAGACAAAGAGACAGTTACTTTTTAGAGAGGAGGAGGGACTGGCTGAAAAAAAGAACATATTCTGTGATTGGCTGATTCACCTGGTGATATCATAGACCAGCAGGGCTCCTGCTGCTCCTCTGTAGTAACTCCTGGTCACAGACCTGACACACACACACACACACACACACACACACACACACACACACACACACACACACACACACACACACACACACACACACACACAGAGATAAACCCATAGTCAGAAGGAGCAAAATCTTTGTCACCCTGTTTTTCAAAGCAGACATATTGGTTTGAACTACGGAAATTAATGATGGCTCTGTTACAGCCATTAATGCAATGCAATGCGGTGAATTAACGTAATTACTTAAACCTGTGTTTGATGAGCCAAAATGTCTGCGTTGTGTTGAGAAAGAGGCTACCGGGATATCATCTGCCAGGTGGTAATTGACCGTGTACAGTTACGTTGGGATTTGTCCCTACCTGAACCTTTCTTGTCCTGCAGTGTCCCAAATCTGCAGTTTGACCATTTTGTTCACCACATTGATGATCTTAGAGCCAAACTCCACTCCAATTGTGTGGTTGGATTCATCCTTAACTGGAAAACAAAATAAAACATGGCATGTTATGGTTATTATGATTATGATGATGATGATTATTATTATTATCATTATTATATAACTGCAATACATAGTGATGGCCAGCAGTGTATCTTTTCAGTAAAGATACTGAAGTACAGTGTAAGAGAATGAATATCATTATCCAGACTTAACACATCTCTAGAGACACACTGGTGTCTCTGAACGTACATTTACATTTTTTGTGTGTTATAGCCTACAATACGGTGTGAATTACATCTTAATTAGGGTGTAAGCATTTGTCTGAAAAGCCACACTATTATAATGCATATTATAATTCTTGGGCTTTTAGACAACACTACAGTACTGCACTTAAAATAGAGGCCAGAGCAACTGTCTTTTAACAGTAAATAATGAACGGTGTGTTGCATCTTTCTGACTTACATCTCTTCTCTATGAACTGGTGCAGCAGGCAGGATTTGCCTGTTCCAGCATTCCCAATCACCAGGAATTTAAACAGGAAATCTGAGGATGGGAACACAAAAATAGCAGTATTTATAAACATATAACACAACACAAGATCTGTCTACTGTTACAGCAATCATGACTGTCACTAGAACCAGACTAATACATGAGCTGGGGTGATATTTTCGGACAATAACAGCTTATTACACTTATATTAGTATCATATATGTCAGTTGACATGTATTAAGAAATTGAAGTACAGAAATGTCAAAGACATGTTTGTGATATGTAGAAACAGTGTCACCATTCTACAGCCACCAAGCTACCATTAAATCAGATCAAAAATACTTTATTAAAAACCATGTTTAATTTAAGTATTTGTGTTAATTTACAAATAGCAGCAGACATATTGTTGGATTTTATAACTCTCAAATATTGACATTAGTATTGCCCTCTAGAATCCATATCCATACCATCATGAAATACAGCAAAACACAATACAGCATAGTAGTATACAGCTTTGGGGTGTACAATTATGAACAGTTATGCTTTAAATTGTAGTTAATCCATAATCATAATCAGCTGTGGTAATATAATCATAGCTCATTCATTGGGATTGGGGAATGTGAGTTTATCCACAAATAAACACACTAAACACTGACATGTATGGATGGTGGTGGGACTGTACAGTAGTATCCCAGCTCCACTTCAAAGTCATGGTCATCCTAGTATAAAACGGTGAAGCTAAGACAATCCCTCACAAACCATGAGTGTAACCTCAATAGGTATCCCCTACATTTCTTGCATTATGTCTAGTTTACAGGAAACACAGCTCAGTCGGATCTTTATGTCAGCACCATCATCCCCAGCCCTGTCCCCAGGTATCAGCGTCCTGTCCATGCCGCTAACCTCACAAACTCGATGCATTTTGTCTTCACGGCGACGGTATAGTCTGCTGTGTAACCTCTGTGGTATTACTTACGCTGACATGCCATATTTAAGGCCAGCAGCCTTCACCAACGGCTCGGTTAGCCTGTCAGCTATCTATTTATGATGAGAAAAAAGCTCTCTCGACACACCTGCCTCGTCCCATTTCTGTGGCTACATGAAGATGTTAATGGTGGCCACTTGTCAACACAGCCTCCTTACCGTATGACTCCGACATCGCCAGTGTGGCGTTTTGACAGCAAAAAGGAAGGAAGGGAGAAATGGAAGTTGACAGGCGGATAGCTAGCTAAGTGAAGGAAAATAGTCGTGTTGATGATTTCCGCGGATTCCAGCTGATTTTCCCCTCCGACTTCCCGTACGTGGTTTGTATTTTCAAAATAAAAGCCACCTCCACGGGCCGAGCACTGCAATGCCTTCGGACTGCCGCAGAGTGGTGCTGTTTAAACAGTATTTTGAGACTGCTGATACAGACTTCTTTCAATATCATTCGAACGATGATGATAAGTATTGCCGTACAGTAATATTTAAATTGACGGAATATTGCACAATATAATTATTGGGTATATCATTTAAATACCAATCACAATTAAGATGTAGCGAGATAATAGGCCATTCCCAACCGACACTCCAGCCCAGAAGGTGGCGATTATCTATTTTAACGTTTTCCAACCGCCACAAAACCGTAAAAGAAGAAGAAAACGAAGAAGTGGCTAGTGAGCTAGCCTAGCGGCAGGCTTAATCTAGCGAAATATGGCTGCTGTGCTCCCACTTAGACCGCCCTGCGATAGCAACCCCGCTACTCCTGGAGCACAATCCATAAAGGTGACATTTGTATTCTGCCGAAAACGCGAATAATAATTAGCTCTGTTCACGGAGCTCTGCATGGTTGCTTCCTCAGCTAACGGCTACGACTAGCTACCTCCCTCCATGAATGTCAACTGTTAGCGACAGTGGCATCACCCCTTTGTTTTCAGAGGTGTGCTCAACATTAGGGATGGCTTGTATTTTCCGAATCGTATTTATAAACATTTATGATTTTTTTAAATGTCCACATAGGAAACATATCGTTAAATTCTATAGACATAAGTGGTTTGACAGCGGTAACGTTAGCCTTTTTCTGTGCCTTTGCCTTTGCCTTCTCTGTCACCACTCATGACTTTGTTGTTGTTTTACACCGACGTAATTTGTAGTATTTTTTCACAGAATCACATAGTGTTTGGGCTTTAAAAATACTCCTGTATGGGGGGCCAAATATCCCCTAATTCTGTTCTAAAAGGGGTCCAACTACAGACAGGACTTCTGTAACGTTAGTGAACACATTAACGTAACGTTAGACTAGACAATCGTTATTTTTGAGGGTTTTCCCTCGCCTTATTGCAAATAAAGTATAATGTAACTACATTTTGACATGGTGTTTTTCTCAAAGCCTTTTGGACTGTGCACACTGGTTTAAGGAATAATGGTGTTTTTTGTGATGGCTGAGAAGTGATGCTGATGTCTGAGGATGCTGAAAAAATGTACACTATTTGTTTGACATGCGTGTTTTCCCTATTGTTCAAGTAAGTGTTTTATACATGGCTGCTGTGTTTCTTGCCTTATGCAAGATTGTGGAGTGTGTATTGATGTGGCTGTTTGAGCCTCTTTGAGTCTTCCACTGCTGCCTAGAATGGCTGTCCAGGGCTGTGAATGCAATGCAGGCTCCAGTGATAAAGATGTTTAAGAAATACTAAGCCTGATTTTAATGAGAAATACTGCCATGTGTCCGCTTAAATCAGAAGGAGGGACAGCCTCATTGAGACTATCCTTGCATTATTAATATTAATTATGTTTTACTTTATTTTCCGCTGTAGGAGGATGTCATAGAAGAGGAGTCCAATGATGGCAGCCAGCCTCCCAAGAGAAGGAGAATGGGTTCAGGGGACAGCTCTCGGAGCTGTGACACCTCCAGTCAAGACCTTGGGTAGGTTGACTTGATACTTAATTGACATTGGCAGGATTTTTTAAGCAGTCTTGATAACCTAGGGGCTCACAGGCTCAGGCTTTTGTTAAAATATATTTTCCCATTTGCTGTACCCCTGTTGCTGTAATGTATTTGTATATACATGTAAACTGAAAGACATAACTGTCGGTTGTCTGCTCTTGGTTGCAGGATTTACACATGTACCCCCACATATGTTCCACTTCACATACTTTATTTTAAAATACAATTTCCACATAGCATTATGTGTGATTTTTGGTTCAATTTGCTCTCCCAGCTGAGAATTTGACAGTCTCTCCCATCTTCCTATCATATACTCCATTCTCATAAAGAAATACCACAGAATCTAGAGTTTTTATCCTCAACCCCTGTTGTTTCTCCATCCCCCTCCAGCCCGACATATTTCCCAGCAGAGAACCTGACAGAGTACAAGTGGCCTCCAGATGACACAGGAGAGTATTACATGCTGCAGGAGCAGGTCAGCGAGTATCTGGGAGTCACATCCTTCAAGAGGAAGTACCCTGGTAAGACTGCAGTAAAACTCTACTGTACCTGTTAAAGTGTTAAAGTATGCTATAGTAATATGTCAGTCTTTCTTTGTAGTGTGTAGATTTACAGGAGACCCATTCCAGTCATAGTACTTGTTCATTTACAAGGATTATTACTGGAATAATACAGTAATACCACAAGTATAGGCATTAGTAGTAGCTATGTCATACTGTTGTAATAACAGTTTACTCATGTTCTGATGTGGAGAAGAAGTGATGTCATTTTTTTGTTACTCTGTAGATATGGAGAGAAGAGACTTGTCCCACAAAGAAAAGCTTTACCTGCGGGAACAGAACGTCATTACTGAGACACAGTGTACTCTGGGTAGGAACCACACCTCAGACACTCTTTGACCAGTTAAAATTGTTTCACTGCATTGAACAAAATCCTAACATTCTAAACATTGTGCATTTAGAGTGCAAATAGTGTGCTACCTTGTTTATGATATTTGGTCATGCAAGTCATCAGTGTGCTTGATGCAGTCAAAGTGTGTCTCTTGTTTTTTTCCAGGTCTGACAGCTCTGAGGAGCGACGAGGTGATCGATCTGATGATAAAGGAGTATCCCACCAAACACTCTGAGTATTCAGTCATACTGCAGGAGAGAGAGCGACAGAGAATAGCTAAGGAGTACTCTGTAAGTATACAAACTAAAGACACATCCTGTGGCTGATGATTACTATGGCATTTTATCTTACAGCAATCCGTTTAATGTCCTCTACACACATGTATGCCCATATCTCTTACAGTCTTTGTCTGTTGCCTTTCATAGCAAATGCAGCAGCAGAACCCTCAGAAGGTGGAGGCCAGCAAGGTTCCTGAGTATATTAAGAAGGCGGCTAAAAAAGCTGCAGAGTTCAACAGTAACTTCAACAGGGAGCGTATGGAAGAGAGGAGAGCTTACTTTGACCTCCAGACACATGTAAGTACAATCTGGTGAAATAGATTATATTCCCTGAGATTCAGAAAACAACTTTGTGTGTCATTGACTGTGCTCACAATATTGACATGCATTTGCATATTGACATGAGTTTGTGTGTTTTCTCAGATTATCCAGGTTCCCCAGGGCAGATTCAAGGTGCTGGCTCCAGAGCTGACAAGGACGGGGCCCTACCCTGTGGCTCTCATACCAGGACAGTTCCAAGACTACTACAAAAGGTACATTACACACTTACACAAATGCTTTTGCTTCCAATTATCCTCTTTTTGTATTCAACATAATAAACCCAAAATGATGTTGCCTTTTCCTAAGTGATGTTGTGTTTTCTGGACAGGCTGTCAGCCTGTATTATCTATTGCTGTGCTGAATGTTTTGGCCCTGATGCATCATTGTGTTGTGCATGACAGGTACTCTCCCAATGAGCTGCGATACTTGCCGTTGAACACAGCTCTGTTTGAGCCACCACTGGATCCAGAGCTCCCGGCACTGGACTCAGAACCTGACTCGGACGACGCCGAAGATGGCAAGGATGAAAAAAAGAACAAGAACTCATCTGTAAGACATTAGGGTGTACTACTCTAGTTGCCTGGGTCTATCATCCATCCCAGTGATACAGATGCTTAATGGTGGAAGTCTACTATGCAACTATGCAAGCAACTGCGTGATGGATTCTAGATCCCATGTCCGAGCCATTAACCTCTACTAAACTCAGATATCTACATGGAAATACATTATTTTTTCTCTCCTCTTCTGTTCCTCTACAGGACAGTTCTTCAGGCAACACATCAGATGTGGAGAGCCAGGAGGGAGTAGGTGGACATGGCCACAAGTCCAAGGCCAAAGACAGGACATCCACGCCGGGCAAAGACGGCAGCCATCGCCATTCTGCCTCCCACAAAGCCACCCCAGGGTACAAGGTAGAGGACAAAACCACCTGAACTCTTCTCCAACAACAGCAGCAGCACTTTTCTACCCCCTCCTCCTCTTTCTACTACTACCACTCCCTTACTCCATCATCCCGCCACCCCTCCCTAGCTTTCTTCACTTTGTTCTCCGGCTTCTACAGTTTGTCAGCTGGGAAAATCTGGTTCACACACACACACACACACACACACACAGACACAGACACACACACACACACACACACACACACACACACACACACACACACACACACTCTCATTCTCACACAGTCACACACAGTCGCACACTGGGGGTCCTGTCTTCAGTTTTTGTTTTTATGATTGCCATGTGGCTTTTTTCCCCCTCTTTATACCAGACTGTGAGCAATAAGAACATTTTAAAGGAACAGTTCACTTGTTTCTTTTTCACTGCACTTTCACTTTTTTGGGTTTTCAGCGAAGACAAATTTGAACTTTAAAAGTTTTTTTCCTTTTGAATGTCTTCAATATACCTCTTGTCTGTCCTCACTTGTCAAAAAAATGATACTTCCAAGACAAGTAAGTGGATGTTTTGGCTGCTAGTTTTCCTTTTTCATTTTTGAAAAAAAAAGTCTTTTTGTTATACTGATATAGAAAATATAAACCACATACACTTTGTGGTTGCTTTTAAAAAGTAGTTGATGTTAACATTAGAGAATTTTAATATTTATATCTGAAGTGTAGAATGCACTTAACCCTAATGTTTTAAGTGTGTATTGGTATAATAATATTCTTTGTTTATACACCATGTGATGTACTGTTAATCTGTTAGTACGTATCAGACAGCTGTTTGACATGAGGTTTACCTGTCCCTATAATGTCATCTTGGAGAGATGAGGACTTGCTGACCTTGTTCACACTGTTGCTGAGCTGAGCTAGAAGTAGGCTGTACGCTATCTGTCTGAGTTTGGAGTCCCACATCCGCTTATCTTTACCTACACCCAGTCATAGCACATCTTTGGTAGTCATTTTAAATAAAGGCCTTGAATTTCATCTAAATGTTCAAGGCACTGTAGATGGGGAAAATAGTATTATTTCAATGTACCAGTGTAAAGTTTTCCCTATAGCTCTAGCCACATTGATTTTTATTTCATTTTTCAATCCTCAACCTTGCAAAAGAAAATTTCCTAAAACACCTAAAAATATGCTGGTATATTACCATTAATTAGAGTATGGTGGACCTGGGGTCAGTCCAGTTGAGTTCAGCTCAGCTTTGTGGTGTGGGCATGGTCCTTTTCTAGTGTCTGTTTTAAAACAGTTACCACTTTCCGTGTGTTTAAGTTTGACTAAACTTAACTTTGACTTGATTAGATCATTTTTAGCCCACAGACATGGCATGGCATGTTGGTAGCCAGAATTCACCAGAATTAGTCAGTAACGTAATATAACTGTACTGTATCAATTTGTGATGAGTACAAAGGACCTAGAGATGTAATACCTTTCAGGCATTTCTATGTTTGAAAAATACTGTACAGATATGATCCATAATTTTGTAACTCTGGTAAATCGGCCAAAGTAAAGTTGAAATGTGTCAGTCCCCTTTCCAGTAGATTTCCCCTGGTCAGGAACTCGCAGTAGGAGAACGGTTGCCTGACTTTTATGTCTCCATATGTGACAAAACTTTGAGTCAGTGATGCAGGCTGCTAGCTGATTAACGTTACTTCGCTCTGGTCTGGCTACCATCTGGTTAATGAAGACCTCATGATTAGTAGTGTGGTATTTCACAAACGGCTCATGAATAAAAACTAATAATGAACAACAAAGTTGGAATTAGATTGACTTAATTGCCTCTGCAGAAGTATTTTGTTCATAATGTGATACGTGTTGGATGTTAAATACATGTTAAATCTATATTGCACTGTTAACGTGACACATTCAGGCTGCAGAAATTGGAAGCTAAACAGCCTTTCTTTAGCTTATACATAGATGGGACATCATGGAGATAGAAATATTGGATTCACTGTGTGATGCAGTTGCATACAGTAATATTACATTAATTACATTAACATAAACATCAACTGCAGCAGTATCAGTCTCTCAGTCTACCCAAAAATATGTGGTGCTGGTTTGATTCTCAGAAGGAGCTGTGAAAGTTTTGGTATTTTGTAAGTGAGATATGTTGAATTTGAGGGCCATTGTTATCACAACGAGTTGCAAGATTGAGTAGAGTTTCACTAGATAATGTACATTCAGCCCAGGCAGATGGGAGGCACAGCTAACAGGTTAGCATGACCTTCTCACTTATTTACATGATAGAAATCTCTTAATAGCAGAGACATAATCACTTACATGTCAACAAAAGTAAAAACATGATGTTTATACCATATGATCCACTGATCTAAAGTCTGTGGGATCCACTAGCTGTGGATGAGTGTGTGTGGTCAGCCAGTATAAAGTTCCCACTTAATCATGTCTCTGTGTGTATGCCTCTGTTTCTGAATTATACGTAATGTTTAGAGCTATATGACGCCATACAAAAGCTACCAGATTATATAAAAGCAAACATGCCTGAAAGTGAGCACTTTTTCTTTTATGTACATAAAATACAGTATTTCTTGTGTTGACCAAATTCAGTTCATTTAGAATAAAACTAGCTGGATTCAACCTCATGAATTGCTCATTTTGGATTTTTCTGTGTGGATGAGATGTTTTGACTGTGCAGGCGTCAAGCAGACTTATTGGACTTAATATAGTGTTGGCTGGACACTGCTAGTAATGGAAGCATTTCATGTGGCCACAAATCCAGCTCACAATAGCAATAGGGGCGATCCTTTCACCAATGTTTTCAGTAATGCAGCGAGTGCAAAGGTGTGAACTGTTGAATTGGAGTATTTATTTGCAAATGCATAGTGAGTATGTATGACAATGTACACAGGGGGCTGCGTCCAGCTCCTCCTTTTTCTTATTTCCCTCTCCTGCTGCTGTTTTTCTGTGGGTTTAGTTCTCTGCTTTGTATCTAGTCTTCAGCATTACAAAACCATGGCTTTTATTGACCAATAGTTTGTACCTATGGCTGTTAGGTCTAACTTGCTCACCTCCTGTCGGGGGACAATTTAATGAACAATGTCACTATCTTGAGGCGTTAGAAGTAACTGGACATGATGTAGACTAAACAAAAAACACATGCTTTGTCCATGAATAACAGGAAAACAAAGTGAATTTTGTTACATGAGTTCAGAAATTCAACTTAGGCAGCTTTCATGCTAGGTGATGCAATTTATGTTTAAAGTGTATAAACCAGTCAACATGTTATTCGTTTGTTGTGCTCCTAAACGTAGAAAAGGCCTTCGTTAGTCAGGATAAAGTGCTATTTTAGTTTTTTTTCCAGGCATTACATATTTGTTGAACTTCTATATTGTCCATGACTGCAGGAAAACCGTGGTTTTTATAGCATTATTCTGCCCTTGCAGCCTAAGGTCATTCCCAATGCTATATGTGGCATTTGCCAGAAGGGTAAAGAGACCAACAAGAAGGGCAAGCCAGAGGCTCTCATTCACTGCTCCCAATGTGATAACAGCGGTAAGTTCACACTATTCATTTTAAAGGACAGTTCCCTGTTTGTGTATTTTGTTTTTTGATACATAACATCAGCACAATTTAGCCAATGTTAATGCCATGTGTATACATTTTTGTGTAAACGATCCTCCCCAGAATAAAATGATTAACATAAGAAGTAATCCTAAATCAGTTGTCCCTCTGACTCTCATTCATTTAATATCAGTGGTACATAACATTAACAGATGATAATGAAATCATTGTCATTGACTAATGAATCATCTCTATCATTGGTGAAAAGAAGTGTTCAGTTGTCCATTGTACCAACTTCAACTTCATTTTCATTGTGTCATAAGCAAGTGCTGTACTTTCAGTGTTTAAAATGCTGTGTGAGTGTTTACATTAAGACAGTAAAGCTTGTTTCAAGTAAACAGTATAAACATATATGTATACAAGTCACTTTTTGAACCACTAATGTCTTATCAATGGGTATCCCGACAATACATCGGACCTGTTTTTAGGTTAGATGTGAGGCGTTTCTAGATGTTTGCTGTTTCGTTTTAATGGTGACATGTTAGTGGACCTTTATGTGTTGAAGTCCTTTAAATAACAGGACGGTGTATTCATGTGTGTGTGGATGTTGATGGCTGGGCCTGTTCACACCATGTCTGTGTTTGTGTCTTTTGTCTGACTTGCTTCCTCATATGTGTCTGTGTGCATGTGTTATGTTCTTATTTGTGTGTGTGTGTGTGTGTGTGTGTGTGTGTGTGTGTGTGTGTGTGTGTGTGTGTGTGTGTGTGTGTGTGTGTGTGTGTGTGTGTGTGTGTGTGTGTGTGTGTGGGGCTGCATGTCTCTGGTTCTGTGTGTGCATATTTGTTTTTGTACACGTCTTCGTGTCCATAACAACTTTAGGACACCCGTCCTGCTTGGACATGAGCGCAGAGCTGGTGGGTGTGATCCAGACGTATCGCTGGCAGTGTATGGAGTGTAAGACCTGCACTGTGTGCCAGCAGCCCCACCATGAGGACGAGATGATGTTCTGTGACAAATGTGACCGAGGATACCACACATTCTGCGTGGGCATGGACTCCATACCTACTGGTGAGTGGATGGACACACATACAAGCAGAATGTAATGTAGGCAGACAAATAAAACTTGGTTTTGCATGTTTGTTTATCTCTTTTAAAGTTATTAATTAATTCTATCTGTCTCCTCAGGCCTTTGGGTATGCGAGGTTTGTGACAAAGACGTCACAACACCCAAGAAGAAGGGAGGAGCCAAAACACCTAAGAAGTCCAAGTCAGCTAAAAAATGATCAACAGCATCATTAACCACAATACCTGGACCAAATTGTACGAAATGCACTGTCATGTGTTCAGTCATTTGCAGAAGAAGTAAAAATTTAAAATCATCAGATCATCGTGATCCAAAAATAAACAAAGGTATAGTCTTAACTTATTCATCTTTTCTGTGAAAGCTTTGACGACATCAATAAGGCAGGCCTATAACTTGAATCACAATAAGTCAAGAAACAAGTCAAATTATACCTCAAATGTACGTGCATCTCTGTTTAGCATCTCTGGTCTGTAATGTGAGAGACTGACTGAACTCCAGACATACATAACAGCTAAACCATAAATCAAATCCATCCAAATGTACTGCTCTGAATCTTGTGATCTGCTAATCTGCTAACCACTAACAGTATCAGTGCATTCCCACTCCATTAAACCGATGAGTCTTGTAGTTTCATAACATTTCTGCTGTGAGAAGCTGTTTCAGTTGAACAAATGGTGCTTTTGATCCTGTACTACTGGAACAATCGATGTTAACAGGAGCTCACTGATGTAATTCAAAACAACATTTTATATTAAACTACAGTTGCTATTTTTTACTTAACATGTATTTAATGAGGCAGGCCAGTAAAGAACAATCTTGTCTTAAATAATGACACGGTGTTTGTGATCCTGTGTAATGACATGTAATAGACACTGGCTATGGTAAACTTCATGGCTGCAGCAGTTTTCAGGTATTTATGTGTGAGTCTTCATTACTGAAACAAAGTGTCTCACTTTACATGTATTGATTTTGTTGTCAACCCTCCACTATTAATTTGTGTACAAAAATCTAACCACTCACTGTAACTACTTTCAAATGAAACATCTATCAGCTATGATTAGTCAACTGATATTTTTTCAGTCAGCTTGAAATAATAATTTTTTTTTTTTATGATTTTGTCTATTTTGTATTGTCCTTCAGTAAGCAAGCTGTTAAAGTAATATTTGTTGCAAATAATGTCATAGCCACTGAATTAAGAAGTGTTTTCAATAAAAGCTACTTAAAAAGACTATTCTTCCGTTACCTATTGTGTGCCATGTTAAATTGAATCAGTTTCGATACCAAAGGGCAAAATCATTAGTGCACTAAGAAGGTAGATGCATACTGCCCATGTATCATGAATATAAACTATACATTTTAAAGTAATTTTTATTTTTACATTTTATTTATTACATAAATAAATGATAACAGTTGAATCCACAGCCACCTCTGCAACAAGATTTTCAGGCTGCTGTGCCTTTAATGGTCTTTGTATGAGTTCAGGAAATTATATTTTAATTATTATTGCCACAAAAAGTTGATTCAAGTGTTGATGTATTCATTTGTGCAAATAATATATTATAATAATATAATTAATATTACAGACAAATCACATCTCATCACGTCATATATATCTTTTTGGTCTAATAGCATTCTAATTTCTAATGTGTCTGCTTTTGATATATTACAAACAAATCAGAAAGAATGATCCAATTTTGAATATTGAAATGTGAGAAAAACTGGCTGTGTAATTCTGGTCTGTACAACACAGGTCCCACTCTCCCACTCTGATGGCTCCTGCTTTACATCAAACAGCCTGTGGGGGCGCTCTGGCACAGAGCACAGCTGAACGCGCGGGTGTTCTGACAGTTAAAGAAGAGGCTGCCATATTGCAGTGATACAGCGGGTTTGCCGGACTGAATCTTGAACACCGTTGACTTTCTGTGTTAAAAATGATTTCTTCTCATACTTTTGGAGACCCTGGGAAGATGAGAGATTATCATTATACTGGTCCAGTAGAGCACCGGTTCTCACCGTACGCTTTCAACGGAGGGTGAGTGTGACTTTTCAAGCTACTAGCTTGATAGCTAACGTTTACAGCTACATTTTGACTATGCTAACCAGCTTAGCAAACGATATGCTAACTGAAACAAAACAAAGATGAAGTTAATGAAAAGTATGGACAGAGCAGAGTTTCTATGTCCCTGACATAAAGTATCCCCACTTTATCTTAATGAACAGATTTTCATTATAGGCCGCACTTTTATAAGGGAAAGATTAGTTAATACCACAGTTTCAGTTTCGAATCAGTAGCTTAGCTTCCGTTAGCAAGTATCTGAAACAACGCTACATTTTGTTGAGGTGGTCTTGTAAGACGAAGGAACTAGCCTGTATTGTGTCATGTTTTTCAGAACCGTACTAGCTGTTGCCGGGGAAGACTTCGCCATCGTAGCTTCAGACACCAGGCTGAGTGAAGGCTACTCAATCCACAGCCGGGACTCACCAAAATGCTACAAGCTGTAAGTCTGCACCGTCACTTCCCTACACTGTAAATGAATGGCAGCAGATCGGCAGTATTAAAACACCATGTCAACTTTTTTGAATGTATAACAGGCCACTTTACCTGACCCTTTCATAGTTCTGTATGTATTCAATAAAAGCCATTATCAATTTATCGTGGAGTGCACCCACTGAAGTCGCTGCAGCTATACTCTGATAAAATGTGGAGTACAGATGCTGCTTGATGCTCAGTGACTAGCTGCAGTGTCCCTCTGCAAAGCAGCAGTTTGTATCTCTGGCTATAATCACTTGTCATTACCACATGAATTAAAGCCAGTTAAAGAAAGAAGATAAAGGAGGAGCTGACCATCACTGTTTATTGTGCTTCTCCTTCCCCTTACAGGACAGACACAACCGTCATTGGCTGCAGCGGTTTCCATGGTGACTGCCTGACTCTGACTAAAATCATTGATGCCAGACTAAAGGTGGGCTGGTGCAGCAAGGTTTTTTGGTTTCTCATCCTTAAAGTGATCTAATTCTTCTGCTTCTGCTAACTGTCCTGCCACTGCTTGCACACCAGCGAAGTCTGTTGATCGTAATGGTATCCAAGACAGAGTTGACATGAGGCTGATATCCTATAGATATTTGTTTTTTCGAGGTCTCCTCTTAATTGCACAAGCACCTCTAAAAGTGTTCACTGTCACTACAGTTCATCCTCATCATTAATGATAAGGATAAGGCCATCTTTGTTACCCCTCTTAAAGTTTTACTGAATTCTGTCTGCACCCCTTCAAAACCTACAGAGGGTGTCACAGGTTACTTAATTGTTACTAATACCTGAACGAATGTTCCTGCCCCTCTCTCAGATGTACAAACATTCGAACAATAAGACAATGACCAGCGGAGCCATCGCAGCCATGTTGTCCACCATCCTGTACGGCAGGCGGTTCTTCCCCTACTATGTCTACAACATCATCGGAGGACTGGATGAAGAAGGTAGGTGCCTCCATTTCTGATGATATTGGCATGTATTGCTTTTGTATGCAAATGCACTGGATTATGTAAGTAAAAAAAAAAAAGCATATTTAGGCTGTAGCTATGTTTCTTATATGCGATGATTGCAGGGGGCTGGGAATGTTGCCTTGTTTATATCGTGCTTCTCTTGTATCACACAGAAAGTTTGTGTTGCTTTGACTATATCCTTGTACTAACTGTTTCTATTTGCATTATTTCATGTTTGTAATATAGGCAAGGGAGCAGTGTACAGTTTTGACCCAGTGGGCTCCTACCAGAGAGACACCTACAAGGCCGGAGGATCAGCAAGTGCCATGTTACAACCACTACTAGACAACCAGGTAAATAACACACACTGCATACTGACCTGTTGTTGCCATAATCCCACTATGTTTATTTCATCAGGTATACAGAAAATGCAGTGCTCCAATCTAGTTTCCTCATAGTGGACATGGTCACTTCATGTCTGTCTGTCTTTCCAACACGTCCTTCCACAGATTGGTTTCAAGAACATGGAGGGTGTGCAGCATGTTCCTCTGACTCAGGACAAGGCGGTTCAGCTGGTCAAAGATGTCTTCATCTCGGCCGCGGAGAGAGATGTCTACACCGGAGATGCCCTTCGGCTCTGCATCATTACTAAGGAGGGCATCAATGAGCAGACTGTACCACTGAGGAAGGACTGAGGAGGGATATGTTCCCCTTTCTCTGCTTTCCTCTGTGGTCTGTTCTTTCCACATTTACCCTATTACGTTTGACCCCTTAACATCACGTTTCTTACAACAGGAGTGTTGAACCACAAGTTGCTTCTAGTGGCCTCTTAAATCTGGCCTTTCCATTTTTTTTATATCCACTCACAATTTACATCCATTGAAATTGACACTTTTCCACAATTATCTCCTTCAATTTCTGCTATTATTACATCTTTGTATTTGTGGTTGCAGTCTGATTATAGATCAGCACTCCTGTTCTGAGAAACAGAAACTCTCCACTCAACCCCGCCTAGACTCTGTTTTCCATTATGTTTTGGAAGGATAAATGCTCTGCTGTTCTTTTTACATTCTTAATAAATGTAAACAAGTGAAAAATTGGGTCTTCGTGTTCATTGTATGTCCTTCACGTGGACACTCCATCTCAGGTAGCTTATGCTGCTCACAGTGGTGCAGTTGGTGGGTGGTTTTCTTTGTAGTGACAAAAGTATTACAACAGAATGAGGTAACCATTAAAAGTACACTGCTTCCTGGGAAGTAAAAGTAAATGGAAGACTTAAACTTAAATGTGTCTCGCAAATCTGCAGCTTTGCACCTAAAACTGCTGTCTGCACATCAGGACATGTTTGAGAGTTGTGTTGGTGATCAAATCACCAACCTTCCAGTTACCTGAGCATGCTGACTCACATTTTTAAACTCCTTCCTAAAAAAAAAAAACATGACATGGTGCTGAGAGCCGAGGGGACAAAAGCCTCACGGATATGATCTATTATAATTTATGTTATACTTAAACAAACTATCCATTAGGTGGACAGTTTCATTGTACAATATATGACAGGATTAACATTTTACTTGTTAATTCTTATTCTATTACTGACATGAATTAGAGCAACAACATCCACAAGTTTTGTGTAATTTACAAACTTTTTATTCATTTTCTTTTAAGTATTTCCCAAAATATTACTTGAAACAGTGCATATACATTACAAATGTCTCAGATGATTTTCAGTATTTTAGCAGCCATCACCTTCAATATGAGAAGATAGTTTCCGCTTAACACAGTTATCATCATTACTTAATTTATGCAAAACTAAAAGGTGTTAGTCAAGTCAGCTGTTTGACATTACCTTACCAGACAAAGTAAGGACTGTCAGGCTCAGAGCCCGACAAAATGTCTATGTGAGAGGAGACTAGAAGCTCAACTGAGCTTCTGAATTCTTACATGTGAGATTAGAGCAGTTACTTTAATTTTTTAGCAAATGTATAAAAAATTCATATCTCTTGTTACAAAGGATTATTTCCTGCCGCTCATGTTCTGTGGTTGTGAACTGCAGCAGATTGCAGTAGAGGAACGGATAACCACCCTCGACTTCCCACATTTGCTCAACAACAGTGAGTTCCACCAACCTTTCATTTGGACATTACAAAGTGAACAGCTCAGAGAACGTCCTCTCTCTTGTGTGGCTATTCAGCTGATTTACTGATTTATCATGAGCAAAGTGAAATTAACAGCAATAAACCACCTGAATCAGGACAGAGGACTACTGGTCGACATCCATCCATCCATCCATTCAGGTGTCTTTAATTACAACCACATATTAAAGCAGATGATTTCACTCATAAAAATACCATATGTACAGTGTGGGTGAAATGAACATCTGCAGACAAATCACATTCTGTCATTGATTAAAATACATTCATAGCCCTTACTCCAACACACACACACACACACACACACAGACATCCTCATCTGAAAGTTACTCCTATAGACCACAGGCCTTTCTTGCTGCACACATTTTGACTTGTCATTGTAGAAAAACACAGCTGGAACCAATAACGTTAATGATGGCTGCATTCCATATAGATGTCCCAATTCCACGGCTCTGGTATTGTTAAAGCAGGTTCACTGGAATGGCTTACTGGGATACTTACTGGAGATAAGCTATCATTTGCAAAAATGAGTTACACCTGTGCATTTCCTGCCAAGACAAGTCAAACAAAAAAAGCCATGTCCCAAATCTTTTCACAAAACACAACAACATTTCACAAAACATAACAACCAAGCTCCAAGCTCACTCTCCGATGCTGGAAAGAGAGAAACATGATCAACTGCAGAATGCACTTCATGTTGCCCATTGGAAGCAAAGTCAACATGGACGGAAATGCCCTTCATGAGGTGGTGGCAGCACTTTTCATTGCCCAACTCAATAACATCAACCTGGACTGGAACCAGTTAATTACTTTGTCTACTACTACTACTACTCTGTTCAGTAGGAAATCATAGAAATAGTATGTATTAATGTTGGTTAAAAGTACATAATATGGGACATTTAAGAGGTAGCGACTAGTACAGTTCATTACTGTCCACTCTAGCCATTCACTGAAGAGTCTGTGTGTTTGCTCTACAGAGTGACAGCAGCAGTCTCCAGCACATGAGCAACAGGGATCCCATTGACAGGAGCGCTGACCACCCTCTTTGTTTTGACTGCATAGGTTTACCTGGGAGGGAAACTCTGGAGTTTTTACAGTTTGTATCACACCACTGTGTTGTGTTTTGTCTGGTTAGGACGGGTGACAGTAATGCTGAGGGGCACGTCCAGGATGAGGAGGTCCATTCCAGCAGCCTGGGCTCTTTGGAGACTACTGAGTCCTTTCATACTACACTGGAAATGTAATTGCTCCAAGACCACATTACAGCAACCAGGAAACAGGGTTGACTTTGAAAAGGTTTCTCCAGGCCAGAAAATTGTAGTATCCATTTGGCCTTTTGTTATTGTTAGTGATTATTTGACCATTTATTTTGTTTTGTATTTTACAGTTAGTAAGTTAAAAAAAAAAATAGGAGAATGAATTACATGCATATCTACACATAGTTATGTACATGAGGCTAAAAATAATGCAGTTTAATACAACAGTCCTGCAATAAATCCTTCATGAAGGTTGTAACGTTGAAAGTTGTTGAAAGAGAAGTGTTGATTCAACCAGGGCCGGCTCTGGGCATAGGCGAACTAGGCGGTCGCCTAGGGCGCCACCTGCCGGAGGGGGCGCCGCTCCAAGCTCCAAGCCTACGGCTGTTGTTATTAATGTTATAATGTTTGCCGTGTATGCGCGCGCGGGGGGGCGGGCAAAATCATAATCTCGCCTAGGGCACCAAAATGGCTAGGGCCGGCACTGGATTCAACTGTGTGATCATTTAGGAGGATGTAGGTTGTTGTGCTGTTGAACTGTATAGCATTATACAGAGAGGTGTTTTTGTTATTTAAACTGCCCTCATTTATATATATATATTAGAAACTGTCAGTACACTACAATACAGTTCAACAGCACCACAAACTACATCCTCCAAAATGATCATACAGTTGAATCAACACCTGTGTTTTGACCTTCAGGGCCACCGTATAAAGTGACAAATTCAACTCAAAGCAAACAGATTGCATACTAAATACGGTCAATTTGTGGGCACTATTTTGCAACAATGCAATGCAAAAAGGAAGAGCTGCTCTGAAGAATTGAAAAAAATAAAAATAACTTTGAGTTGGTGATGAAACAGCTCCTAAAAAATCCTGGAAACAAAAAATAAGTATTAAATCTTGGGAACAAATATGTGGATGTCTCTTCGTGAAGTTTAATTGGCAGTAGCTTTGCAAAGTTGCAGTTTGATTGACATCCAGCAATGACAGCAATCCGTTGGTATAAGATGGTAAAGTATGTTGATATTTTTGTATAATAACTAGAACAGTATACATATATAATGATTAGTACGTAGTATAGATTTGGGGCAACACTAGTGTCTATAGCAGGGCTGTCGAACTGGTCGATTTGAATGGAATGCAGCCAATTTTAATGCTATTAATTACCCGTTCTTTTCCTGCTGTCAAAATGTCTGCCATGAAAATGACATATTGTGTTAACAAATCTGAAAGGTTCTCACCTATTTTAATTCGTTCTGTGCATTGTGTTGTACACGGTTTTGTTACTTTGTCTTCATTTCTTCCTGCAGTTCCTCACACTGCCTGTGCTCAGGAGTAACAAATAAAACAACTGTTTAATGTTGGTTAATTTTCTGGTATTGTGTTAATACGCTTTGTTTTGTTTTTTTTGTTTTTTTTTAAATAACACCTATATTGTACTAAACTAACACTGGGCTCCAGCCCAATAAAGACTTAACTTCTCTGTTTAATAATTTCACATCTGTGATATTATTCTGCACCATGTGAAACTGTGACAACACAGGAAGAAATGACAACACCTAGTTACAACATTTTATTAAATTTTATTAACCCAAGTTAATCATCAACTATAACAAGTGTTTACTTAACAGCTGTTTCAATAATCAAAGACTCTCTCACACATAAACACAGACACAGACAGTGTCCTCAGGCGTAGTACTGAAGGTTGGCCTTCTTCTTGGCTTGGACCTCCAGGATTCCCTCCATGTAATCTTCATGGTTCAGCTCTGTGGCCCCGCGGCGCAGTGCGATCATACCGGCCTCCACACACACAGCTTTGCACTGGGCTCCGTTGAAGTCGTCGGTGCAGCGAGCCAGCTCCTCGTAGTTGACATCAGGACTGACGTTCATCTTGCGGGAATGAATCTGCATGATGCGAGCTCTGGCCTCTTCGTTTGGCATGGGGAACTCAATCTTTCTGTCCAGACGACCAGAACGGAGCAGCGCAGGGTCCAAGATGTCAACTCTGTTGGTGGCAGCAATCACCTAAACAATAAAAATGTATGTAGTTATACTGAAGTCATCATACTGTAAAGTGGTGATTAAAAAGATAGGAAAGTTAAAGGCTTAAATTCTCTGTACATCAGTTCATTTAGTCTTTTGTGAGAGTTTCCAAAAGATAAACTGTGTGTGCGCGCCATTTCCTGTGTAAAGAACAACCTAATCAGAATATGAAGAATAGTAGTCCACATACTAAGGTTCTTGGAGTATTGAGTACTCTTTTGTTCTATATATTTGAATGGTTCATGTCCATCTTAATTTGGTAGTTACCTTGTTATTATAGTACAGTTTTCTATTTTAGTGTTTTTGTCTGATATTATGATGATGTTAAAATTAAGAAAGTTAGTTTATTGTTTATCATAGGACATGTATGTAATATTAATATAATAAAGATTTTGTATTATGAAATTTGATATTTTTAGTTTTTTTTTGGTTATAGATATATTCTCCCATAGATTATAAGTTGCTGGTCTTAAATACTGCATTACAGTAAAGTTACTTAGAGACTGTGTTTGATTTCGATACAACTTTGTTCAATTACTGAGGCACATTTCTCCCAGAATGAAATATAAATTAGAAATACCTGAGAATGTCAGTTGATATACAGTTCCTGTCCTGGTTATACATGCTGTATTTAAACATATAAAAGGTGTTTAAAGAGTTTCTTTTGGTGGCATCATCTTTACCTTGACCTGCATGTTGGGCTGAAACCCGTCCAGCTGGTTGAGCAGCTCCAGCATGGTCCTCTGCACCTCTCTGTCTCCTGCCTTCTCGCTGTCAAACCTCTTGGTTCCGATGGCGTCCAGCTCATCGATGAAGATGATGGATGGGGCTTTCTCTTTGGCCAGGGCGAAGGCGTCTCTCACCAGCTTGGCTCCATCTCCGATGAACATCTGGACCAGCTGTGGGCCGGCCAGCTTCAGGAAGGTGGCCTTGGTCTGAGCTGCACAGGCCCTAGCCAGGAGGGTCTTCCCAGTGCCAGGTGGTCCGTACATCAGGACCCCTTTGGGTGGCTGGATTCCCAGGTTCTCAAACTTCTCCTTGTGGTTCATGGGCAGGACGATGGCCTCCACCAGCTCCTGGATCTGCTTGTCCAGCCCTCCTATGTCGCTGTACTGCTCTGTGGGGCGCTCATCCACCTCCATGGCCTTAACTCTGGAGTCATACTCTGTGGGTAAGGTCTCCAGGATCAGGTAGGAGTCTTTGTTGACCCCCACCAGGTCTCCGGGCTTCAGCTTCTCGGCGTCCACCAGCCCGATCACGGGCAGGAAGTAGGTCTGTCGAGTGGAGGTCTTAATGACGGCGCATTTTCCTTTCCTCTGAGAGTCCAGATCCACATTAGCCCCATCTTCCTCCTGGTCGTTAGGGTCCACATCCAGCAGCTCGATCACATTAGACACAAGGTACGGCAGGGTTTTGTTCACCTTTATCTTCTCCGTGTTTTCTTTGATTTTATCCTTCATAGCCTGCAGCTCGTGGGTCACCCTCAGCACCTCGCTCTTCATGATCTTTATCTCGCTGTCGAGGAGACGAGTTCGCTGAACTATCTCATCTGTGGACATTTTTAACACTTCTTCGCCGATTCCATCCTCCACTTCGTCCCAAACTGATTTGTCACTCAGCGACGCCATTTTTGCTCTGCCTGTGGTGAACTGTGACACAGCGGAAAATAAAGGTTCTACTTCCGGAAGTAGCCGACAAGGCTCACGAGCGCCGAAGCACAGGACTGGAAATGAAACGAACCTGAAGCTGAACTAATTTTCTTCGTGTGCTGATTTGAACTACGAGTGTCAGTGTAAGTTTGCTGCCAACGTACTGTGGTGCACTGGCAAATGTCAAAGTTATTTGCACCTCTTTTTAGCACACAAAGTCAATGCTTTCACTTTGGCCACAACGCGCTTGACTTCATGTTTCAGCTTCACGTTAGCTAGCGTTGCTAATATTAGCTCTGCGGCTAACTTCAGCTAGCCAGTGTGTTGATATATTTCATTTTGGTGCCTGTCAAGACATCCTGCTGGAGGACGACTTGAGTTTTGATGAATTTGTCACCCGTACTTTGCATACCAAACTTTTTAGAGGACAAATAATGCATTGGTACCAAAATGAATGAACGAGCTAACGTTAAAGTAAGGTTAATTAACGGTAAAGCTAAATGTGGTGGTTAGCAAGCAGTGAATGTGTTCGCGCCACCGCTGCAGCTGCACGAAATCGGCTTCATGTTATTTGCAAGTTCTTCACTCAACTTTGATGATGCACGGTGATATATAATTACACGTGTTTGTTTGAGTAAACCTTAGTTCTGTCCATCTTTTCAGGCAGGACATAAGAAGACTGTTTCTGCAGAGTCCCGTCCACTGTGGTTGTTGGTGTTTTTCTACTGTAATATAGACCCCGGAACGCACTACTTTGAGGCACCTGCTTTGTAAAGTGTTACGTCCTGCTCTTGGGTGGCAGTGAGCTGAAGTGAGGAGCTAAAGAGATGGACCAAAACAACAGTATACCAGCCTTCCAGGGGCTGGCCTCCCCTCAGGTAACACTGGTTTCAAGTATTTTATATTTAAAACATTTTAAAGTGAATTTGCCTTCTCACCAGTGCAAGCTCCCAGCTTGCCCCCAACATAGTCAGATTTACCACATCGCACTCCTAGCTTGCTGTAGCTTCCCAGCACCCCCACATCTCACCGAGGCATCAAGGTACCACCGTGGTCCTGCTTCAGGGGAGCTCTCATCCTGCAGCTTTAGATCATTATGTTAGTATGTAGGTTTTCATTTTCTTTATGTAAAGTGAAAAACTTTGACCATGGTGAATTCTTGCTTCATCATTTGCTTCTTGTGTAGCTTTTCTGCTCGATCCCAATGTTCTTTTGGTTGTGTGTCCTTGTGCAGGGTGCCATGACCCCAGGCATGCCAATCTTCAGTCCCATGATGCCGTATGGCTCAGGGCTGACACCCCAGCCCGTCCAGAACACCAACAGTTTATCTATACTGGAGGAACAGCAGAGGCAGCAACAACAGCAACAGCAACAACAGGCACAGCAAGCAAACACAGGTACAACACACAATACTGTCATATTCCTCTCAATCATTTCCCAGCCTTGTGAAGTGAGATCATAATCTTATATCACCAAAATGGATAACTTCCCCCATTTATTCGGAGAAAATAATTTTGATATTTATCATCCATGTCTGAACCATAGTGGTTTATTGGTTTCTTTCTTTGTTCTCCAGGCCTTCCTGGAACGTCGGGGCAGACCCCTCAGCTTTACCATTCCCAGGCGGTAGCAGGCTCGACCACCACAGCACTACCAGGGAATACCCCGCTCTACAACACCCCGCTGACCCCCATGACCCCTATCACACCCGCCACACCCGCCTCAGAGAGCTCTGGAATAGTACCACAGCTACAGTATGTTTCATGTAAAGAACAATGGAAAGAACAGTTTATGCCACTTGTATCTGTCACTCAGCTAATAAACAGAATTTTCCCTTAATGTTACGTTCCTTTAGGCAGTGGTAACTGTTGAAGTTAAGTTTACTACTAGATATTCCTATAGGGAAATGCGTGCAAAGTGAATTAAAATTAGGTTAGACCCGAAACACAAATATATAAGTCGTCAATGTTTATTACTGCTGTAATTTACTATATTGCCATTATTTCCACACAGTTTCACTTGGTTCTGAGCTACTGACTGAACAGTTTTCCTTTAGGTCTCTTACTCAGTGCTTTTCTTACTTTCCCTTCTATTAGAAACATAGTATCTACTGTAAATCTGGGCTGTAAACTGGACTTGAAGACCATCGCCCTGAGAGCCAGGAATGCAGAGTACAACCCAAAGGTGAGACTGCCACACATTACTGCGATCAGCTGTATGTTGCTCAACAATGTGACTTTTTTTAGCTGCTGACGGTGGGGCTTAAAGGAAGATTTCAGTTCATTTCAACCTATTTTGGCTCTGTGGGTTATATGAACTTTATACTCGTGAGTTCCGTTGTAGACATTTGGGGAAATGTGGCTTTGCACTAAACAACGTATACTGAAACAAGCTGCGCGCGCCTCTTACGGCTTTCTAAATAAACATAATTTTTCCATGAATTATTCCAAACACTTGTCTCCAAGTCTGACCGAAAGTTAACACAGACAGTAGCTGCAGTTGCATGTTGGTTTGTTTACATGTGTGAGGCTATGGATCGCAAGATAGACATTTTGGGATATTTTTTACCTGGCCCTAATAAATAACCTTTTCTCTCAGCTACCATTGTAATTTCATATCATATTAACTCTCAGCAAAATGTATAACCAGATGCCAGTGTTTATGGACCTTTTTCACTGCAGACATTTTGACTTGTCAAAGCAGGAAAAGCACAGGTGATACTACTTTTGTTAATGGTGACTCCGTTCCATTAAGTGTCCCGGTAAGCCATGATGGAGAGCCAGTGTGCAATACCAGGACCCTGGAACTAGCTCTCTTGTACAGTGGAGCACATCAACATTTTCTTGAAATGTCAAAATGTCTGCTGTGAAAAATAAACAGCCACATGTATTGGGAATACACCTTGTTGAAATAAACTGTGATGATTCCCTGATCTTTCTTCTAGTACCGTCACGCCAAAATGTCCTCCTTATACACAAGAAATACCAAAACTGAAAGGGCAAAATGTTGCAATAAAATATACTGGATGTATTTATGCTAAACAGCCTACATTTATAGGGAAGCACCTCCGGCTTCAATAATATTCTCGCTCTCTCCTTTTCTTGTAGCGTTTTGCTGCGGTCATCATGAGAATACGAGAACCCAGGACCACTGCTCTCATCTTCAGCTCTGGCAAGATGGTCTGCACTGGAGCCAAGAGGTCAGAATATGGTTTATTTGATTTCCATTTAGGTGATAAAAAGCCAGATTTTCACAGTAGTGTTGTCTCTAGTAGGGTCTTACCAATAGTATCCTTCTGAGAAAACACACGCTAGCCTTTCCTTGACTTTCAATAAAATGTTCTCTTGCATCTCATCTAGGGCTGTGTCTACATCATCAATTGCGTAAATGCAGCAATAATGTGTCAATGCGTCGCACTGTTTACGTTCATCCCCAAGTATGGCGGCTCCTGCTCCCGGACATTCCCAAAAGCCCAAACTGTGTGGGAATTCTTTAAACAGCGACCCAATAAAATGGTGCTCTGCGTGCGTTGTAAAACTGAAATGGCCAACCACAGCAACTGCTCAGAAGAAAACATCCCCGGGCTCTCTGACCTCAAAATGACGAGACGGCAGTGTTTGGACTATTACAGGGAGTTTTGAGCCAGTGCCTGGGACTCCTCATTGCGTCCTTATCTGTTGTGTTTCAGACAAGAACTCAACGAAGGGTGGGAAATTAGCACCAGCCACATGCTGGTAAAATATGAAAATGGCTGCTAGATTTCAAACACAAAATAATATTAATAATATAATATACTATTGAGTGGCTGGTGAATTTGAACATTTATCTTTCAGTGGCTGGTAGATGTTCACATTTTAAAAGTTAATTTACCACCCTGAATGTTAAATCATACTCAACACTTACTTTACGGGATTAATCAACTATTCAGAAAATAATCGATAGATTAATCAATTTTTAAAAAATCGTTAGTTGCAGCCTTAATCTCATCTCCTTTCCTCTCCTTAATGCTTCTCTCTAGTGAGGAGCAGTCGAGGTTAGCTGCCAGAAAATATGCTCGTGTGGTGCAGAAGCTCGGTTTTCCTGCAAAGTTCCTGGACTTCAAGATTCAGAACATGGTGGGAAGCTGCGACGTGAAGTTCCCCATTCGGCTGGAGGGATTAGTCCTCACACATCAACAGTTTAGCAGGTAATTCATGTTTGTTTTGTGTTTTGTGCAGCTAAAAGTCATGGTCACTAATTTCTGCTCTTTTCTCACCACTAGTATATGATGGCTGCGTTATTTATTTTAATGATTGTACTAAAACTGAGTCATTTGTTTGTTTCAGCTATGAACCGGAGCTGTTTCCAGGACTGATTTACAGAATGATCAAACCCAGAATCGTCCTGCTCATCTTTGTCTCTGGGAAAGTTGTACTCACAGGTAAGACCCTTTCTTCTCTGCTAATGGCCTCAGTTTCCTCTTTAGTCCTTGGTAGACATTGTCAGGAATCCCCACTCTTCATATCGCACAAATAGAGCTGGACCAGATTTGAGGTGGATACTGAAATCTTTTTTGATATGGATTCTTTAAATTTGGTACTTAGTGGGACATTTTATAGTTGGGGGGAAAAACTTTTTCAAACGACCTCATGATGTCTCTGGCCTTTTTGTGTTCAATAACAATAAAAAATGGTAACAGTGTTGATGTATCGGTCAAACTCTTCACACAACCAACCTGAAATTGATTAGAAATTGATCAGATTCCTCAAAAACTACAACATATATGGTGATTATCTCTGTGCCAGTGTAACTCATTGTAGTTAATGATATGTGTTGCTTGTTTTTAAGGTGCCAAGGTGAGAGCAGAGATCTACGAAGCGTTTGAAAACATCTACCCCATTTTGAAAGGCTTCCGCAAGACAACGTAGAACCTGCAGCTCCCTCTTTTACTGTCTCTTTTTACTCTGATTTTTTTCTCAAATTCACATGAAGCGTCATCTGTATGTTGACCTCTCCAAGTGGACTGCTGTAAGGGCTGTTGGAAAGGGATGCGAGTCATCATTTTTTATTTTATTTTGTCCCTCCTAGTTTGTATTTTTTTTTTTTTGTTGCCGTGTTCTGATCACAAGTGACGGTATATTTCACACACAGACGTCTCCATTTATTTGGAACCTTTTCTCTGTTTTTGCCCAGTTATTTTTCTGTTGTCCTGATCACATCCCTGATTGTACATAAGACTGTAAAGAAATGTAAAAATCGCTGATTAGAGGAGAAGCAGTCTGACAGACTGTTTTTTGTTTTTATTTTAAGCAGTTTTAAATAGTTTTGTACATTGCATTTTTATTAATCGTCTGCTTGATTTGTATCAAGACATGTTTGCGTCAGTCAGTCCCACATTCCTGTTAACAGTATTAGCTGAGATTTTAGTTCGAAAGACTGTTTATCCCAAATCAGTTTTCTTTTTGAGAGTTTTATCCTCAAACCTTTTACATTCAAATCAATTGGACCTTTGCTCAGCAAGACGTATTATAGTCCAGTCTGTTAACTGAAGTTGGATGCTCTCAAGTTTTGAATTGACAAAAGTTAAATTAAATCTGCTTCTTGATACAGTTGTACTTATAAATCAGCCAGAATCAAAACAAGACACTGTTGGTCTTAAAGTAGACAGCCTCGTCTTTTACTTATCTTAAAGTCACATCTGGCATCTTAAATTCACTAGCACTAAAAGACATCATGGTGGCAGATAACCTATGCATCATGTTGCCATGTTTATGTATTGTAAAGTTTTCCTATATATTTTTTGGCCATTTAAAACTATATTTAAAAAGTTTTCTTTTGAAGAATTATTTTTGAGCGTTGGCAAATGAAGTGAATCTGTCTTGGTTGTCCATTCTGTTTGCTCAGCCACACACTTAGCCAAAAACGCATTTTTAAAGTTTGGGCACTTGTTGGTGTGCTTGTGTGTCACAGACGACTTGGACTGTCAGTTTCACCATCTGTGTGTCTGCTACCTGACGTCTGTATGGACAGCAGAATGGCTGAAGAGAGGAGGCTTTAATACTAAACTACATTTAGTATTAATTCATACTTGTCTCTGTGATTCTGAACTTATCAGCGGCCAAGCAGGAGACCAGGAAGCCCCGTCACATCAAAATGCAATTCTGCTTCTTCTGAAAATGTTGATGTGCTCCACTGTGCATTAATAAATGTGTACATTCTGACTCTCTTGTTAAAGCTGCTTCTTTCACTACAATAACATTTTGGTGCTGTTTGTGTTGTCCAGCGAATACAACTCTTGTCTACTGAAGGAGCGCAGGAGTTAAAAAATTGTAAACGTCAAAAATACCATCATCTTGCGTGACAATGCATGGTAGATAGGTAAACTTCTTTGACTAAGTGAAGGAGAAGTTAGGTCCCACCACTGTGTAAACTGGGTTTTATTTATTGGTGGCTGGGTGAGAACAAAGTCACACTGCAGTGTACACATTTAAGAAAGGCCAAAGACAGTGGTACCATTACCCCTCATTTACTGCAACATTAACCACCTGCTGTAAATCAAACCTGAGTGTAAAGATCATTTTCAACTTAAAGTTAAACTCTGTTATTTACCAGACATGCTAAGATACAGTCTAAATGCAATGCACATTTAAAGTGAAACTATGTAATTTCTGACAGAAAAAGCAAAACGTTCTTTCAAATGAAAAGTTGAATTCATAAGCAATGAAATGTACAGATCCCCCGAAGGGTCACGGCAAGAATATTTTTGAGGAATACTTTTGCGTTACTTCGCATTAGCGGCTGTGGCTGTGGATCTGGTTATTGCATGGACTATGGTTGCTGTACTGTAACTAGCCAAGAAGGCTTCTTTAAGCTAAACGGAATTTGAACTCTATCAGATATGACAGATGTGTTACCAATACAGTGTTAGTTACACCCAAATATACTAATGCAGCCATAATCATAACAACCAAAGCACATCATGGCTACAGCCACGATCACAGCGACAGCAACAGCCAGATCTAGGTCATCCTATGGCTATAGTCATAATCACAGCTGCTGTACAGTCTGTCTCAATCAGCAGAAGTCAGTGAGAGAGCTGGTTCATGAGCTCTGCTAGTTATCTATACAACTGCAACTATACAGACTTGCACCTGAGCAGCCACAGCTGAAGGTGAGCCCACTGTCTACTGCATAATACATAATACTATATCATAATACAACTCGGCCTTTCTCTATGGATCAGAAGGAATGCGAAACGGTAAAGCAAAATAAGCATGAAAGAAATTAAGAAAAAATTATTCCCGCCAAAGGTTTCAGGACAATCTGGAAATTTTCTGCTTATGTACTTGACTGAAGTGCTTGAATTTTACCCGTAAAAAGCTGTACGAACCCTGTTAATAGCTCTTATATACTTGAGCTACTCTTAAATTCTGTTCTAACATTCATCATTTTCCTGTAACGCCATTCAAAAGTTACATAGTCTCTCTTTAAACTTCATATTTCGCTGAATTAGTGACAATCTGATGGTTTTCATGGGCATAAATGTCCTTTTCTTGTAGCATCATCTGGTCTGTGATGTATGTAACCTTGAATATAATTTGTACCAGTCTGTTAAGATGACACTGTAACAATCAGTGGGAGACATCATTGACAGTTAGAAAAATGAAAATGTCTAAACATCAGACTTGATGTCTAGTGTTCATATTACCTGTCTGCCTCTGAAAATGCAGGAAATCAGATAAACCCTTGTTCAGAAAACTTTGTTAAAAACTTTATTGTGTGATGATAACTTCAATGTCAACGTCATATTGTATTTGTTATGCTAGCCCCAATATATCTACTGTATAAACAGTATGTAGCACTGAAAATGGATATAACATGAGCCAGAAATACCACTGATGCATTGTTCTTAACAGTCAGAATTTAAAAATATAATAGAACAATTTTGGAAAAGGCAGGAAACCAGAATTCCTGTTTGACTATGAATACTTTTACTTTTAATAGATATACTTAATGAATTCATAGATAACACACAGTCAGTACACAGAATAATAAATGCACAACTGTTCCTGGTTCAAATCCAGACCAATCCAGTGAATATCTGCCATCCAAAAACATCTTCATCCTCCTTGATAGTCTGATAGGGAGGAGAAGGTTTAATTTGATCAGTTACATATAAGAACAGCAGCACGTGTCCAGTCCACTTCACCTGCATCAGTGTGTCTTAAAGTCTGTCCAGCAGCACACACACACATTATGTAGGTTTGGTTTGCGTGTGTTGCTCTGAGCTGAAGTCTTGCTTCCAGATGAACTCAGGGCAGTACTGGTCGTCATGGTTACAGCTGGCAGAGCACGTGTAGACAGCCAGCGTCCCCCAGTCGATACTGGCTCCTGTTGAGTCCACACACAGACTGTTTAATAGCTGGGGCATCACCTAAACACACACACACATGATTATTACATTTACATGTGAATTAAATCTAAATCACTTCCACTCAGTCATTCCAAATAATTAAATACACTTTCACTTGACTTGCTGTCTTAATTTCCCATCACCAACACGCCTACACAACTTTATATACTTGGCACACAGGAGCATGTTGGCATTCAGGGCTGTGGTGAGTGAGAAGGTGAAAACTAGGGCAAAGGAAGATGGAAGGAGAAGAGGGGAAACAACAGCATTGAGATGAAAACATTAAGACATAAGTAAGTCTTTAAGAAGTCAGATTAGGGAGAATTGAGCAGGCGGTGACTACCTGAAACTCAAAAGTCCTCTTGGCGCCACAGGTGCATGGTGGGATATCCTGATCTGAAGGGATGTGCTGTGAAGAGACCCACAAGGGAGAGCCCCTTCGACTGTAACGCACCACCTGAACGTAACAAAACACTGTGAGATGGACACAGACCTTGATTGCATTCATTCAAGTCTTTTTACCATATCAGATTTATTATTATTTTACCTGGTGTGGCTCTGGGGCGATCTTCTTTTTAAACCGCTGGAACACTTTGTTGTCTTCAGTCTCATGCATAGCCATCTCCTCCAGGTCGGTCTCTGCCAGGGCTGAACACAGAATACAAAGTCAGGATCAACGCTTTATAAAGACACAATGAAAGAAAAATAAATTGTCAGAATGGCTGGATTTTTACTAAAAATTGCACATTTTATGATTTTTCCATTTAATACATGTGACCAGTTGTCAGACATAAGTGAAAGCTTACTGTCTGCTAAGGAAGGGCAATCTACACCCCCCTCCTCTTCTTCTTCAGCCTCCTTTGTGTCCTCCTCTTCCTCTTCCTCCTCCTCAGGCTCAGTGACCAGCTCCGACTCAGGGAAGAGGAAGGGAGAGGTTGTGACAATGGCCGCTTCTATACAAACAGACAGACAAAAGACACAGTATAGTGTATGACTGCTGTGAGTATGCAGGGGAAATACACACACGTCCATTTTTAATCCAATGAATAACACACACACCTGGGCTGCAACACTCCCTCTTGTGTGTGTGTTTCCAGTGGAGGGTCTGGTGGTGTTTTCCACAGTAGCTTACAGTGTGACAGCGGGAGCAGGCTTTGTTGCCGGGGCAACCACACACCCAACATAGTTTAATTCCAGACATGGACAACACACTCTGGTCCGGTTCAGGATCGCTGGGGGGTTCATCCTCTGAGGACAAAAAGGGAAAAAGAGAAATCAGACCACGTGTCCTGCCAGAATCCTTTTATCTATAACTGACATTTAATGACCTGTGTAATGACTGCATTGTAAAATACTAACAGCATGTCAACAGAAAACAGGTTTCCTCAGTGTTTTGTAGGTATCGCACTGACTACACTCTTAACTGCAATATGTATTGGCCACCAGTGGTTCAAATTAGATGAATGCATCATACCAAAGCCAAGCTAATGTTGAAATACACAAAAAATGACAAATTCAAAAGAAAAGTTAAGTCACAATTAGAAAATGTCATCTTTCATATCATTTTGTATCAATGCCTATATGTTAGCTCACTAAACATATAGAAGTATTGATAAGTGACACCTCTCAACTCAACTCTACTGTATTTATGTAGCACTTTACACACACCACAGTTGGTCCAAAGTGCTTTACAGCACGGGGAGAAAAGAGAGAAGAAAATTAGATTTTGATCATCAGCTAAAGTTGAGAGCAACATATTCAAATAGACAATACTAAACTACAGATGACTGTCACTGTGAACTGACTGCAGAATATTTAAACACTTTAAAGCACTTTCGCAAACACTATATTTTGAATACATCTTTAATAGTTGATAGTAAGACGTGATGAAGAATTATACATTGACTGACATCCTGGTAAAATACACAAACCTGGTGGAGGGTCATAGGGGTAGAACTCATTCCTCCGAGGTAGCTGACTTCTGAAGACTGAAAGGAAAGGAAGAGAAAACACAATCTGTCAGAAAAAAGCGTAAAATATATTTACCGTTTTAAAAAAATAGTCCCAGACAACAGATGAGAAGTGTTTAAAAATGTGGAGAGGAGAAGATGTGCGGACGGGAGGAGAATAAAAGCAAGCAGAGCAAAAGACTAACGAGAAGATGTTTAACAACAAACATTAAAGCAACAATAATGGTTACAGGTACCTTTCATACAGCGGCTGTCGTTGCATGTGTAGCAGCCTTGAGTTTTGCAGCAGAACAGAAAGAGCGTTCGATGGAAACTTCTGTCCTGACCAGAAATTGGTGCGTACACCTGCAAGGAAGCTGGAGAAGGTCACTACACAGAAGAGCTGTGATTCAGAGCAGCAGTCTGGTGGACTTCAGCCAGATCTAAAGCCAGACTGTCACACCAAAGTACTTTTAATAGTTTTATAATGAATATGGCTGAGATGGGCATGTAGAAGTTAACTACTTGGTTGACATAAAAGTGAGTAGAGTTGTCAGTTTGGGGTTTTTGGGAGTCTATGGTCCCAAATAAATGTTCATATAAGAAACATACAATTGATTAATGATCTATACCAGGACCAAGTGCTTTTTTGGTACTTTTGCTCTGAAAATATCCACATATTAATTCCACCAAGGCTGCTGTCGAGCAGCTATTCCATAATTATCTATGAAGCAGCTCGAGGTTTCTCTCTGGGTGACTTTATCACGGTCTGTCTCTCTGTAGTTCAGCTTAATGACAGCCTTGTTCCAGTCCTTTAGTTAAATCTGAGCTCTCCAGAAACACAGTGAATCATTATCTATGATGGAGGAGTGAGTCCAGATGAACCCGCTGTCTCCCTCCCTTCTCTGGGACACTCACCTGCAGCAGGAAAGCCATAGGCAGACGGCATATCTCACACTCCAGCCCGGGCAGCGAGGGCAGGCCTCTCTGGCTGAGCCACGCCGGTTTCCCCCCGATTTTACTGGGGAACTGCGGGGACAGAAGCCGCCACGGCTCCGCCTCCTCCAGGAAACCTAGAACTACCTCCGCCGAGGACATGCTAGTATCGCCGGACATTTTAGTGCGGAGGTTACCTGTCTGTCACATGAACAGCTTGTGTTAGCAACTGTTCAGTAGAAGCGAAGAGTTTTTTCAACCTGTCACAACACAACACATGAAACTCGGGTGCAGTTTAGAAAAGCGTCCGTGCGGAAACACTGACGAATCGGTATTTCGTACCGCCTCTTTCCTCTAGAAATATTATGGCATGCACTATAACGACTAATCTAGATGTATATTATTTGTGGGGAAACATGAGATTAATATAGATAATAGATATATAGATAATGAGGTTTTATACGACGTGCTATGTGTCTTTTTCACTTTGTCCACTAGATGGCCTCAATGTCCTGCCAGAAGTCTGTTACTGTAAGTATAATTACAGGTATATTTGTATTTTGATTAAATATTTCCATTTTATGATACTTTATACTGCACTTCAGAAGGATATATTGTACTTTCCACTCAACTACATTCATCTGACAGCTACGTTTAGTTGTTACATTAAAGATTGAGACTTTTCATTCAAAACATTTGATTAGTTCTTGAAATGTGATGCATTGTTATAGATTCATCTACTCAACATTGATATAAAGTAGCTAAACTAGTTCCCTCTCGACAATCTACAATATTATGTTGCTTATATGTCAAAATAATAGAATAAAGTGAAGAATCTGAGTATGTCTGCTGCCAGTGTAGATAGGGATAATAGACTGTATTCGTAAGATGAAACAAAAAGGGCTAAGAAATGTTTCCAGATGCCAAACAAAACTGCACAAGCCTCGTGTAAAATAAACTTGACCAGTTAGAGGAAAATTATAAAGAAAAATGAGGAGAACACAGGGCTAATAGACCTAAACAGAAAACAAAAGCATGGAAAAAAGAGATGAGAGGAGACTTTAAATAAGTTTAAAGTTTAAATCAGTTGCTGAATATGCAACACTCAGTTACTAAATTAATTTCATATACATTGGTTTCTTCATTTAAAATGTTACATTCTGCTAATTTAATTATAACAAAATCAATTGTTATTATTATCATTATAGGCTTGATGACTCTCTCTCTCTCTCTCTCTCTCTGACACACACACACACACACACACACACACACCGTGATGTCATCTGAAGGGGAGTTTGGGACGGGTCTGTCTTTCTGTCCATTGGGCGACTGGACGGACTCAGACTGAAACAAACGGCTAACGTTAATTGAATCCCCGCTCTTTTAATCGGACTTTAATTCGTGTTTAAATCAACCATGACTCTTAAAATGGACACAGTCTCAGTCCTGAGCTGTGTGGGGGTGAGCCGAAGTTCTGGCTTTTTGTAATTTAACTATGGAAACTAAAGGGAAGCCGACAGCAGCGACAACAAAAAAGTCAGTAGACAAACCGGCAGATAACGGAAGAATGGACGAAGTGAAAACTGGCCCAAACCGGGACTGAATCTCCTGCCCGGGTCTCCCCGGGCCATATGTCACCCTCCTCTCCGTGCCAGATGCCTCCGCGGGGCGATGGGGGCTACAAGCCGGCACCGGTGTCCCCTGCTCCGCCTGTCCCACCGAGGAGGGTCCGGAGCCGGGAGAGGGGCTCCGGCAGGACGCGGCGGTCCGGAGCAGGGGCAGGGTCAGCGGGAGCCGGAGCAGCGGAGAGGCGGGTGAAGTGTGTGCTGGTGGGTGACGGAGCTGTGGGGAAAACCAGCCTGGTGGTCAGCTACACCACCAACGGGTATCCCACCGAGTACGTCCCGACCGCATTTGACAACTTCTCAGGTAAAAGACGGAGCATCAGTAATGTGATTCATTCAGATGTATTTATGACAAGTTTGTCCATACAGCCGGAGAGAACCACCACAATCTACTATAATCCTGATTCACACCTCTGCTAAATGAACAAGTGGCCATGTGCTACTCAATTAGGACATTTTACATCTGCTAAAGACATTTTCTCATTTTCTCCATGGACCATCTATTAATAGTTTTTTGATTACTTGGTCCATCTTTCACTATGTATTTCTACATTTCAGTTTATATGAGTGTAATAGTTTATTTCATGTAATCAGCACCAAACCACACTGAAGTTATGACCAGAAAATGTTTTAATGTTATCAGATAGAATAGAGTATTATTCTGTGGATGACCAATCAATTAATTGATTAATCTTTTCTTTACTGTATTCACTTTAAAGTAGTTAAATATGTTACCAGCTGCTGTCATCAGATTGTGTGGTTGTTGTAAAAATAATTTCCCACATGTATTTTTAAGTGTTTAAGCTACACTATGTCTCATGATGGGTGTGTGTGTTTGTGTATATGTGTGTGTAGCGGTGGTATCAGTGGACGGGCAGCCGGTCAAACTACAACTCTGTGACACAGCTGGACAGGTCAGTGATGTCAACATAAACACACTCACACACACACACAACACATACACACACACACACACACACACACAGAGGGAGGGAGAGAGAGCAGCAGCATTTCCTGTTTTTGTTTTATTTGTGTTTGAAACAATGCCTCTGAGGAGGGGAAGTGATGAAGAGAGAACAATCTTTCTTTCTTTCTTTCTTTCTTTCTTTCTTTATGGTCTAAGTGGAAACACAAATTCTTTCTCTTTTTTTGCGTGTTTGCCTTTATTTTATAATTGACAGTGTAGAGCTACACAGAAAACGTGTGGACAGAAAGAGGCACCCCACCAAAGCTTTTTTAATTGAAAACTAAAATAGACTTCTAGCAAAGTCGAGTGTTTTGTCATGGCAACTCAAATACGTTGCTGCAAATGCATTTAGAGTTTTCATATAAATACATTTAAGTCTTGTTGCTCCAGCCACGTCTATTTGCTTGTCAGCATTTTATATAACAGAAGAGTGACTAGTTCTAGTTTGACCAACATTAAGAACATTAAGTTTTATGTTTCATAGGTAATTGGTACACAGATCAAGACTAGTCCTACACTCAAACATGTTTTACAAGGGTTATCTCAGTTAAATTTAGTTCTCTGTCCAGGAAACTGCCTGGTGGGTCTTTCCTAGGAAAAATTCTCTGGCATACAGGAAGTGATGTATTGTACATCTCTGTTTACATCAGCAACTGTTCGTTTGTCCACTGAAAATGAGCTTCAACTGATTGGATGTAGATCTAATGTTCACCTTGAAACAAGTATTGAGTTATCTGTTAAAACAAATAAAATACAAAAAACTTTAGGAAAACACTCAAAAGATAATTCACTGCTACTGTCAGGTGTGTGCTGTACCCACACATTTTGAGTGGAGGAATGTATCATGAATCATTTGTCATTAAACAGATCACTCAGCAGCACTCTAGTTGTGTTAGGATAGACTTGATTGGCAGGATGTTGTAGATTACTGCTTGTGCAATATCCCTTTGTGTTTTTTTGTCCGATAACTTTTAAAAGCATTATTGTGCTGGTTGATAAATTATTGCATTTGCAATTTTGTAGAATCTCTTCATCTGCACTTCTCTCTTGATGTCTCCCGACCTCTCCAGGATGAGTTTGACAAGCTGCGGCCTCTGTGTTACACCAGTGCAGATGTGTTCCTGCTGTGCTTCAGCGTAGTCAGTCCCGCCTCTTTTCAGAACGTTCCTGAGAAGTGGGTTCCAGAGATCCGGAGACACGCCCCCTTCGCTCCGCTCGTCCTCGTTGGGACGCAGTGTGACCTCCGAGAAGACGTCAAGGTGGAGGAAATTTAGTCTGTACAGCACTTAAACATCTCATTCTCATGTTTTTTTTCTGATGTCAACGTGTAGTTGCAAGAAATAGTTGCAAGAAATCAAAGGGAAAGAAATACAGAGTGTTTTACTGCACAGTCAAAATGAAAGATGCTGCACAAACACGCAAAAGCTTTAAGAGTTTCTTCCAGTAGCTGATTTTGGTGAGAATTAAAGGTGCAATGAAAAAAAAACTCCCCCAACATGATAAAAACTTCATACATGCAGCAACACTAGAACGAGCATCAACATCCTTTTACATTGGAAATGCTTCCCTCACGCCACACAATATAATGCCTTAATTTTGACAAGCATGAAACAAAACCACTGGTTTTGAATAGAGGCGTCAAGTCTTCATGGTCTAAATGGTAATTTTTTGCAAGTTTTATGATCTTGTTTAATTGTGTATTTGACTCAGTCTGAAGATTGATTTAGCTTTATATATAAGAATATTTCAGCTGTTTAGAAGAAAATTATCAGCAAATTGGAAGGTACAAAATCTTTGTAGGATGCTCACCAAATCTATACAACTGTCATTGATGGAAGAAAACACCGCAGGTGTATCGTTCCTGTCTCCTTGATTAATAAATCAGAAATTCCAGATACAAGATCTACAAAGTATATTAACAGACATGTTGCCTCCTGTCTTTAGGTTCTCATTGACCTGGCTAAGTACCGGGAGCGACCTGTGGATCCAGCAGACGCCCGGGACTGTGCGATGGAGATTGGAGCTGTGGCCTACATGGAGTGCTCTTCCCTGACCCAAAAGAATTTGAAAGAAGTGTTTGACACGGCCATACTGGCCAGCCTGCAGAACTGCAGCTCCCATAAGCACCCGAGAGGGAAACAGAAACGTCGAAAAAAGCAAAGGCAGACACCGGACAAGATGAAGAGTCTGTCCAAGTCATGGTGGAAAAGGTACTGCTGTGTGGCCTAGAGCAGACTGTGACGAGTTTAGGTCTTGACGTCTAAGACTCTGATCCCCTGTTGACTCTGTCCTGGTCTGGATTCAGCTGGGTTTGGGTTCTCAGTTTGTTCGGTTCTCTCTAATGGTGATGTTGAGCAGGACCTCGACTGGACTGTGGCTGGTAACCAAAGTAAGACTGTCTCGGATCTAAAATCTTTTGCATTTTGTTTTTGTTTGGAGAGGGGTTTTAGTCTTACCCTGGATGAGATTTACTACTGAGCCCAGTCTGGTTCTAGCAGGACCTGCTCTGATAATACAGCAGCTCTGTCGTGGCCTTTTTCTAACCCGGCTTTAATCTTAGCCTGCCTCCAGTGTGAGCCCTCTGCAGGAGAAGGTGCTCCTCCCTCTCTTCAATTGAAACTGGTATGCACTAGCAGAAGACCCTCTCCATGTCATGGTGGATGTGACAATATTGTTTATGATTAGACCGGTCCTGGTTTGAACAAGAACAGAAACTTTGATTTTCTCGTCTGTATTTAACACATTCATTTAAACAGTGTTTAGTCTGGTGTTCTGGTAAAACCTTCCAAACCTAGAAGGGTTTATGTAGCCTTGTTATGTAGACTGGAAGGGAGCTTGACTCTGCAGACTGTTCTTGTTACTGTAAGTGACTTCAATGAAACTGCATCAAAACTCGGCCCTTTTTCTAACTTGTTTCTAGTCTGGTTGGAGTATAGTAGTCTTTATTTACATGAAAAGAAGACGCCATTTTGGATTTTCTGACCCAGGCATGATCATCGAACATGATTTAAGTCTGAACTTAGTCAACAAATCCAGCCCGTGGTTGACCTTAGAGCTTCTTTTTATAACTGGGGTCATTGTTCTGATGAAAGAACTTTTAAGTTTATTAAGCAGCTAATAATTAGATCCTGGTCACATGCAGAGTGTACTGTGTCGCGGGCTATAAACCTAATCTATATCTGTATAAACCTTGGTTAACTTTTATTTTAGTCTAAATCTGAAATCTGGAAGTAGGTCTGGCTTGGTTTGTAGTGTGGTTTTCTTCATGTCCTGCCTCTGTTTGGCCCAGAATGAAGCCAGACACATAATACGTTTGGCGAGGCTCAGGCTTTAGGCTCGTATCACATTTAATGTCAATGTCTTTATTTCCCCATGAGGGTAAAAAGCCATTCTTGCCTTCTTATTTTCTATCAGTGAGATTTCTGAAAAATAATTCAAAAATGAAACCTACCACATATCTCATTACAAGACTGTCCAGGTGACAAAAACACAAAGTGTTCTCCTGTAAAAGTTGAAGAAGACACAACGCTGTACATAAGAGTCAGGTTTCCACTGGTAGCTGTGGTCGTTCGTCATCCTCAACCTAACCTATTAGTAGAAGGACTCTACAGTCTGCGCTGCATTAATGTGGTTTGGTTAAACGGTTTCTTGCTGAAAACACCAGGATTTGAAACGTTCATCCTGTCAACCAGTAACTTGCATCTGTAGGTACAAGGTGCAAAGCAGGCAAATACTACATTGGCTTCAGATATTAGTGCTGCTTGATGTGTGATTTATCTTTCCGAGACTTAAACAGCCTTAAGTGTGAGCAGCCATTTGTTTGTGTTAGTTTGCAGCCAGAAAGTAACTCATAGCAAACTGAAAGAAACAAAGATGGAGTTATTTCTTAGCTTTTCAATCCAATTGTGTATCTAAGACTGTGAAGTTTGAATTATGTACATATTCAGTGAAATCTTTTCTTAGTAGTTATGAACTTTAGTTTGATTCATCGTGTTTGTTGCTCTGCATTTGTTCCCTTTACCCAAAATATGATCTTCTGCTTTATCACAGTGGTAACCATTGATAATTTCTGCACCCTACCCTTCTGCACCCGTTATGCTTTAATACTACAGAGAGATCCATTGTCCATCATACGTCTACTGTGTGCTCTCTTAGCTCTGCAGCCTGTTCTCTCTCTAATAGATTAAGTCATGTATGTTGAAAGCAGAAATAAAAAGGCAAACTAAAACACAACATGTGTGGCTGTCAAACTCTCAACTGCCACACCTTCCTTTGTACGTTGTAGTTACTAAAACAAGAACAAAACCCAGTAATTTACAGCTATTTCTCTACAGTGCCCACATCTGAAAGGCTCTTTGTATCAGAGTCTCTGCAGCAGAAAGGAAAAAGGGTGCAACCAGTTTGCAGTCTGTAATGGATTCAAACCTGCCATCATTTAGTGCACATGCAACATCATTTCATCATTCATATTGATCAGACATAAACACTAAAAAGGGTCTCCACTCTAAACTATGACCTAAACCAATGTTAAACCAAGTTAATCCTTTGTCTGACTAGTAACCCAAAGGTTATAGGACAAAGGTTCAGGGATAACATCTTCACAGTGCTCACTTTAACTATATCCAACTCACAACAACATTTAATTTGACAAATAATATAATCTGCTGCTTTTGTTCTAAGTAATTCACACCAGTTATCTTAAACCTACGTTTCTGACAATATCCTGAAAAAGGCAACAATAATCCTGCTCTGGAGGGGGTTTTAGTAAATATCTAATTTTCTGAGAGTGAAATAGATTTTAACTCAGAGTTAAAGAAGCTGTAACCTCTGAGCTAAAAAGGCATCTTAGCCCAGGATCAAGTGTAAGGTGACAACCTGGTTGATTTTTTACGAAAGTGAGTGTGGTTCAAAGTCTTTTCTCTACTGGTGTGAAATGGAGTGAGCTGTGGTGTGCCTTGAAATTCAATCAATAACAGTTCTGTGAAGAAAATGCGTTAGTTAAGACGTACGTTTATTCTAACAAACTTACTTTTGAGTCAGTGCAAACTTAGACAAGACTGCCAGAGCGTGTACAGTCATAGTAGAAGATTTGTACGCTTCTATAAACTCAATTAGTTAACTACTCTCTTTTAAACATTTCTATTACGCACTACCAAGTGTCCCAAGACACTGAACACAACTACAGCTTCATATCGGCACCAAAATGTGGTTCCTGCCAGACTTTTAGGAAAACTGTCCTTGTGTGACGCAAACTGACCTGCTGATTATTCAACAATCACTAATACATGTATGTATAGTGTTGCTCTCTAAGAGGAATCTGAGTGCTCTAAAATATATCTTGTTTTGTCATGTTGAGTTTAGGCCTGAGTGTAAAACTGTGACTCCTGATTTGAAGATTACTGGAGCTGTTTGGTAGTTTTCTGCTGAAGATGTTACAATTGCGACTGAATGGGTTCACTGTGTCAACGTTTTACTCAGCAAATGCATTGTCTCTCGCTGAGGGAAAAGGCATAATAAGTTGCTTGTCTGGCTGTTTGTGTGCAGACTTGGCTGATGGTGGATTTAAGTAGGATAAAGGTCACGCAGACCCTTATGATAGCTGGCATTTCCTCTGTCAGGTCACTTACATCCATGGAGAGCATAGTACGTTTCTCAGCACAGTGTTTTTGTTTGCATGCAGGATGTGATTTATACTGAGAGAAATATAAACCTATGTTAAACTATTCCTGTTTAAATACATGAATTATATAAGTCGTGCAAGAAAACAATATCTTGCATGTTTTTGACAACGATTTGAGGATGACTCTGTCTGTTTGGGTAAATTAAGCTCATGCTATAATACTTTAAGGCAAGTCCATGTAACTTTTTCCTGAGTAGCGTCCACTCTGGCTATGTGCTAAAACATAGTTTAACAGTAAGTAGAAAAAGTAATCATGAAGTGAGCTGAATCAGTAATCTTAGTTATACAGCAAGTCAGCAAAAGACCAAGTTAGACTGTAGCAGCGAAACTTCTGAGTGTATTCACTCATGAATCCAACTTTTCATGTGTGAGACTAAGATTGTGTTATTTCTTCTTTCATAGTCTCTCTGTCATGTTTTAACTGGTCTTCAGGAGCCAGAGGAGTCTGGTTGATTCACAGCAGTACACGTCCTGTATGACAGAAGAACGGCTTTGTAATGTTGAACGGATGGATCTCTGAAAGTGAACTGCTGCGTATAAAGACAGTCAGAGACGAGACATGATGGTGTGCTGTGCTGCCGTGTTCGTGTTTTGTTGAAGGTTAGACAGAAATGTTAATGTTAATGTTCTGGACAGGTGTAAAGTCTGGATGTGTACTCTGAGTTTTCCTATTGGACAATACAAGTATGACATACCGTGTGAGATTTGAAAGATACGCAGTCGCTGCAATGGCTGACGTTGCATTGGGTTTTCAAATGTGGATAGAATAAAGGACAGTTGCACTGCTAATTATCTGTACTGATGACTCTGCTAAATCAGTCAAATACAAGACGCCAGTGAGCAAGTGTTTAGTGTTTTTGGATGGAAAGTGAATATATACCACAACCATCAAAACCAGTGTGAGTCAGGATACAACATGAAACTGTCTCTGTATGTGAATCAGATCAGTCTTTACTTGACACTAAATACCCACACATGTCTTATTGTTGATTGCACAAGAATATCTCATAAAGTTCAGCCAGTTTAAACAAAAGCAGACAGCCCGGGGGAAACGGACATAATGTTTCATTCTTGAGATTTAATTGTTTTATTGAGGTTGATACCCCCTAAAGCACACCTGAGCTCACTCACATGGGGCACCAGCTGAGAACTTCTCTTAGGTAAAACCAACCCACTCAGTCTGAGCGCAACATTGCTGTGTTTTTATTTGTCCTCCATGTAAAAACATTGTAACGGAGAGCACGCTGCTGCCATCTGTTCACACTGAATTCTCTGTTTCACCGAGGACGTCAGTCACAGAAAGAAGTGTTTGTACAGAAGTTTTATACCCTGAGAAATAAAGAATATTTGGTATAATACATGCTGTGTTTTGTTGATTTTGAGGCTCGGTGCTCAGTGGTGGGACTGTGAATGTGTGTGTGTTTAAATATAACTCCTGGACGTATGTATGTAACCTTCCACCTCCACCACATTGTGAGAGCCCACAGGCTATAATGAGAACATGTTTTTTTTAATTTTGTATCATATTTGTATATTTCCGCATCTGTTAACCTGCACGATTTCATGAATTTTACCAGATAGAGACATTAAATAACAGTTAGGATGGTCAGTAGCATGACGCAGATAAAATAGTCCCTGAACACATGCTCTCTGTTGGTTTCCTGAGCTCCAAACCGAACGTGTTTTTTCATGTTGTTATGTCTGAAGTAATGTTTGGGAATTGGACAGTGCGCTTTGTGATAACCATGTGCAACAACCATGCTGTGCTCAGCTGATGCACATCAGGAGAGAGGGGATAAGATGTGAGCGATGTTTGGGGGCATGAAGACACACACATACTAATACACACACGCCCACAGAAAGTCATCCAACTTCAGACTGGATCATTGTAAACAGACTCTCTGCTTCCAGGCCCTCATGGTTATGCAAGAGCTTTATTTTGAAGGCTGTCATGTGACATTTGGTTAGTGGCATGTCTCTGTTCTTGGAGGCAGTGTGTATGGGGGGGGGGGGGGGGCATGCCCTGACTTAACTCTGTCTGGGAAACAAACTGCTGCTTTGCTCTACCTGACAACACAGAGTGCAGACGTAATAAAAAGACCGACTTTGTTCTGGTTAGATCAGCTGCTCTGCTCTTAAGAAGTGCCAGGTCCCATTTACTGACATCATTCAGCTGATATTCTCCTGACAAGATACATTTTCCAAAATATAACAATAATGAATTGGAACTCTGCTGGGAAAATAACACCAGAAAGACTAATCAGGTTCATGGTTCATGATGTGAGGTGGAATAACACCTCACACCAAACAGAGCAGATGTTGATACAACAAACTGCACCATAGCTGAAAGCCTTTAACAACTGTAAACACATGTAGCACCGATATGAAAGTAGTTTTCTGAAGCTGCTGCCTTCATTATTGTGTGAAATCAGACCCTAAAATCTTTGACGTATTTATTCAAAATGGTTTCCAAAGCTCTTTTAATGTGTTTTCACCCTCATGTTGACAAAGTTTTGTACTTGTCTAGAATGACATACGTGGCTACATCCTGTGTTTGGCTGTCTATCAGTTGCTTATAATAAAAACAGATTAAACCCACTGGTTAATCTAATGATAAAAAATATTTAATTATCCAGCAATTGATTATGTTGTAGTTTTATTAAACAGCTTTGCTCAGTTGGACAGGTGTGTTATTATCATGGTTTATTATTATCATATCACACAAACAAGTTAGGAAAGAGAGAGATACAGAGGAAAAACTTGTTACATGCAGTATGTTTATGTTCAGATTCTTATTGCGAAATTTTACAGTCACATGTACACACATACACACAAAAGCAGAGCTGCCAGTACTCAAGGCTCAGTTCCAGCCCATTTTATAAGTTTATAGCCTCTCTCTGTCGCAGTGTGTGTGTGTGTGTGTGTGTGTGTTACATAACATAAAGAGGGGCCAGAGTGACATCAGTGCTGACTCTTAACAGGCAGAGTTGAAATACAATCTCCACTTTCCTAACAAGCTATAAACCCAATCAATGTGTGTGTGGACAGCTGCTCTGCGTGTGTGTGTGTTCAAAGAGACAGCAGTTAAGAGAAGTGAAGAAAAGACCGTTATGGGGGTGACAGACGGGGAGGAGGAGAGAGAGAAACACTAACAGATAAATTATCGAATAGAAAGTGACAGAAAGAGAAACAGAGCTTCACAGAGGATTACAACATTTGAAGGAACCTTTATGGAACCTTCAACCTTTAAGTCAGTGAAAGATGAAATCCTCCTCTGGTTAAGTTCTTTAGATTGGCTTACATTCAGTCTCTGGAGACTTAACCAAAACCACAACCACTACATACCTGACTCCAGCCTTTACTCCACATACAACAATGCCTTTTGGGACACTTTCTGTTCTTGTGTGAAACTGTATCTTTAAGTTTGAGTGGCAACACAGGGATTTTTCACTTGTGTAATTCCGACATAATACACAATGTTGGAATTACACAAGTGATTCCAACATAGTGTATTATGGCAGCCCTTTCTCCTAGAAAGTTTTTTTTTGAGTGAATGAAGCGCTTATGAATAATAGATGAATTCATTTAGCTGCTTCAGGGTCCTGGTGTTGTATATGCTGGCTGGCTGTCATGACTTACTGGGACACTTGAATAGAACAGAGCCATCGTTAATGTTATTAATAACACCTGTGCTTTTCCTCAGTCAAAATATCTGCTTTGATTATTATATACAATATGGTTCCTGATGGTGTGCTGCTGAGCTTCGTGATAATTTAAAAATCTGTTGCCTGAAGTAGTAAACGAAAAAATAAGTGACCTGAAATAGTGACTATTTGGCCCATAGCACTGCAACACACAGAAACAAACTCAACAGGACACTGGTGTCAGCCTGACCACCCCTACGAGGATTGTTTGGCTCTAACCTTAACTCTTAGCTTAAAAAGGACCTCCTATTCAGTATCACAGAGTTTTGGCCCCTCAACGTGGTTAATACAAGTTCACATACAGACAGAGATACAGTAACTAAACTGACAGACACACACTCTTTACTGAGCGAGTGAAACTGCTGCCTGAACGTGCTTTATCTCTGTCCATTCAACTCTCATACAAATACTTTTCTTTTTCCTTCCTCTCCTTATCACTCTTCTTCTGTATTTTCCAGTCAAACACACTCTCTCCTTCCCTCTCTCTCTCTCTGTCCCTCATCTTCTGTCCCCGCTCATCACACCACCTCCTCCTCTCTGTTTCTTCCTCTCCATCTCTACAGGTTGTCTGTTTGAATAACCCTGCTGACGAGATGTGTGTGTGTGTGTATTTGTGTTTGCACGTGTGTTCAAAGTTCACAGAGAGTGTGTCAGGTGGCATTTACACAGTTGAGAAACAGTGTGACACATACAGTTTACACCCCCACAGCTCACTCCCACCCTCCTCCTCCTCTCCACATACATCTCTCCTGTGGACTGCTAACAGCAGCTGACCACAGCGTTTACATAAGCACATTACTGCAGATAACACCACATACACCCTGGTCAAGGTCAGGATGCACCACGCTTTCCACATCCTGACCACATCCTTGTGCATATGAATAAACACGATATGTCAAATGGAATATGTGCTAAGCAGAGTAAGGTACGGTATTTACAACACTCAGAGAATATGGACACCTCCCAACTGATATATGTGGGTTTCTTAGAATAACTGAAATAATGCCACACAGATAATATGTAAAAACAATCTTCTAATAATCCTCTCCTAATTTTAATTTTACATTTTTTATCACTACCAAATATTTTTCTTTTCAAGAGCAGCAGCAGTCACAACCTTATTCAGAACTGTTGGCAGACCTTTTGGAAACATACAGCAGCGAGGACATAGGTCAGTTGCTTTTGTTTGTCCAAGGAAACTATCCTGAGCCTGAGAGACGAGTTAGCAGAAGTACTGAGCGTCTCGGCTCCGCTACACACTGCAATGAGATTCCATGCTAATTGTATTTTCTTTGTATTTACTGAATCTCCCCACTGAAATGTCCTGGTAACATTTTCTGCTGGAGTGAACTGAGCTGAGTGATTTGATGCGGTTGCTCGGTCAGCCATGTTTTTTAGTTTGGAAAGTCTTAATTTACCCAGAATTCATGGCAAATTAGCCCTGTTTGAGATTACTCCAGATGCCTATATGAAGTCTGAATATTAGTTTGATCTCAGTCAAAGTCTATCTTTGTAAAACCAGCCCCATGCTATACTTAGAGACCTTTTGAGAGCCTGTTGATGAACTCTAGACCTAAACTGGATTATAACTCATTTGAAAGCCTTGTTCTGAGTCTCTCACTCCCAACCTGGAAAACACTGAAGACAGTTTTATTCTTTATAGTTTATTGCGCTCCAGGCCCATACTCTGAATTCTCAGAGTTTTTATCAATTCCTTATTATCAGGTTGTCCCAATAAGTCCCTGAGGACTCTCCAGGAACCAGGAAAAGAGATCATATTTCTCCTGTATTAGCTTCGCTGCACTGGCTCCCTGTAAAATCTAGAATAGAGTTTAAAATCCTTCTCCTGACCTACAAAGCTCTTACTGGTCAGGCACCATCATATCTTAAAGAGCTCATAGTACCCTATTACCCAACTAGAGAACTGCGCTCCCAGAATGCAGGGTTGCTTGTGGTTCCTAGAGTCTCCAAAAGCAGAACAGGAGCCAGAGCCTTCAGCTATCAAACTCCTCTCCTGTGGAATCGGCTCCCAGTTTGGGTCCGGGAGGCAGACACACTCTCTACTTTTAAGAGTAGGCTTAAAACTTTGCTTTTTGATAACGCTTATAGTTAAGGGCTGGCTCAGGCCTGCCTGGACCAGCCCATAGTTCTGCTGCTATAGGCCTAGACTGCTGGGGGACTTCCCATGATGCACTGAGCTTTCCTCCTCTCCCTCTCCATCTTTACACATTCATCTCCCTCCAATGCATGTTACTAACTTTATAGTCTCGCAGGTTCCTGTGGACTGTGGTCCAGGTACACCTGGGTGCTGCCGCCATGGGCCTGCTTGACTTTCATCACTACAGTTATTATGTTTAGTCGTAGTTCTGTTACTATTAAAGCTGTTATTGCTATTATTAATCTCAGCTATTATTACAGATGTAACTACTATTTTCAGTCATATTTCCATTATTATTATAATTATAGCTGCTACTTCTACTGCTAGTGCTGCCATACATCTCTGTCTGTCTGTCTGTCTGTCTGTCTGTCTATCTGTGTCTCTACGTCTATCTCTCTCTCTGTCTCTTTCTATCTGTCTATCTGTCTCTCCCCCTCTCTCTTTCCCCCTCCTTCTCTATGTCTCTCTCTCCCTCTCTCTCTCTCTCTCTCTCTCTCTCTCAAACCCAACCGGTCAAAGCAGATGACCGCCCACCTACAGTCTGGTTCTGCTCGAGGTTTCTGCCTCTTAAAAGGAAGTTTTTCTTTGCCACTGTCGCCAAAGTGCTTCCTCATGGTGGGAACTGTTGGGTCTCTGTAATAACACAGACCTGCTCTATTTGTAAAGTGTCATGAGACGACTTTTGTTGTGATTTGGCGCTATATAAATAAAACTGAATTGAATTGAATTTTGTACAGTGGACACAGCAGGACAAACACAGGTGTAACTAATACCATTAACGATTGCTCCGGTGAGTGAAGTGTCCCAGTCAGCCATGACAGTGAGCCTGGAACCTGGAATTGGCTCACCTACATGAAATACAGCCATCATTAAAGTGAATAATCACACCTGTGCTTTTCCTACCAAGACGTGTCGAAACGTCTAGACTCACTGCAACACACTGGCGCTCACAACACTGCAAATGTTGACTGATTGACTTAACAGGGATTAGCTATATATACCATATTATATCTTATATTCTATGCTATATTGCTGTGCTGTACTATATACTATTTATACTGTTACCACATTTCACCTTATATCATTATTTTACATCCTATACTATATTATACTTCTATTACATTTGTATATTAACAACCACTAAGTATCATTACTTAATCATATTATGTATTATTGTTATAGTAGTAGTAGATGGTATCACATTACTCTTACATGTATTATACTTTGCTGACTTTGCTGCTACTAATCACACCACTACGTCACTTCATTTGAGACAGTATTTCACTATTAGTTTAAGTACAACATTGGTCGTGGGTACTGTATTTGTACTGCGTGCCTTGTAATTTTGAGTTTAATTGCTCTTTATTTTTTTCTTTTATATACTTCTAATTATGTATTTTCTACTTTTCTCTATTTATCTGTACTTAATTCTGTCCCTGTGGATCAACAAAGGCTTATCTTATCCTATCTTATCTTACAGACACAGAATTAAACTTGATTTTAATTAAATCATCGTCTTTCCTGTAACACTGGATCACAGATGTGGTACAGTGGAGCATATGGACAGTAGACAATATAAAGCGAGGTTGACTGTGAATAAAGAGCAGCTCACTGGGCAGATGACTAGTTCAGGTGATGAGCTGGGAAATGTTTGCAGGTCTGGAATAAGGAGGAGAGGTGAGTCTGCATCACACAGAGATTAATCAGATAAACTCGAAGATGGCACAGCTGTCGCCATGACATCTAATCAAATCAAATTTATCTAATCAAACACATTTATCAAGATTTTCATCATTTTAATTTTAAAGTTTATCATTTCAAGTTTATGTTGGTTGTCTGTTGCAATAATCAAATTTACATCACATGTATATTGGTTTAAATGCTCGCACACACACAAACACACAAAAGCACACTTCTGGGAAACAGGGATTAGTAACTGATACTAAGAGGTGGGAGAAAGCTGCTTCCCTTTGTGGCCTCTTAAACCAGATGTAACCAGCTGGCACACACACACACACACACACACACACACACATACACACACACACAGCTCCCAGAGTTCAGGCTTGTGGCCAGAACGTTTGTCCTTTTCTCAACCGTTTGAGCTGACACATAATGTAGAGAGAGAGAGAGAGAGAGAGGCCCACTTTCAGCTGTGCAGAGTTCAAAGACGCTGCTTTAATGCGTCTCTGTAGAGGACAACAGCTCCTTGAAGGTCTTTTACAGTTAGACTTTTATTACATTTCAGGTCTGATGGTTTAATGAAACGTTTGAATCTTTATCTTCATATTAAAATAACAGACAAGTGAATGTTGCCTAAGATACACGTTGTCAGGGATGTACACACCTCAGATGCAGGGAAAGTGACAAGAAGGATGACATTTGTGTGTATGTTCGTGTGTTACTTGTAGTGCGTGCGTCAACAGCCAGTGGGGGAGAGAGTGAGTGTGTGACATGATGCTGAAGTAGTAACTTCGGGGAGTCAGGTTCATCAGATATGCTTTATGAGTCATGGGAAGTCGGCCCTGAGAGCAGAGGGAGGATGATTCTTCACAGTTTCGATGTTTCTGTAGTTTTCATTAATGACCATTTTATCTTCAAATTTAACAAGCTTTTACAGTGACCTGTTTTTAAGCTTTGTTGTCAATAGTTTCAGACCCTGAATCGGTAATGTGGTGGAATTTCAGGCTGGATATGAAAATATTAAGTTTTTTTTAAGCAACATGGTTTTTCAGGGAGATTTTAGCCACGCTGGCTCCGTGGATGGCAATGTAGGTCAGTCGATTGGCCAGTCCACCACTTTGGTCCAGATTAAAATATCTCAACAATTGGATGAGTTGCCATGAAATGTTGTACAGACATTCATGGTCTCCAGGTGATGAATCTTTATGACTTTGGTGATTTCCGGACTTTTCGGCCAGCACGTTGACATTTGTGGTTTTGAGTTAAGCGGTCTCGACAACTCGGGATAAATTGTAATCACTTCCCCTGACTTTGTACCAAGCACCATCATCAGGTCAAAATCTCACTTTGTCCAATACTGGTTTCTGACCAAATACCTGCAAAACTGATTGATAAAACTTAGCAAATGTTAGCATGCTGACATTAGCATTTAGCTCAAAGCACTGCTGTGCCAAAGTTCAGAGCTGCTAGCATGGCTGTGGACTCTTCTTGTTTCAGAGCACTGATGATCAAACAGTATAAAGAATAATTAAAGGCTCTAAATTGTCTTCAAAACATTACCTTTACGAAACAGATTTTTATGGAATATGTATTTTTTTAACATATGATCATGTTATGCTTTGAATAAAACAAGATGCTGTCACTTAAAATTCTTTTAGGAAAATGTCCTGTACAGCTTCTTTTCTAATGCTCCACAGGTTGTGGAGCTCAGTGCAGGTGTGTGTTTGTGTGTTTGAGCCCGGCAGATAACTGATCTTGCATATGAAACATGTTCTTTGTCTTATTTTCACATGTGAATTATTAGGCACTGAAGAGATGCTAAAAAGTTATTTTTCCTTAGTTACATAATTATGAACAGTGTGTTCAGTCATGAGAAATTAGACGTCTGTTCATATGATCCAGAGCTGTGCTACATATCCACCACAGAGCTTCTGCTGCTGTTACTGGGATGGTGGTTTTCAACACAGTCACAAGATGATTCAGCTGTGGGGAGAAGAGTTCTTCAATCACAAGATCTGTGAAGAGTGTGCAAAAATATCTATTTCTAGTTTTTAAAAAAGTGTTTCTCTTAGGAACTACAGTTAGTGTTGTAAGACTTATCAGTTTAGAGAGCGTGTCCCACGCTGGACAAAGCTCTGGTTTAACTTATGACCCTTAATTATAAGAAGAACTCTCTCTCTGCCTTAATGCATGTGACAGCTGAACAACAGCTCTTTCACTGACAGAAAGCAGACATATAGGTGACAGGAAGCATTTTGAACACACTATAATGAAACCTCACAGTGACTCCACAGTAGTGCTCAAATGAGGTCCTATTATACTTAAAGCTTTAACCAGCACACTCGCATGCACAACCAATGTGTTATATTCAATAAACGAATGTGTACAATGTTGTGGTGTTATTGCCTGTTCATTTACATTCAGGGCTTTACTGCAGCAGAATTGTTTCCTTTAGAGTCTTGTTCTCTTCCAGTGATCACTATAGGTTCAACTACCACTAATGTTATTAAGAGAAACTATATTTTCAGCGAGGGCCTGTAGAGACTGTCTTAAGGGGCTGCAGCCTAAAATGTTTTACTGTTTTTTCCCCTGGACCTTGTGACCTGCTCCACGACTAACTAAATAAAGGAGATAAAGGAACATATGAGAGAAACAAAAGCCACGACAGGATCATGTGTCAAACTGATTAGAGAGTCAGAGGGAAAGAAAATACCATAAAGAGTTCAAAAGAAAAGAAGTGTGAACCATTATTTCCTCAAATTTTCTGTCCTCTAAAAGGAGCTAATTCTTATAGCATGGAGCCAAATTTTACCAAAATCTTTGCCCTGAAAACCTTAAAGGTGGCTGTTGAAAGTTTGTAATTTCAGCCTTCACAAAGAACAGAGTTTGTGTCCAGCTTGAGTTCCAACAGTGACCATTTTCATAAACTGAAAGTTAAACTAAGACCACTTCTGAACTAATGTCCACTTATTCACTGTTCATTGCTGGTATTTTCCCAGCAGTCATATTTATGGTAATATACGGCTAAATACACTGCTGTCATGTCAATCGATAGGGGTGTGTGGGTTGTTTTACGAACCTTAGAGCAACTGCTTCCTGCTTTTTGAAAGTTTTCTTTGGATATTTTGATCCTTTTTCTGCATGAAAACATGTCACTTTTCTAATCCACTGGAACCAGCATGAATCCAAGTGGACCATAGAGCCTGTTCTCTGAGGGGCCACAAACCTTTAACAGTGTTTTATACTCAAAAGTATCATTTTAAGACCCAAAGTGCTGTGCTTATGCATCAAGTACAACTTTAACACCAAAGGTTACTTGCACCTCACCTCTGCATAAAAGACAATCACTGTAAAATAACCTTTCAGTAGTCTGTTCTACATACTGTACTTTACTGTTCAAATGAGAGACAGAGTTTGAATGAGAAAAGGGAAATCCATTTTTGTGGGAAAAGCGCTGGATAAAAGACATTTTGTCAGGCAGAGTCAGAGAGGAGGGGAATTTGTGGCTGAGAAGGAATGAAAGACGAGAGAGTGAAGGTGACGTAAGAACAGCAGCATGTCCGCTGATCAGACAGCTGCTGGTTTCCACTTATCTCTTATCTCTGACCGCACCCTGTGTATGTGTGTGTGTTTACCTACTGTACATACTGATGTCCTGATATGTGTGAATCAGTTCCAGCCTGCACGCTTGTGTGTGTGTGTGTGTGTGTGTGTGTACAGGTGTGTTTGTGAATGATCAGCTGTGTCTGTGTTTCAGGTCTTGGAATGTGCTGCCTTGATGAACCCTGATGTTGTTGACTTAATGTTTATATTTAACACAGATTTGTACCTGCAGACTTTGTGCTCAAGCATGTACAGATGTGTACTTGCATATATAATATCTGTGTGTGTGTGTATTACCATAAAGCATGAAACTAATTGTTGTCTATTGCACACTGATCTGTCCAATCTGCCTCCCCCATCCCATATTTCAGCTTCACTTTCTGTAATCTAATAGTTTTTTGTTTTCATTTCTATTTTCTTTTCCCATGTTCATGTGTATTTAATGGATCTTGACATTATTTATCTAATTTTCAGGATGTTTTTAGCAATTATCGATGTTGTAATCACCTCATGTGATTTGGCTCCTCTTTCGATTGGTTGTTGCAGCCTGAAGCTCTTGTATAAAGATTTTTATGCTGTGAATTTGTCGACTGACAAAAGTCCATAACGGAAACGTTATATTTTGAATAAACTCTGTATGGAAAAGTCTGAAATGGATGTTATGCCTAATGCATGCTAAATGTGTCAGCACCACAGTGGTTAATAAAACTTTAACAAAATGAAGGAGGGCATTTTGCTGAGGGCCGTCTCCCACAGTGAAATCTGAAAATGAGAGCCTACAGCAGAATCAAGTCAGGGAGGTAAAAGCTACATGAATTAGGTGAAATTTGTTGAAGGATGAAACACAAGGGCAGGAAGAGAGAAACCGAGAAAGACAAAGTGTTCAGAAAGGAAGGAAATACAAAGGAAAATAAGGAAATGATCAGAAGACAAAGATGAGGGATGTTATAGTAAAAGACGAGAGTGAAGAAGAGAGGAAGTGGAGTGACGAGGAGAGAGGAAGTGACAGTGGGTGGAGAAGAAAAATGGGAAGGGGGGCACAAGAGAGGTGAAAGGATGTGGGGAGTTTTCCTGTTTTTCTACAACTATCAGTTTATTCAACATGCTTAGCCTGATGCTGATGAATTACACAGGAACACACACACACACACACACACACAGATAGGATGTGTCTGGAACTGACATGTTGCTATGTCCTGCCAGCAATAGGACAGCTGACTGTGACATCAACTGTGTGTGTGTCCATGTGTCAGCAATATGGGGTTGAAGGATCATTTTTTGACCACTTGAGGCAGCACAACAATCTATAAAAACAGTGATATAATACAACCTTATAAAATTGATACGGCTAACATGTTAGCCATACTGGCTTAGTTACACATCCAGCAGAAGTCCAAAAAAATTAAAGTAAGTCCAATATTCACTGTCCTTTTATCTGTTTTTGGTCTCTACCAACTCTCGTCTGTTTGACATTTGGTGCTGGGCAGGTAATGTACAGGTAAGATAAAGCTGTTTTAACTTGTGACGTTTTCTTATAATAATCCTGCATCAGAACTACGTCTACTACTGCAAAGGATAACAACATTAGTAGTAGTGGCAGGAATGCACATTAGAGGTGTGTGACTCTGAAAAAGACCTTATAGTTAACTATTTTTGGTCACAGCAAGTATTTAAACTGCACTACAGTGACCGCTGGAATGTGTGTGTGTGTGTGTGTGTGTGCTGAACTCATGTGCAGTGTATGAGGGCAACGAGGCCAATGCAGTTTTAGGAGTGAGAGCAGGAGATCGAAAAAGATCTTGATGAATACTTTCAGTGTCTAACTACAACCTGCTATTGTGGTCCAGCTTTCTATATAAGACCTGTTGGGTAGACGGCACACACACACACACACACACACACACACACACACACTGTTCTATATGTACAATTGCAGGCCAGGTCTAGTTGGACTCCTGTGGTTCTCTTCCACAGCCATCAGTCAAGTTTAAGAGTCTGGAGACAGAAGCAACTCCCCCTACATACACACAGCTGGACAAGGCCGCCATTGAGCTCTACAGTAGTAGCATTTAAGAAGCATTTTATAGTTCCTGCAGTGAAAAATCAGCCTGGAACTGTTACTTTCAGTGGCCTTAGTATTTGAGCAACAGCGATCAAAATATTATAGGTAACAGCTGATTTTCAGTACCTGAAAAGGGCCTCACAGCCGTGGTTCAATGACGAGTGAGGTAGGTGTCATGCTTCTTATTTCTGGGACAGAAGTCTAGCCAAGAACAGAGCAGAGTAGTTTTAATCATATTCATTATACATCTAAGGACAAAATAGTCACGTTCACACTGATACGGACACAAACCCTAAGTGTGTCTTGGCCTGTGTTTGTCTCTACCAGCAACCAGACTAACAAACTTTACACGCTCTCACTGTATCCACACACGCCACTGAAGCTTCTAATCTACAGACAAGAAGAAAAAAACATCCTTCCTGTTAAAGAAAATGTGTGTGTGTGTGATGACATTTTTAGATTCCAAGGACAGGGTGTGTTTCCTCTCTTGCTTTCTATTGTTCCTGCAGCAACAGTGATCCTCAGGGAGCAGAGCAACCACCAGGACTGTGCAGCAGTAGCCAATGGCAGGGCAGGACGGAGAGGCCCCGAGGCTGATGAGAGCTAAATTCTGACCTTTTTTTTTTTTGCCTTGCTGTTTCTATGGAGATTTGAAGTATAACATACCCACTGCGTCTTCATGAGAAGGACTGTGATCATGTGCCGTGGAGGGCGAACAGTCCTCAGGTTTTCATTTGATTCAAATGAGGTTACTGTTCAGTACGCCCTCGTTGCCTGAAGGTGTGTGAATCGGTGGCTTTACTCTCTGGTTGGGATGAAACCCTCCAGACTCTTTGCCCTTCATGGCACATGGTTACCTCTCACTGCTTTAAGGGCCCATAAAATATCCAACCATCAGCATAACTGGTCCAAATGTCTCTGCTGCCATCTGCAGGAACGTGTACACAAGCTGTCGAACAAAGACGCAGCTCTGCAGGCAGCACACAGGGAAACCTTTTGAGAACTATTGGATGGACCGTCCTGACATTTGGTACACACAGTTCATCGACCTCTCAGAATGAGTTGTAATCTCTTTGGTGATCCCTTAACTTTTCATCTAGTGCCATCATCAAAATGGTCAAATACCTGAAAGACTAAATGCATTCCCATCAGCCTCAGCTGTACTTTGTGTTTAGGGTTAGATTTAGGCTAATTACCACATGTTAGCATGCTAACACGCTAAACTACATGGTAAACATCATACCTGCTTAACATCATCATTTTAGCATTTCCATAGTGAGCATGTTAGCATTTTGCGCAAAGCACTGCTGTGTATAAGTTACATACTGCACACACACATACAATAAAAAACCTGACTTTACATCAGCCCAACTTTTAAATAAGACACTCCGGCTCCTCACATATGTAAATGTGTTACATTTATCGCGTGTCCTCTTTCATTTCCCCATGCCTTTAATCCCCTTTTTCAGATACTGAATGTACACATAATCTGGTGTGCTGTATGTACAGTAACTGTCTTCTTCTTGTCCATTAACGCAGTTTCGCATTGCTACCTTATGTGCAAAGTTGACATTTTGGGCTGAGACTGACATGAAACAAAAGCTCATCCTCAGGGGAACATGAATTTACTCAATACATCCTCTATCAGTCTGGCTGGGAGGAGCGGTTCTAGGACCAAAGCACTGGATACACAGTAACAACTAAAAATACTGAAGACTTCAAACTGATAGCTAAGTCCTCATTTATGTTCGAACAGGATACTAAAAACAATATTGGCAAATTGTGCCTGGCAAAACTGTTCAATTAAACTTCTGAAAACAGGCATCAAATCTATGAACAGAATTTCACAATAAAAGACAAATTAAAGAGCTGATGCAGCACTGGTTGCTTTTAAAGAAACACACAGGAATACAATTGTCTCATTATTTAAAAAAATGTATTTGTATGTACTTACATACTGGTGTCAAAAGAGTATGCACCAAAAATGTCACATTGACTCACAATTACAAAGAAAAAGCATTTTCTTTTTCTTCAATTACAAGTATTGAAAAAACTATGTACAGAAAAAGGGCATGGTGACAAGATAGTATACTGGAAACAAAATTAGTCACACAAATATGGTTTAAATGAGGCTTCTGCAAATAAAGAAAAAATATCTTCTAAACAGTTCAACTGTGTTGGTGCTCTGAACTTCAAATTGTATTTCCACTCAAAAAATTAACCTTGTGCATCCTCTACACAGTCTAGCGTCAGGGCGTTTCCAGAGTGTGCTCACACAAAGGACTTCTTTTAAAAACTACCAGAAAACTGATTAATCAGAAAAGAAAAAAAAAAATTTGAGTGGAAATACTTTTTACTTAAAACACATGACCTAGAGATGATCTTAAAAAAGGTGTTGGACACAGGGGACAGATAGGGAGACGAGCTGCATGTCCAGGGCTTCACTCACCACCTCTCTCTGGATGGACAGAGACATAAAATGGCAGCAAGCCTTTATTGTCTCGGTCTGTTTCCCTGCCATCGGATGAAAAGTACACTATCTCCCAAAAACCCTGGCATCTTTTCTCTGTTTGGAAATTTAAAGATTTTGATCAGGACAAGACACAAAGCAGGAATGAAAAAAAAGGCAGGATAATGGTGACGTTATGCGACTAGCAAGACTGAAAAAACGATCCTCACTTGTGAATGGGTGCTAATGAAAAAAAGAAACTATATAATGGCAAACAAGAGCAACTGGACTAGCACCCCCCAAATCCTTCAGTTCCTCGTGCTGGAGTCTGACTGACTCACACAAACTCAGGGTGGGATATAAACATCAGATGCAGTGTACCGACACATTCAGTGCAACACTAGAGTAGCACACGCATTCTCACTGCATCTTCAATCTTTAATTTGGGCTACAAAAGGACACAACCATCCTCTCATTCGATCAGTTTTTCTACTGTTACCTTTAAATGCCAATCTATCTGCAGATGGGTTCAGTTAATTTGAGGATGTGAAATGGTGCCTATGAAAGGAATGTGTGGTTTTTATGGCACTTTGTTGACACAATGACTGCTTTGTAATTTCGGCACAACACACAGAGAGCACTGTGCAGTTTCATATTAGAAAAGTAACGTGCATATTTCATATTGCAATGAAAATGCATGTGTCACACTGTAAGATCAGGTCACTACAAGAGCTATCCTCAAACTTCCACTAGAACAAACTGTGTGGGAAACACTGTGCAGTGCATTTCTGCAGAGATGGTGAGACGTCTTAAATGTTTAGAAATACACACTAATCTCTGTAGACTGGTTCGTCCGGCATCTTCCTTCTAGTTACAAATACGTGGACAATGATGTGCTTATTCAGCATGCCAGTGAGTGGCGAGTTTGTGTCTTCTGAATTTAAGAAGTAAAAGTGTGTCCAGCTTCTTTCCAAAGAGAGTGAACAAAAGAAACAACTGGATGGGGGGGGGGGGGGGGGGGGGGGGGTTAAAGTGAGAATCCAACTAAAACAGAGGGCAAAAAAAAACTATACCGATGATCTTAGTTCAGCCGATCTTTGAGCATCCGTACAATATTTGTAATTTCTGTTTTAGGGCGAATCAATGTTTGTGAGGTCAGGATATGATTTTGAACAGAATGTGTCTCTGGTGTATCTGGGGTAGCCTGGGACCTGCTGCTCCCTCTGGGACAGTTTCTCTTTGCCTTTAGTCACTTTTAGCCTTTTTGCTGTCGTTTCCGTTCTCCTCCAGCTCGGTCCCTTCGGCCTCCTCCGGGTGCTTCCTCTTCTTTGTGTCGTCTGACTGAGCAGGGGACGGGTGTGGCCGCAGGGTGATGATGACACAGGTCATGTTGTCACATCCTGTCCCGTCTCCAGATGTGTCAGGGGCCAGACAGTGGTCCAACAGCTGTCAGGAGGGCATATGGGACTTAAAATTAAAGATGCATCAACATATTTATTCTTATCCACTAAACAATGTTTGGAGTCAACTAAGGCTACAAGCTAGATATCATAATGACGACATGGTAGAAAATCTAAGCAACAGATAAAATACTTTCTTTAAAAATCTTAAGTACATCTTTGAGTAAATTTCAACCTGTGTGGAAATCACCGGAAATATTTAATTCTTAACATTAATTATACAGTAGTGCCTCTATTGGTCATACTACAAATTATGACTCATTGCTCATCTTATTGCTAATGTGGATTTGCTGCCTGGCAGGCACTGCAGGTAGAGGGAGGAGGGGCTGCCGTCTCTGTCAGTCTACGAGAATTTGCCATATTTTAAGATACATGTGTGATTGGGATTCCCGAGCTCCTGATGTAGTTGCAGAAACTCTGACCTACTGATTTAAATACAAATATTCAGTGCTTAACAGGAGCTCTCGCTCACCTCTTCCACTATGGATGAGAGGGGTCTGACATGGCCACTCTGGTCTGGTTTGATCCTCTCACTGATGAAGTCCACCACCTCCTGACTGCTCAGCACATTCCTGCACACAACACATGTGGAAACAGGGCTCATCAACAAGTAAATGACAAACCAAAAAGGAAAAACAACTTCTCAGCATTAACATGACCACTCAAACTCACCAGATGCCATCGCAGGCGATGACCATGAAGTCGTGGTCCTCGTTGAGTGTCAGAACTTTGACGTCTGGCATCGCAGAAATCATCTGCTCCTCAGGAGGCAGGACCTTGTTCCTCTTATAGAAGTGGTCACCTGAGAGTTAACAGCATGGTAAGAGAAACTTAAAACTTAACCTTCTTACAGATGTGATCATCTCAGAGGAAGAGAATGTACAAACATTTTAGCTCACTGATTTGAACACAAACATATCATTATTATTATTAACCTAGAGCTGCTATAAAGCTTAATTTTTAAATTAAATTCAGTCCTTGCAAGACTAATCTAAGAGTCACACACAAAGTCAGCCATACCAATAGCTCTGGAGAGATTCAGTCCACCGTTGACCCGTCCATCCATGGTCACTTTCCCTCCAGCGTTTTTGATGCGAGCCAGTTCCACCTCGTCCTCTGGCTTGTGGTCGTACGACATGTCGACAGCTTTGCCTACACCAACCACAAAGACAGAGCTCTTACATTTCATACAAAGATTACTGCAAATCCTTTTATTAAAAGATCTGTCACTACCCATTTCAGGGGCAACCATGCAAGAGCCAAACACTTTGATTGGCTGTGGCCGAGTAACACGACTACATCACCAGACTGTGGAAAGAAAAGTGTGTATTTTTGCAAAAAAGAATTTGACTGCCAACATAAAACATCTTCAAATGAATGATGCCATCCTTTAATCAGATTGTAGACTTCCAAATGACATAAAAAAATTACCTGTAATCTTCCTGTCATTTGAGTTAGCACCTCAAATGATCTTCATTTATCATTTGCTTCGATGCACTTATAATATACGTGGCTCAAGTGCAATACTGTAACATCCTGCATCTTTTTAAAAAAATAAGTAGTATTAACTAGCCTGTTTAATATAGTCAGTATATGAGCTTTGTGTTCATAAGCTAAAATAATATATTGGAATGGGAAGGCCCACGAGATTAACTGATAAGAGATTTCGATTTTTCACCATCACTTTACAATTCAACACTTCTATCAGGGTAAATAGTTATCAAGTGGTTTGGACCTACCGCGCTCAGACACCACGCAGCGAGAGTCTCCAGCGTTGGCCACGATCAGCTGTTTTCCTCGGATCAGAGCCACGACAGCTGTGGTGCCGCTGTCTGAGCCCGGCTGCGAACGCATGAACATGGGAGGTGTGACACACATTTTAAACCTCCAGGATGTTTCACACCAACTTTAAAAGACAATCCCCTCTTTCCGTAAAAGACAAACAATATGGATCCTTTGTGAAAGTCCCCATCATTCTAAGACTAAAATAAAACAGCTTTCAGACATTTTTCAGCAGACACAGGAATTTAAAAAAGGCAGCCACTAAAGCTTCTTGCATTTACACAGTCATCACAAATCATTAAATTTGGCTTAGGCTGCAATGTGGCCATCCAACATACTGCAGGCTGTTAGTTGGCTTCATAGCCGGAAAGAGTTGCATACAATGCTTCCAATATAACTAATTCCACCAATGAATATTAATATATGAGAACACTTTGTCACTTTAACATTTGTTAAACAATTTATGACAAAAGTGGTACATGCCGCAGTGAAGTGAAAGAAGTCCTAATATTTTGACAACTCAGTGTGATCAATGTCTATTTCTTGCACAAGCCATGACTATGACAAAAAAACATCTGACTTATCAGTGCATAAACTCCAGAAACACTGCATTGCTGTTCCCACTCTAAGGTGAACTATGTCACTCTCTACGATTACATTATTCTACATATCAGTCACTTTATTGATGTCCATGGATAATAGTTTATATGGGAAATGTGTTTTGTTTTGTACACACCTCCTCCTTGCCGTCCATTCCAGGAAGACACATTTCCTCCTCTTCTTCATCCTCAGAGTCTTCCTCTCCCTCCTCCGTATCCTCCTCTTCTTCCAAATCACTGCTGTCACCCTCTTCCTCTTCACTGCCATCCTAATAAAATTAAAAAAAACAATTACAATGTTTTTCAAAGTTACCAGAGCAAGTGAGCTTTCACAGCCAAATAGGATGGTTTATTCTGGCCTCCTGCTCTCACCTCTTCATCACTGCCTTCCTCCTCTTCTCCTTCCTCAGACTCTTCGCTGTCGTCAAAGAACCGGGACTTGTTATCTCCTGCAGCCTTGGAGGACAAAGAGGAGCAGGAGGGTCCTGCATCTCCTTCTGCCTTACCAGCCTTTTCTTCTCCATTGGAGCTTCCTGACCCTCCACAGTCAGCTGCTGCAGAGGAGAGACGAGGGCAACACGAGGTGTTGGTCAAGAGGAAAAGAAAGGAGTGGAGGGGATGTTTCTTTTTTTTTTAATGCAACAGTAAAAAGAAAAATAGATAAACCGACAATTTTATCTATTTTGACATAAAAAGGATGGTCATGTCAATGTTTCGCTTAGTTTTAAACTTGAACATTAACCAGAGAACTTATTTCATGTCATGTCATCTTTTTGCAGACAAAAATGTACTTGTCAAAAATTCCTGAATCCCAGCTCTGTCCGTACCTGCACCACTGCCTTCACCTCCTCCTGTTCTCCGACAGGCTCGCAGCTTAGACCCACATGCCGCTCCTTCGCCTCCCTTCGCCTTCCCATTGCTCTCCTCCTCCACCTCTCCATTTAACCCCTCCTTCTTCTGTCCTTCCCCAGCTTTCTCTCCCGAGGCCTCAGGGTGCGAGCAGGACGCCTTCTTAGCAGCCGCACTAAGAAAAAAAACACAAAGAGGAAATAAAGAGGAGCCAACAACATGATCTTATTATTAAAGTTTTATGTGATATGACTCCTGTTGAAACAGGCTGTTGGGGTGGGACATTATACAGCAAGGTGATTGATTTTATGTGTAGATCAATGGGCTGTAAGTTACGGAGAGAAATGGCCAGAAGGACAGGACTGTTAAAGAAATGTGATGGCTGTGTGGGTTGACTTGCATGAGGTCACCACTGAGGATGTTTTCCATGAAATAACATTTCCAGGAAATTCAAGTCCCTACTTCAGAGGCTGTTTAAGGCTCAATACTTCTTAATAGCCACATTAGTGTTAGTCCTTGTATGAAACGTCGAAATAAAAAGTCTTAGACTACCTGATGGCAGCTGCATGCTTGACAGCATTGCGGTTCTGGCCATAGCGTACAAGCAGCTCCTCTATGGTCATTGTGGCTTCCTCGTGGAGCAAAGCTGCCTCCTCCGTCTCCACTGAAAGGACGGCAGAAACATGGAATCATTTAGAAGTTAGTAATTATTAATTAGGATTTGACATCATTGCTTGGATCTACCAGCAGTGTACATGCATGCACTTCAAATGCCTTTTATTTGTTGTATTCTTGTTTTTTTTTGGTGTAATTCTCATGCCATTGATTGCGTTTGTGGTATTTTTCTTTAATAATTATGATAACTTTCGCCCCCGGATTATTGCATTATGCTGGATGTCAAAACTCTCAATCCTCCTTTACCATCCGACCTTAATGAGCTTTGTTTTATGTTCCTTACACCTCACATCCATACCAGACATTACCACATACATTCATTGTTAGGGGTGTACTCACAATCGTCCTCCTCTGCCACCTTTGCAGTGGGTGGCTCCTCTGTGGGCCGTCCAGCAATCTGGACCAGCTCCTTGATGACTTCCTCTGTGGTCATTCTGCTGTCGATGGCCAAGAAGGCATCCTCCAGAGCCTGGAAGCAACATGCAAAAACGTGTCAGTAAAACGACATGATGTAATATTAGGTCGATGAGATTCATGTTACAGGTCTCTTCAGAGAGTGCTTAAAATTTATCAGTACTGTGGAACAGAGACAACGTGGTGACCACACTCTCATAATACATGGCCTCTGATCCTAGAGCAGCACATCTCTGGTCATGAAGATCTCGGCCCTGTAAAACTTGTTTACGACAGGTCATCTTGTGGCTTCCACAGCTGCTCACCTTTTGCAGTTTGCCGTCTTTGTAGGTCTTCTGCTCCTTGATGATGTCAGGAAGGTACTTTGAACAGTACAGAGCCACCTCTTCACCTAAATGGGACCAGCAGATCATATAAATTCTCAAGATAAGTGTATGTACACATAGTACTCAGAGAGGTGTGTAAAACAAACAATAAGGGGGAAAACCATGGAATACTGGGTGTGTTGTGTGTTGTGACATGGAGTTTTGGGAGAAACTGATTTGACTAAGTCACAAAACACTGTTAAGTTAGTAAGTAAGTATCCTGCAAAAAAATAGAAAATAGAAGACTTTGTACAGTATATGTGTGTGCGTTACCTCCATGTCCATCATACACAGCAAACATGGCCGTCTCATCATCAAACTCTGGGATACAATTGTGAGCATCCTGTGACACATAAAACACAAAAATGCACATTACAATACAAACAACATGACACTTTACAAATCGGTACAAATCAAGAGACAAGATGACAAATGGAGACATCTACACATTATTTTAACACATTGTCATATAATTCAAATACATATATTGTTCAATTACTTTGATCAAGCAACAAAGTTTCTGATCTCTAACAGTCAATGGGCCTTGTGCTATCATTGCACGTCTTGTGAACTGAATTACTCACATGCATCCACTTAGTAACCAACATTACTCTGTTGAGACCTGGTGTCATTTCTTCTATTTCCTCATTAAAAGTGACTTAATACGATGAGACAAAGACACCAGATCTCCAACTGCTGTCAGCTGCAGTTAGGTACCGTCTTCACACGCGAGTCAAACAGCAGACACCAATTACATGCTCGTGAATGTTGTGGGGGATTGATAACAATGCAAGTCAGCATGCTCAAAACACCCCGAGGATAAATTGTGGATTTCATCCATTACTGCAGCTGATGCTCAGGGAGAAAAGCTGGTTTAGGAGTGTGACGGACTTCCAGGGAACTCTGGAAAGACGCCAACCAGCTCCGTACAAACAAACCTATACAGAGAGAAGCCCCACATCCCTTTATCCCGCCATTTAGCTACAACTCAAGGCATATTTTCTCTTCGTTGCGTTCAAGAAACAGAGCGGCAACATGGTTGTCTCTGATCCGGTCATTCATTTTCCACCTCACCTCCATGGATACACGCCAGCCCTGCATGGCAGAGAAACCGTAGCTCATGTTGCTGTTGCCGCCATCGGAAGAGGTCTTGGCTGTGTTAGGTTGCGACAGATAAGCCCCCATGGTTGTCGGTTTCTATGGCTTTAAACCTGGACAGAAGACAACAGGGAGGAAACATTACATTTTAGCTTCACATAAAGAGACAAACGTGTAAGCCAATACGTTTACCACACTTTAACTGCGTTTACCAGCTTGGCTAGTTATGGTTGCTAGCTAGCTAACGTTAGCAACACCACAACAAAAAGTAGACGCATCAGCTAGCTAGCATCACTGTGCTAACAGACGCAAACCCGGCTAAACTTCCATCCGTAACCTCTGCCCCCGCCAAGCAAGCGGCTGCGCAGTTGTAAAAACATCAAACACTCAGCGCCGACGGTTAATTTACCTATTCTGACAGAGCAGGACGAGCTTATAAATGGGTCCCAAAGAGAGAGATTCACATAGGAAAGATTGCACGTGTGGAAGCAAAAGCCGCTATCAACACAGACAGACCTAAAAGAAGCAGGAGCCGCGGAGGAAGTGAGGGCTCGCGCATGTCCCTTTCGTTAGATCAAGGGGGCGTGCCCGACACGTACGTCACACGTCACAATGTCACGTTTTATTTGTCTTTTTCCCATTAATAAGCTATAAAATAAATAGGAAGAAAATAGAAAATGATACAATATAAGAGCAAAATGTATAGAAAAAAGTGGTGGGTGGGGGGTGTATTATGTGTCATGTATAACAAATCCTGTGAAAAGACTAAAACCAGCTATGAACTGATCCTAGCAAGTATTTTCTGTGTAGCCAAAGTCTGATTGACTGAGTGACTCCATTGGACGGACAGTTTATTTATTGGGTCAATTCCACACTGTTGGTGCAGAGGGCCTAAATACTCATTACACAGCTGAAAGTAGTCCTTAACAAATGCACTATTTACTCCTGTTAGAGTTAACTAAAAACTACAGTGCTCAGCTACAGCTTTTTAAAAATTGCTGAGCCTTTTAAACAATGAAATAGTTATTTGTGACCTATTTTTAGCTTCAGGATGAACACATAGGTTTGGTGCTGAGTGTCACAAACAGGGTAGGAAAGTACTGAGAGACATTAACTCTCGACCCCTCACCAAATCTATATAGTTACGTGAGCTGAGAGCAGTTCAAGCAAAGAGTAACTTTTACCATCCCAGATTGTTAAAGAGTAACTTAACACCAGACTGAAAAGCAGTGTGACACTGCTCTCCCTGGTTGAAAGTTTCAAGTGTGTTGCCCCTTTGGACACAGCCAGCAAGTGCCAAAACATCTTTTATGAAACCCACTCCATATTTAGGCCTACCATTTTCTCTCAAAATCATACACAGGTTTTATCCTGCTAATCATTTTCTTCTGAAGTACAAGAATAACATTTGTCCTGACTGCAGTTTTTGTAAAACTCTGTACCGTATATGTATATCTTACTCTGTAAGATACATGACTCGTAACTGATAACACAGCCTATGACATTAAGATATGTTTAGAAAATATACTATTTGAGTTCAACTATTTTGGTTAAAATTAATTAATTAATTGAATGATAATATTGGCAACAAATCTGACTATGAAAATTTTGTGGTCGTGATTATTTTCATCAACATAACATTTTATTTATATCATTATTATGGATTCCCGAGCTCCACTCCGTACCACTTGATGGCGGTAATGCGCCATCTCGTTGTTTTCTAACAGCCACAAACATAACAACAAGAAGAAGGAAAACAATAGACGTCACAAATTCAACATGGCGCGGGAAACCCGGGAAGAAATGGAGATCAATGCCCGCGGAGAAGTCGACGAGGAGGCGGACAGCCTCTCTCCAGCGACTTTAAAAATGTACGAAACACAGTTTTTCGGCTTCACCCCGCAGACCTGTATGTTACGGGTCTACAGCGCCTTCCAGGACTGCCTGTACGACATTTTACCCGTCGTGGAGAAGGTGTGTGTGAGGCAGCTCAGCAAAGGCGGGTCGGACGGGGCCGAGGAGCTGCTCCGGTCCCGGGCAAGGGGGTGCAGCCGGAAGCTGCAGCAGTTTCTCGAGGAGCGGTTCAAGCAGCTCTCGGAGAGGATGGAGGCGCTGCTGCTCAACCGCTGCTTCTCTGTGCCGCCAAACGTCATGCTGCCTGAGGACCAGACACACAAGAAGTACCCCCAAGACATACAGGTGTGGGTGGAGGAGGAGAAATCAGTATCATGTGCCTAAATTGAAACACACGTGATGATAGTAGAGTTTAACAAGAACATCGCAGAAGGCAATTGACAGGGCTACAGCTCACATACTGTTCACCCAATATGTAAACACTTTAAAATTAAAGCTCAATAACATTATCTGTAGTGTTATAACACCTCAATTGTCTGGGCTGATGTATTGGCTGATTTTCAGCTCTTCACAAATATAGCTGTATTGCTTCATGTATGTTATGCTTTTAACTAACATTAAATAAAAGTGACAGACCATATCACAGATATATCGCTATCAGTGTATACGTTAGCCAATAAGTAACAAGAGGAAGATCCCAAAGATATGATTAATGTCATTAGTTTATTTAGAAATTCATTTAGCGTTGGACAGAATAATCTGAACTCAAGGTCCACCTACTAGAGTTTTCAACCATATCTCACAGTCTTCATCAGCAGATTGAGTTTGCTCACATACTAAGTCCAACTTCACATGATGAAGATTTTTGTGCATCTCCATCTGCAGTTGAAAACTCTGAGATGTGTCTGAAAGCAATGAGAAAAGCTAATCTTGAGTTAAGATTCTTTTGTCAAATATTGATCCACTATTGTTTGTGCTCTAGTGATAAAATTGAATGGTCTATCAGCCATTAACCAATATGTCGATTGCTCCAGTTAAGGGTTCGATCAGTATTGATTATTATGTGCTTAATTTTACAGCACAGTCATTATCAGATACGGTTTATCACTACTTCACATAATGTCTGCATATGATGTTGAAAACAGGATGGGGGCTAATGTATCTGTCTGTGATGTGACTGTGATCCTGCTCCATCCAGGAGGTGCTGAGGCTGGAGACGTCCCTCGCTGACCTCCAGAGATCCTACGAAGCAGAAGTCTGTGCCAGACAGGCCCTGCTCGCTGAGCTGGAGGAGCAGAGGGAGGTGCAGAAGCAGCTGGACGGGATCCTGACGTGGGTCAGAGAGCTCCAGGCGGCCTGGGTGAAGGAAGGCAACGGCAGCTTCCATGAAAGTTTCCAGCTGGTGATGGAGTCCGTGAAGAAACTGCAGGAGGCCGTCCGGGAGGTCTGCAACAAGGCGCCTCATTGAGCTGATTTGTAACGTTTTATAAATAGACATAGACGTATCCAAAACTTTTATAGTCCATTTTTATCTGACAGGGATAAAATGATTTATAAGACATCAGTAGCAGCAAGGCGACATTAAGAAATGTCGCCCACTGAATGTTCAGTTGCTCAGTCCAGTTTGCATCTTGTTTGTAGATAATAAATCACGAATGAATTAATGCTCCAAAATATGTAAATATTCTAACATGACATATATTACTGCTCCTCACACGCAGGGCTTCTGTTCAGACCTTTAGCCAAGTTAAAAAGTTGGTTTTGTCAAGTTGGACAGTAGTTTTTGTCCACTTTTGTTTGTCATGAAAACGGGGGTATTGTTTGTTACCTGTGAAAACGTGCTTTTAATGGATTTATGAGTCTCTATCCCAATAAAGGTTAGTAACTTGATAGCAACATCAGCTAACATTAGTCAAGTTTACCTTTTCACATTGTCATGTAAATAATAAAGCAGATGGATGTATTTCAGTTCAACTGATGTGGTGGTTTCTGTCGTCTTATAACTTCACTGCCTCAAAAACTCCACTCTATTTTCTTAACTTTATTTGTATCTTGAGGGTGGTGATATTTTGTTTAATTGTCATTTCACTGGATTTCATTGGATTGTTGAGGTGTTCATGATGATTCCCAGCAGAGGGCACTCTTTGCACATTAACGGCACTCACCCTTACAAACCTTCATGAAGGTAGCATTTACTGGTGGAACATATTAAACAGAAATTAGTATCCAAAGCTGGCTGTTTTATTTACCCTTTTCTTGAAGGTTTGTTGTTAACAAGGTTTGTCTCATACTTTTGAATTATTTCAGCTATTATTTTGAATTGAATAATGAAATTAACTAGCTTACTGCCCACATTAGGCCTTACATTGTGCAAAATCAATTTGGGCTTTGATGTGAAATTAAGAGTAACACTAACTATTGCTTCATACTGCGAAGAAATGGACAACTAACAAAACTGAACATCACTTTTTGGTACTTTCGATACGTGTCATCAGCTTATAATAAATATTGTTGGAGTTTCGTGTGTGAAGAGTACACATTTGCTACTAGTATAATAGCTGGTTCTCATTCTTCTTTTTTAAAAATAATAATTCATCGTTAATAGGTACACCTTAATACACCTCTGACTTGTATTCAACCCAAATTTAATAATAGTCACCTCTGGAGCGAGAAAACATCTGAGAAGTCATCCACAGAAATGTCAGAATGAAAATAAAACAGGGAAATTTGAATAATAACATTAATGATGGCTGAATTCCATTTAGCTGCTTCAGTTTCAGGGTCCTGGTATTATACATGTTGGCTCACTGTCATGTCTTACTGGGGCACTTGAAGGGAACAGAGCCATGTTATTAGTACCACCTGTGCTTTTCTTACAAAATGTTACAAAACTTCAGAGCCTCCTCAACTCTTGTTTTTGTAAGTTATAGTAATTCTTATAAAGTTTCTTGGAAATGGCATATGATCAATTCTATATTTCTTTATTAGCACACTGAGTCCATTGTGTATGAAATGTACCATGTAATAATCATGAAAATAATGCTGTGGTTCTGGGTTTTTCATAGCTACATGGATTAGACCATTGGGGGGCGCTAGTGTTTGAAAATGCAGTATGATGCATCTCTCCAGTACAACACAGCAATTTCAAAGTGTATCTTTAATATCTACTTGCTAACTTATTTTGATACAGATACTAAGGGGAAACTGCAGCAGCATCGCAGGTTGATGTGATAAGTTCAGAGCAACATCTCCAGACTGAATAATAATTTGTGAGAAACAATTAATTGTCAATAAGAACATTTGACTGGTGAGTTATTAGTTCACTTATGTATCTGTCATCTGGGGTTAGGCTGCTCAAAACAATTTAACAATTTATTTGAGGGTGTGGAGTTAAAAGATGCTCTTTGGAGACAAAACCTGTGATTGTTATTGCAGATTTACAGCCCCAACAACAACAACAACAACAATTGCAAGTGAAAGTCCATAAACAACTACAACAAGAGGTCCAATGTAAACAGTAAACATTTGTTTTAGCATTCTTGTAATGTCGGTGTGTGTTTTTGTGTGTGTGTGTGTGTGTGTGTGTGTCACCTGCCTGTTGTGATTGACTTGAGAAATGATCAGTGCAGATGGGGAGGTGTGAGAACTTGTCATTGTTTCTGTTTGTGTGTGCCAGCAGACCAGCGTCTCCTGAGCAGCAACAGTAATGATCTTACAGGCTGTAACTGCATTTTGGTCGGACATTCGTGCAGATGAAGGAATCAGGCATCACTTGTCAACCCATTTGCTTAAAAATCTTGTTATATCAGTGTCTAATTCAAGAGTATGCCCCCCCACCCCTCGCTGTTTTATTAAATTAGCCTAAAGGACAAAAACACTGTATTCAGTGTTGTAAGGACAATGAGGCACAGCTATCATATTTCCTATTTCTCTTTTGGCTTGGCAATATTATTTCAAAATCCAATCCAGAAGCACTGGTCAGTGGTTTCTGTGATAGAGCTGTTTTACTTGGACAGCTCCCAAACGGTCTGTGCTGAATATATCATGCTTTATGCCAGAATAAGAAGTCTCAGCAGGACTTTTTAAAAACTTAATCTCAGATAGTTATGTGGTAAGACACTGTAGACTCTCCAAATCAATCTGCACTTACAACTGTATTGCCACAGACTGAGAAAACAATTTAAAAGGATAATATAAAGACAATATTGAAAACAAACATGATGGGATTTAATGATTTTCATAATTTAGTACTGTATAACACACAACAATAAAGCCTGTGACATCATGAATATAGATAGTTGACTTTATCTCTGGTAAATAAGTAGATTGTTTGGAGAACATACTGTATGTTGACATATATAATATTTGCACCTTTAATGATTACTGACCACTTTACATTCACATGCATTCAGTTGGATCAGTGAAGATGATTATTTTGTCCTCAAACGTGGCATGTTTACTGTTGATTCACCAATGTGAGACACTCTAACTAAGCTTTTATTGATCTGATGAGGACAAAAAGAGATCACACCATATTTTCTCTGCTGACAGCCAGCGTTGCAGAGTAGCAACAGTTCCTCTGGAGATTATAACCTGTGGTCTTGGATTACGGTTTCAGGAGTCACAGTTACACCATGGAGATGACTCTCTTGCCTTCATCTTGGATATTTGGCACTTTGATTTCTCTCTCTTTCACTCTTAGGGTGTGTCTGTGTCTGTAAAAGATGTTGTCAAACAGTGAGGACACAGCTGTATGCAGCTGTCTGCCGGCTGCACACACTCTGTGCGTATGTCTGGATCCTGCTGGCAGACAGAGAACATAACATAATCTGAAGGGAAAAGAAGCGTTTAATCAGCGAGAGAGAGAGCCAAACAAGTGTCGGAGAGTGTCTTTAAAAAGTGTTTATATTTGAGGGGAGGGGAGACAAAATAGACACAGAAGGTCGAGGAAGAAAGCGTCTTCATTTAACGGCAGAGTCCCAAACTTTCACACTGCTGTCCTAAACAGCTTTGGCACTGAGACTTGATGTGGACACTGTTTACATGTGAAAACCACACTTGTGTTTTCAGGTTGTTTTCACCGTTGACTCAGAAACGCTCGAGCAAAAGGAAAATGTCCTCTTCCTATTTCAGTCTGCAAACAACAAAACTTCACATCACAGCAAACATCTGGTGAAGAGACACGGTTACAGCTGGTGAACCTCACAACTGTCCCCTCCTGTTCTCCATTATCACCTATGTTGTGTTTTAATGCAGCCGAACACATGATTTAGTTATTTTTTCTGTTTCTGTCTTCCTAACTTAACTGGCACACACCAGACGTAAGGTCTCAGTATGGTTCAAACAAACTACTAGTTTAAAAAATACTAACTCAAGGTCCACTTACTGGTTATTTCTAGAGCTTTTAAGTGCATCTCACAGTGTTTCTCAGTGGATTGAGTTTGCTCAGTTGTCCATGTGATTTAAGTACTTCGGTCAACTTTAAACAAACTGGATAATTTTAGTTTTAAGCATATTGAGGACTCTAAATCATCATTTTCCAATAGCTTTTTATCCAGTCTGGGGACGCTTTCTTGCTCTGTGGAATTTGTAAACAAAAAAAAGTTGTTTACATTCAGTGTTTCTTACCGAAACACATGGTGTTTCTCCTCGAGGTCTGACAAATGTGCTGAATGTCCGTCCTCAAAAAACATTTCCAAAGCTGATTTTTTGAATAGTTTAATTCCTATGTTGTTTACATCCATGTTAACTAGCTAGCAGTCTCCGTTTTCACTACCTTTGCGGACACATTGTTTCTCTTCGTGCATGTGCGTCCTCATGCGCATGTACGATAGAGAGAACAAGTTATGTGTATCAGTGTATGAGCGTGTGTGTGCATTGTGTCTGAGAGTGTGTGTGTGTGTGCACTCATGTGTGTACCTGTTGGAATTTGCAACTGTACCAATCTGTATGGTGGGAGTGGGATGAGCGTGTGAACCTATATGTATGTATGTGTGTGTGTGTGTGTGTGTGTGTGTGTGTGTGTGAGTGAAGACAGCATATGGACAGTGCCCTCCCTTCCTGTTGGGAGGGGAACAACGTGGCACTCTGTGAACCACAGCCTGACCTCTGACCTCTTAGGATCACGCACACACACAAAGAGAGAGAGACACACACACACATAAACCCAGATACCTACAGATACGCAGATATACATCCACACTCAGCCAGCCAGCTGTCCTTGCTGACTGACTGTCCCACACAGAGACGGAGAGGAGAGAAGAGGTGAGAGTGACGGTCAGGCGGGCAGACAGGATTGTTTTCTCAGGCCGTGAGAGTGAGTCTGTAATCCACTCTCTTCACTTTTTTAAACCCACGTGTCACCCAGCAGGGAAAACAACGCACAGCAGCAGACCCTCTTTTCCCATTTCAAACATTTCTTCCAACTGTAGGTCACCTTGACGTCATGAATGAGGAGGAAAGGAAATCTCCTCGCCTTAAAAACAGCTGCGAGCGATCACATGTACTGGCTGCCATTGAAGCAAACAATAACTAACAGACAGCAAAATTCTTCCTTTTCCATTACTGGAATCTTAAAGTGGTCTCACTCACGCTTTTATTTTGTTAATGTGTGGTGTTGACCCTCATTAGGAATGTTTCTATCCAAATGCAGGGCACATTTTAAACGCAAGGTTTTCCAATCAGTTTGGCTGCATCCTGCATCTACGCTGCCAAAAAAAGACAAGAGGAAGCACTAGAAAATACCTCAAAACGGCCTAAAATCTATGTGCGTATTTAAAATGGATGTCAAAGTATGCATGACAACTTATTTATTGTTGTGGGTTTTTTTTTGCTGTTTATGTCCTTGACATCTCTTCTCAGTGTCCACGTTGCTCTGATGTCTTTTTCTTAAGATATGTTTTATTTAATTCTCTGTGTCTTTAGGTTCTTTGCCATTGTGAATATCGCTGCTCGATGTAATTACCTTGCTTGAAACATAAAATGCATCACTGAGTCTCTGCTTGAGGATTTTTCTCTACCAAACCTGCCAGTCAGCATAGGTGGAATTTTATGTATTTTAATAAATCCGTAAATCACAAATAGTATAGTTATAGATGTTAAAGCAAGAAGGTTGCAGATGTTCCTTTAACCTCCATCACTGACACTATAACCTCATGCCACGGCCACAATATATTCCACAAATTCTCTCGTCTCTTTTAGCAGACACGACGCCTTTACTGGGCTTGTGCAGGAGGACACATCAGCCAACAGCTTTGTGCAATGTCAACCAAAGCGGCTTTCTGCTGTTTTGGTGGCATTGTTTGTTGTTTACAGACCAAACATGAAAAAAAAAACCTGACTGTGCCAGCAAGTCAGGCTTCTCAAAAACAGGTCAAACGTCTGTTATCACATGACCGTCAAAACCTCAGCATTTTTTGCAAAACCCCTTTTTCTTCGCCACAATTCAGCAACAGACCACCGTTTCCCAGTTCGTCCACTTTGAAGAGAAAGAAACATCCATTTTTGGTGGTTGAAAACACCAGCTTAATGAGGACATAAAAACAGTTCTTAACATTTCAGATTTAGCCACGTTAGTGTGGAAATGGCCTTTCTTGGATTGGCTTTTTGCAACCTGCCTCACACGTTGCCACATTGCATGTCGGAAAATGACTCACACAAACACTTTCAGACACTGTGGCCTTTGGTTCCTAAGTGGTTAAACAATGTCTTGCTCAACAGCACCTGAATGGTAGATGTTGAGAGAGGACTGTTGAGGAATCTGAACCTGAAACGTTTTGGTTACAATCAAGCTAACCGCTGCTGCTCGACACATGTACAGCATATGTTGTGTGAGATGTTACTGAACTTTATATTATGTGTGTTCAATTTGAAACCCTACAGGAAGTTTATAACTCCAAGTGTAGGCCTCAGAACACAGGAAAAAACATGTTTAGCTATAAAACAGTCGGAGAATACGCGTGAATATGAACTTGTCCTGTAACACCTGAATGCATCCAACCCTCACTCCTCAGATGTCCTGAGTACAGCACACCTCCTTCCTCCCAGATTCAACTATTTGATCTTCTAAAAGTCTTTTCAGTGAATAAAAGTAGCGGACAAAAAGAAAAAGAGAGGCAAGACCAACAGAGCAGAGACGGAGAAGAAAAGAAGAGAAAAGGGAAGAGATGATGAGGTGAGAGGAGAAGGAAAAAGAGGTGAAGAGGAGCAGAGCAGCAGCTGGCAGGTGTCGGGAGTCACAAAGGACCATCTGTCCATCGAGTGCCATCTCCACACACACACACGCTACATTAAACTTTTTTCCTCACAACAACATGCCTTGAGCAGCTTCCCCTCATTTCCCCTCATCTGTTTTCATCTTAGTTTAGAAATTCAGGGTGATTTTGGGTTTATTTCTCTCCACCGACTGATTGGCTGACTGAGTTAGTGTTAGCTGGCTCAGAGTCAGACTTTCCTTGTCCAGAGAAGACATGATGGTGACAAAACAGAGGCCATGTGGCAAAGGTGGTCTGTGTGTGTGTGTGTGTGTGTGTGTGTGGTATGTTGCCCCTGCTCTGAACTCTGCAAACTCCAAGTTCCTCAGCTACTTAACAAGACAGGCATGCACACACACACACACACACACACACACACACACACACACACACACACACACACACACACACACACACACACTCACACACACAGACTGTGCTGACCGCTGACCTTTCACCTCAAACAATCTCTCTCTGGGGAGTTTTTAAGAGTGTGAAGAGCGCTGGGATGACATGATGTTAAAACCTCCATACATGCAGCAACTACTATCTCAGGCATGGGTTGACAGCGGAGTGTGAGAGTGAGGAGGTGACCAGGACATAGACCTCTTTTCATCAGCACTGTAGTTTACAGTGGTGCAACTCGGAGACGATAAAATAACTACACTACATGGCCAGAAGTATGTAGACACCTGAACAGACTCGAGAATAACCATGGACGTTAATCTCCTGCTATAACAGCTTCCACTCTTCTGGTTCCAGGCTTTCCAGAAGGTTTTGCATGAGCGTTAGTGAGGTCCATCACTTTCCAGTTCATCCAAGAGGTGTTTGATGAAGGTTGAGGTCAGGGCTCTGTGCAAACCAGTCAAGTTCTTCTGCACCAAACTAAAAAGACATTTTTATTATGGATCTTTATCTTTATTATTGGTTTATTCTGTACAGACAGCATCTATTGCATATCTGTCCCTCTTCTGTTGCTCTCCTCCTTAAGTTTCTTCCTTTTAAAGTTTTTTTTGGGGGAGTTTTTCCTGAATCGAGGATCTGAGGATAGAGAGCACATAGTAAAGCCCTTTGAGACAAATTTGTGATTTGTGACATTGGGCTATATACATAAATTGACTTGACATCCTTCCCAAAGCTGTTGCCACAAATTTGCCTCTTGCTTGATGTCTGCTTTGTAGGTTTTGATGTTACGCATCATGTCATAAGGTCTCTGTTCTAATCAGTTTGGTGAACGACAGGTGAACCGCCTGAGTGCTAATCCACCATCAGCCACATACACACAGTGGTCAGACTGCCCATAATATTTATCTATAAAAAGTAAGATTTTCTAAGGTATTACAACAAGTTACAGAAAAACTACTGCAACACTTCTGCTGAACACAACATTTGAAATCAGTGTTTTTTTTAGGTCGGACGTCAACTGGCTCTACCTCACACATACTAACACACTCTGTTGCTCTCCTTAAACAACTCTCTATTTCACCCCCCCTCCTCACCTTCCTTCCACATCCAGCAGACAGAGGGCGGATGCTGGCAAACACTTCCTCTCTCCACGAAGTTACTTCCTGTCTCTGGAAATCCATTTCCTGTTCAAAGCAGCTACTACAACAGCACTAAGAGCATTCCTCAGGAGTCTCTCTATCACACACGCACACACTCAATACATGTGTGCATGCATGTAATGAGCAGACTGGTTTGACTTATAGCTCACATTGTGTGTGCGTGGTTTGTTTTCCTTTGACTCAGCGTCATTAGTGTGAGTTGTCTGAGGGTCCCCTCGTCAGCAGTCCTCTCCTGTAACTTAAACATGTTTGTCTCATAGGCCAGTCATTCATAATGAGCTTTTTAAATCCTGTATGTAGGTTAACACAGAGACAATGCTGAGGTGACAAAAGAGCTGACTGGGACTTTTTAGAAGGGATTAGACACTTAAACATCATTTCATTTCACTTGTGGCACAGCCTGATGCTGCACAGGTAAGTGGGCTGTAGAGACTCTATATAGCCGATAGTTTCTGGGCCATAGTTTAAAGAAAAAGAGAAATAGAAACTGGAAAAAAACTGACATTGAATGAAGAGAATGAGTTAGGATGGGGAAAGAAAGACTGAAAAATAATAAAGGTTCTTGGCAGGAAACAGGCATGGTTTCCTGTGGCGTTAACACACACACACAGTCTTGTTTCTAATCAGTGGCAGTATTATCTGGCCTTACAGGGGGGAAGTGTTTATATTTGTCTAGTAGGTTGGACTGCCACACAGTACTGAATGTGACACCAGCACACACACACACAATAACACACACACACACACACACAAACTTTATCAAAACACTCAAAATATGCAGTAAATGCTGCATGTAAAAAGTAAACACTGTCATGAATACACACATAGTCTTCCTCACTTATTCTCTCATCTCTCTGCTTCTTTTTGTCATTTTCGTCCTCAACGTCTTTCTCAGGTCCTCTCCTCAATGTATCCCCACTTCCCTTCTTCCCCCTTTCCTCCTACCACCCACCACCCATTAACAAACACACACATACACATACACACACACACACACACACACAGTGCTGGCTTCATATTTTTGGTGCCTCATATCCGAGAAGGATTTTCTTTCCATACAGGAAACAGCGTCTTTTTGTTGTCTAGTTCAGGTGGATAAGGCCAAGATGGAGAAGTTTTCAGTGTTAGTTGTTCTAGTGTGTCCTGTAATTGAATTCCTTGTGTACTTAGTTGTACAAATAGAGAGACAAGGAAAGATGTACCCTGTGGAGCTTACACAAAGTAAAACAAAAATAAACATAATTGCATGGCTTCTGTTGCATGCCATCCCTGTTGTCTTTTCATTAAAGACCCCTCCTGACGTGTTTTAATATGTATGAAATACTAGACACAAGATGTCTCCATTCACAGTGTACGTGGTTTCACATCTCACATGTGACAATTTCATGCTGGGCTGTGATTGGTTTCCAAACAAGTTGTCACAAATCATGCTCTTATGAAAACGTGTTTAAGGCGAGTGCAGAGAATTTATGTGAAAACAGCCTTCAAGTGTCAAACTGCACATTCATCAATCCGCACAAACAAGTGAAGTAACAATAAGAACAAGATGTTTCTAGTGGGAAAATACACAATTTCAAAACTATATACTGATTAAAAAAATGAAATATGGATTTGTTTAAGTCCACAACCTGTGTTTAACGTTTTCACTTTTGGACTAATCCCCACCAGGACACAAGGTAAGAAAACTAATCACGTTCTCATGACAGCTTGTGGTTAATTGTAGTTTGAATTAAGAATGCTAAGAAAACAACTATGTTCTCTCTCTGCCAATGAAAAGCACATTTAAATGAATCAATAATGCAAAATGTCAGTTCAACAAAGATACATATTGTTATACAGAGGGCCCTGTGACATGTGGTGTCAGTGGGCCCCCTTTACCTCTTCATACATCAATTCTCACACATGTACAAATAAGTGAATAACAACTAGACACATGCTCTGTCTTTAGTGAATTATTAGTGACCTTTTTTATACCTGTTTTTTTCAGCAATATAACTGTACTGTTAGTTAGCTAGGTTCAATCAAATATTAAGCTACTAATTTGCACTTAAAAGATAACATTTAATTCCATGCTGCATTATTCCCCTCACTACCACACCCCTGTTGTTATATGATGTAACAAATGCATATTTAATTTTGTGTTTGAATGTTTTGCTAGGTTACCGTAAAACACCAAACTTTGATGGAGAAACATTGTGTGAACATGGGACCAGGCCAATCTATTGTTTTTATGTTGCACATAGAAAATGTGGAAATGAACCAGTTTTTATCAAGTGGAACAGATTGTACAAGCCAAGACGTGTACAGGACATTGATTAAATGTCAAAATGTGTTTTTAGAGACAGTCAACATTGAAATTCTCCTGTGTGTTTGACTCGACTGCCTACAAAGCTCATTTGTACTCCACATAAGTTAATAGTAAAGTGTATTAGCCGTATGGTATAGTGTCCTGCTTGCTCTCAACATATCCCAACAAGCCGTGATCACATCCAGGATAGAGACTATATTCAGTGTTTACATGCTCCAACCAATAAGAGGACAAGTCATAACATAAGAGTGTGCGAGGAAACACACCCTACAGGAGGGTCTGCTTGGTTTTAAGTTGTACGGCTGCTGGTGTGTTTGTTCATTGTTGGTCCTGCCTCCTCTCTCCCATCTGCTGCTACTCATTAGCATGGAAACAGGACCGGGAGCGTTTTCACACATACACACACTGGCCATTAATCAACAAGTCAGACCAGGGTCCATTCCCACACATACACACCACACAGATGAAAACAAAGAGCACACACACACACACACACACACACACACACACACACACACAGCGCCTTAATCACAGAAACATCGCGGAGCACACTTTAGTAGTCCTCGACCACACCTCTCGTCTCAGTGGATCACACCTGGCAACCCAAATTTTTGTCTATCAAATCTGGCAACCTAGTGATGATGTCTCAATTGCTTGTTACTATAAGTGATGGCTGTTCCCTCGTGGCAGCGTCAGTAAACACGAGGAGATTTGTTCCCATCAGCTGTTCTCGTTTTTTTTATCTTCATGGGATGAATTGGCAAGTACTATTGTGTGAATTTGTTGTCTAATTTGTCTAGCCACCATGAATGGGCACATTGAAGAGAAGAGTGTATTCCCATGAACTGACTACCTTGTGTCAATGAGAGTGGTGTGTAAAGGCAAACCAGAAAACTGTGTTGTGGACAATGAAGAAACCCAACTTCCTCCATATTTGGAAGCACAAATTTTCTCTAACTCCGAGTTTAATATAATAACAGAATGTACATTTAATGCATTACATGAAGTTGTAAAAACAAAAATAGTAAAATATATGAGGCGTAAAAGCAGGAAGCACCTTCCAAAAGACACTGATGAGTAAAAAAACTGCAACATATAAAATAAGAATCTTGAAATTGGGTGAAATCAGAAATAATTCAGGCTGCAATGTGACACAGTTATGAAGTAAAGTCATTTAAAAGCCTCACGTCTCTACAAAGTTATCTTCGAGGAAGGCAGGACATTTGGCATGACACATTTTTATTGGTAAGCAGCAGAAACAAGATGAAATTGAAGATTTTAAAATCAGTTTCAATCCTTACCATTGCATTGTGCATGAGCTCGAGATGAGAAACTGAGTTTTGACTGAGACAGAACAGGACAGAGCTGCTGCAGTCGGACCAAGAAGAAACATAAGCATAGATGGCATACGACAAGAAAAGCTTGATTTTGGAGAAATCCCTCCTTTGTAACAAGACTTTGTTTCCTTACTTAATGTATAAACAGTGACGTTCAGTTTCAATCTGACTCAACAATCTCTCACTACAATCTTTCCAAGCCTTCTCCGCTGTTATAATACAAACAAAGATAAATGCTTCCTGCAGAAACTATTAGCCAACACTTCTCCTGTGGATGAAGCTCACTACAGAAAGACGGTGTGTTTACAGGTGAGATGCTACATGCAGGTCACTATCACACTGTGAGCCAGAGATCGCAACAGCACTGCAAATAAAGAGGATCCATTTGAAAAAGGAAAGAGACAATAGAGATGTCAATTCAGTTTCCTGTGGTTTATTTATCAGCAGACTGAGGGCTCACTGGCTTTCTTTATCATGGCTGGGGAGCTGTTCTGCAGGTGCCTGAGCAGAGCAATAACATTTTTACTTTAGCTGCCACTCTTATGTTAGATTTATGTTTTGGTACCTGAGATGTGGTGCCAAGAAAGTCTCTCTGTTTACCAAGAAGTATCCTGCAGAAGTTGAAACAGAAGTTCTTTCCCTTTCTTTTCCCAGCTCAGAGCCTGAGTTATTATTTAATCTTGAGTCTCATATCGTGCTGCTGCTCTGGTAATATTCACAAAATATAAACACCCTATATATGTCAAAGTTGCAGAGTGTGAAAAGGCTCATCAAACTTGAAGCTTCTTAACCTCTAAAGCTTTGCAGCACCTCTTTACAAACTGTTGTTCCAACACACAGAACTTGATGTTAAAAACACCAATTTTAAAGATACCAAATATCTAAGTCTAAAACTGTGTATAAAATCAAGCACAAGACATTTACAGGTTTCCATTTGATGGTTCAGCAGCAGACAAAAACATGCTGCCCTGAATCTGAATGTTGTACTCATTGTAAGCATCATATAGCTTCAGTCAAGTGTTGGGATGTGCAGACACAGAATACATACAGATGGATGAAAAATGAAGTGTGTTAGTAAGGTGAGTCACCAGAACAGCTTTAATGCTCCATAGCATATAATCTATAAGTCTCTGGGACTTGACTCTTCAAAATCCCATTGGAGTTCAGCTGGTTTGACATCTAGTCAAATGATTCCCATCATTTTCATACTCATCAATCCACTCGCCGTGAGCTCTCCATGGAAGCATCATCAGCATCATTCATCGTCATGTTTCTCATTTAATCAGCCTTTGCCTTTAATTTGTCCACCGTCTGTGATGTTGTCGTACAATACGCTTGTTGTGTTTCTTTCCCATGTTAAAGACAGATGAAGGGACATTTAATTGGGAAGTTACGCCTTTAGAAGCTTATGGATACATTTTTGAGGAGAACATTAAGAACCCTGTGGTTTTCGGATCCCAAAAGTGTTGGGAAATATCACACTACCGCAGCAGAGAGACTCGACCACAACAGAGAAGCGCAAAGGTCTGACCATCCTGCTGTTTTCTGGACTGCTGAACGAAGCATCACTCTGTCAAAAGCAGGTAAGACTGATGTCTCTTCTTACCTGCTGCTGAAGAACACCAATCCAACTCATCAGAGAGAGAGAGAGAGAGAGAGAGATGGAGAGACATCTGCTGTCTCTCTCTCTCTCTCTCTCTCTCCCCTCCTGTGTGTCCTCTGTGGCAACATCTGCTTCTTCCGCTGCTCTTTCCCATCATGCAGTGGGCGTGTCCTTTGTGTTGCCCCCCCAGCTTCATTGTTCTAGCCAATCATTGTCCTCGGCAAGCTGTTCCCACGATGCACCAGTAATGACCAGAAGGCGCTGACGGGAGCTGGTGTCTCTGAAGGAATGACTCTGTCTTTACAACCCGCTTTAACCCCCAGGGAGAAACGACAATAAACAAAATAAAAACAAAAACAATGCTCTAACATCTACTCAAAGAGAGCTGAGAAATGTGCTCTATTTTAATTGCTTTGACTTTGAAACTGCGCCCCCAAAACTGTGATTTAAATGAAGAATATATATGTGCCTAGAAAGGGAAAAAGACATTTAATAGAGTCATGTTGTGCAGATATTAACAGAGTCAGAGGAGGGAGACAATCAGGGAAAGAGGAAGAAAGAGGGGGAGAAAGAGCAAGTGAAAGAGAGAGATGGAGCTCTGGGAAAAGATCAGAGCCTGGTCCCTGGGGAGCGGCGACAGATGAAGTAGCTGAATAAGCTGTCTGTCATTGTGTGACTCAGGCTGCTGTGGTCACTTTGTTTGTTCAAACTCAACAATGGAGGAAGGCTGAGAGAGAAATCTCTGTTTTCCCACAAGATTTAGCCCAAAAAATCACTAGTCAGTGATGCTCCGTGTGTTTGGGGATTTGTCCGGGTGACAAATTAAAATGCTAATAAAAGGCAGAGTGGAGAGAGGTGTGAAGTCAGCGAGTTGCTGTTATGATGCTGTTTCTTTTGTTGAGGCAGCAACTGCAAATCAGCAAAAAGGTGAAGATATGAAGAGAAGAAAAAGTCTTGAAATGTATGTTATGTTTTAACAATTCAACTTACTTTCATGCAGTCATGTTATGTTATTTAGTGGTGAAGTGGCCTTTGAATTAGAATCTTAAACTGTCAGAAACAAAAGGGCATATCTAGATGTTCAGAAGCAAATTTCCCACAATATGACGAGTGACTTGGGATAAAAAGATTAAATTAAATCACAAATTAAATGTGGGATTACTATGGATACTGTTACATGATTGTGGAACATATAGACAAAGTAGTAGCCAGAGAATTTGGGCCCTGTGCATATTTGGTGTCAGTGGGCCCTTTTACCTCTTCACACATCAATTATCACACATGTACAAATAACTGAATAACAACTAAGCACATGCATCTTATTAGGGTAATCATAATGACCTTTTTTACGCCACGTTTAATCAGATATTCCTCCAAGACATCTGGATACTTTTATAATGAGGTCTACTTGGAGAGAGAGTCTTATTATGCACTAGCCATAAGACAGCTGTAGAAAAAAGTCCATAATAAACAACAGCAGTCGTGTTTTACAGGGCTAACTAGTTGTGTTCACTCTTGGTGTTTGATGCAAATCTCTCTTTGGCGCTGCAAACAGTTGCTTGATATATCTTTTAGTCACCACTTTAGGAGCTCACCTTTCTCTCACATCCTCAGTAACATGAGAAAATGGAGGGATGGGAATGCTGCTTCATGTATCAACAAGTAATGTCAGCTAGCTGGGTTCGATCTATAAACCAATATTAAGATACTGTAAAACAGCAGCCATCAATAATAATTTACTCACGTGACTAATAACATCTCAAAATTGCACACAAAAGCAAACATTTAATTGCCCTTGATAATAGTTGACTGTTCCCCTCACTACTACAGCCCTGTATATAGATGTCTGTCTATGTATGATGTTGTTGATGCTGTGAACTGAACCTAACCAGATGTATGTATATTTAAGAATCTTATGCCTTCATTAGAAATCTGACAAGAAATGAGTTGTGGAGAGAGACAGGGAATGAGACTATGACCCCCTAGACTATGAGGGTGCCCCAGTTTCTCAAGTTTCAACTGCTTTCAGCAAAATATGGTTGTGTGTGTGTGTGTGTGTGTGTGTGTGTGTGTGTGTGTGTGTGTATGACAGGTGACCAGTTTGTGGACAAAAGAAGGGTCAGTGGCCAAGTGTGAGCTCTTTTCTTCCCCCCTTGTCACCCTTTTCCCAGCAATCTCTCTCTCTCTCTCTCTCTCTCTCTCTCACACACACACACACACACACACAAACCAACGGACATTGACATGCATGCTTACACACATAAACACACTGACACACACATATACATTCAAACAGATCTGTGAGAGGAGAGGAGAGGAGAATGGACAGATTAATCAGATTATAGCAGAGACACACTTAAACAGCCTGTTCTCTGGATTAGCTACGGTCCTGCCTACTCCCTGTCAGAATAAAAAGTGTGTGTGAGAGGGGAGACAGAGGGCCAGACTAAAAGAGACAATATATTATCCGACACACACGTATACTTATGTGTATTTTCACTTTTGTGTTGCTTTTGTTGTTGTTTGGCATTAAACTCCACCCATAATAATGGAGGTTCTAAATCCTGCAATAAAAATGATGACAACTTAAATATGTTGAAGAGCTATAAAGAAGATGGAAAACTGGCTGAACTGTTAAGCACCATGTGAAGGAAAAACAAGTCTGTGTGAATATGTGACCAATCTAATATACACTTCTATATATATTTTACCACGAAGAAGTTTCGATTTCCCCCTCCGAAGTTCAAAGAGTGCTGTTCTTTATGTGCAGCAGGGCAGCATATGGCAGCCAGTGACCAGGGCTTTGTCTGACTATTGACACCAGAGAGATGCAGAGAGGGAGGATGTGAGTGTGTGCGACTGTTCGGGGCCGGAGGACAGCCTAACAACAACAAAGGACCAGCTTTAAGCCTGTCTCCTGTGATTTTCCAACTCAGCGAAAAGCTATTGTGGCACTGAAAAAAAGTTAAGTTAAAAAGCTTAGCATGGTATGTGCTAACAACTGCCTGCCGCTTGTGTAATACAAGCAAATACTTTTTGAGCAGTCACAGTCGCAGTCTTTGGAACGAGGGCAACGGTCCCTGTGTCTACACCCACTGAGCAGGTCACTGCTCCAACATACTGGTCTGTAAAGTCAGCTGGGATGAGGAGAAAACTTAACGTACACATTATGTGACTGTATCTGTATATGAAGGAATAAATTACTTTTCTTGTTTCCATAATTATGTGACTAACTTTAGTCAGCAAGGCCATGACCTGTGTTTACATGTGTCTGTGTGTGTGCTAAAGTGCTCCACGTGACGAGACACTTAATACAGTTTGTCCTCTGTAATTGTAGTACATTTCTGATCATCTGTCATCCAATTTCTTGTGTGCGTGTGTGTGTTTATATGAGACTGCGAACCAGATGAGTTTCTTTGATGACTACTTCTACACTCCCAGTGGTCGCTAAATGACATACACACACGTGCACACACACACACACACACGCACAAACACACACACACACACACTTACACACACACGCGCGGAGTAGTCAGGCAGGGGCAACCGGGACTAAATCCAGACTGGTGGTTTCTCTCTCCAGCTATAAATACCCCTCTGCTTAAAACAAGATCACACACACACAGATCACACACACACACACACACACACACACACACACACACACACACACACACACACGCTGATACTCATGTACAGAAGCTCATAGAAAAACACATCAATTCACAGACTAATATAAATACACATATGCAGCCATGCACATATAGACACACACACACACACACACACACACACACATAAAAACTCTCTCACACACACACAAATACCCACACACAAAGAGATGGCTCTGGCCTCAGAGGAGGCTAGCTAAGCGGTCTATGATTATGGGGTGTGTCTTTGTCTCATTTAGTGGTTCCACAAGGAGACAGTCTTCTGCTGCGTCAGACGAACACACACACACACACACACACACACACACACACACACACACACACACACACACACACAAATACCAACACACTATCACTTAGCGACAACAAATCCCTCAGCTTGAATTTGTTAGATTGCGCTTTAAGGAAACTGCAAATGTAAAAATGACTGTATATGAGAGCAGTTTTTTGCCTTTCTTTTTTGATTTTCCATCTTTTGTGATGATGCCATCCCCTAAATATTGCTTAAGAATTAGCTGTGCAAACTAAATATACAACATAACACATATTACTGTAAGGTGAAGCCACTGCCAGTGTCACAACACACAGCAGGAAGTTGATCAAAGTGAATGTAAGCCACATGTATAAATATAAAATCACTCAACACCAGATGTGCTATATTTCATTCCTCTTTTATTTTGGAAAAATATTGCGCTGTTTTCCAGTAATAAAAATGACAGGCTCTGTACATACGACTTTTCTCTTAAATACAACACAGTCACAGGGGTCTCAAGTGCCTAACACATACATGCATACATACATACATACATTATCTGCCAAATAAAAAACAATCCAACTTAAATTATAACAGGTTTAACAAAAATAATCACAACAGAATGGAACACAAATAATTACATAATTAAATAAAAAGCATACATCTTTCTTTAGATAACAAATAAAATAAAAAACAAATGATCCTAACCAACGGCAGGCAGGGTGATGGTGTCCTTCAACTGGCTATTAGTGGAAGACTGGGAGTGATGGGGGCGGGAGTGGGCAGTGCATACATTTGACACCACATACAGGCATCACCTCCTCTGTACACACACTCATACACACACACGCACACACACACACACACACACACACCTCCATAGTGCAATGAGGTCTTGGCAGTTAAGACTAGTCATCTGCGTCCTTGGAAACACAACAGCATCATCAGAGGTTGGGACAACTTTGTACTAAGCAACTTTTTTAGGTCATTTTGTCAATAAATTGTGGCTAAAGGAGCTGCCAGGAAAAATGATGTAATTAGATCATTACACTTCCTTTATGTTTGGTCTGATTTGTTTCACTGTCTCTTCCTTTGTTCACTTATGCTGATTGTTGTGTTTCCTAAGTTGCCCTGCCCAAAACATTGCCCTGTCTATCACAACCTTCAGGGGTCAGGGGGCCAGTATGGCCCAACAGGATCCATGTTGGATCGATCTGCAGTCACTACTGGAGTCTTCAGTTCTCTATTTTCTTGCTGAGAACCAGCTCAGCCAACACTGTCTCTGTCAGTGCTGCAGAGTTAAAGGTGTACAGCTGCTGTAGAAGTCCCACTGTTTTTAATTGTGTGTTTGTTTTGTCAGGAAAGCTCCAATTTAAAGTTTTAATGAATTCTTAACAATAAACAGACTCCAGCAGCAGCTGCAGTACTAATGAAGTACAGGGACTCCCTTTACTCCGCAGCACTGCACAGAACACGAACTGTCCAATATCCACGGCAGCTTTTACACTGCATTGTAAAACCACAGCACATAACAGTACTACAACAGTACTTCAAAAGTTCTCAGTACTTCAAAGGTACTACACTGTTCATTCAATCAGTACTCCACGGTACTACAATATCATGGGTCAACATCCAAGTCAATACTCCATAGTTTATCAGGAGAGAAGAGTTCATCCTGGTAGGAGCAGTAAATCTTCCACTGCTGTAACACTCTTCATCAGTTCTCCAGCAGTCACCATTTGACTGTGTGAGTACTCATTCAGCACTGTTTCTGTACAAAGTTTGTACTAGTGCTAGCGCTGTCTTCTGGTACTTCATCCAGCACTGAGTCAGCATTAGACCTACATCCATCGAAGGTCAAAAATGTCCAGTATTCACCCGTAGTACTACTGTAGTACTAAGTCCTTGCCAAGTTGGTACTGACTCCATGCCGGCTCAGTAGCACCTTGGCTCAAAGTCCTCCGGTAAATCCCAGGGAACAGCAGCAAACAGCAGGAGTAAAACCTCCTGGAGACATGCTGAGCTCTACTGCTCAGGGCTGGTGTGTGTGACCGCCATCAACCACAGGAAACTGGTCCAAGCTGATCTGGTTTAGACTGGTATCATACCTGTAATACAGAGAGAAAAAAAAGTCAGTTTTTGGTGTGTTTTTGCACGAGTGCTGGTTGAAGTTAAAATCATTCTGTATATTTGTCAGGCAGATAATCCTATTTTTGTGTACTCACCTCTGTAGCGATGATACATTCATCTTTTTGATCCGACATGACGTAGACGGACTGGTATTTGGTGTCGGAGGTACTTTGGTACCGGCTGTCATTGGGACTGTGGTATTCAACATCACTGGTTGACTGGTATTTGACGTCACTGGTTGACTGGTATTTGATGTCACTGTTTGACTGGTATTTAAGATCACGATAGTTCAAATCGCTGGATGACTGATATTTTGCTTCGCTGCAGCTTGGTGACTCTTCTACTTGTTTCTTTTCTGATGCGTCACTGTGGGACGAAGAAGAACACAAACAGATTCAGAACAGATTCTCGTGTGCATTCTTATCCATGCATTTTTCAGTGAGTTTAAGGCATGTACGATACAACATTTCCAAGCAGTGTACCTATGTAAGTATACATTCTGACAGCTAAGTACCTGTTTTGTCTCTTCCTGTATCCTTCCTCTGAGTCGGACTCATCCAGCATTTCACATTTAACCTCTGGCTCATCGCGCTCCTCTTCTTTACACAGCGACAGCTCCTCGGGCCGCAGCTCATGGACCAGGTTGTACTCCACACTGGGGTAGCGAGTCTTAAAGCCGTTCTTCTCTGATCCGTTGAGTCCGCTGATTCCACTCAGACCACCCAGTGACCCAGCGAGGTCCGAATGGTAATCCGCCTTCTTGTTGGTGTTTTTAATTGACGTTGTCATTATAGGGCCCAGTTCCTTGTCGCTGCGGAGACAATTGTTGGTGGTTGTCAGGTTGTTCATGGTCTCGTGGCTGTCACTGTGGACACTGTCACCGTGGTGACTGTGCCGCTCCTGCAGTTTGACCCGAATGTAGACCACCAGCACTGAGCAGCCGATCAGGATCACAAGAACGAGGAAGACGCCGGCGCACACGGCCGTCCAGGGAAATCCACTGTCGTCATCCTCCTCGTCTACAACATTTCCACTTTCTGGGAAAGAAAATCGCCTATCCGGTCCATCCACCACCGGCTGACCCTTGGGAACCTCTGGCAAGAGGAACTGGCAGTTGTGACCGCCGTAGCCAGGCACACAGGCGCACACATAGCGACCGCCACGCTCGTGGCAGGTGGCTCCATTGTGGCAGGGATTGTGATGGCAGCGGGAGATGGGGGAGCTGCAGTTCTCACCAGTATATCCTGCAGAAGAAGTAAAGAGTCTAGATCAAAACTAATATAACACTACATTAAAAACAAATAATGTAAAAAGAATCCCACAATACACATGTTTTGAGTGCTGTCATACCTGGAGGGCAGGTACAGGTGTAGCCGTTCACTCCCTCCTGGCACGTCCCACCGTTCTGACAAGGGAAGGACAGACAGTGTCCAGAGATGCTGCTGCTGTCCTCACAGTTAGGACCTGAAAATCCCTCAGGACACTGACAAAGGTAAGAGTTCACCAGATCCACACATTCTGCACCTGCATAGGGGAGAGAAAAAGACCAAGGATTAATCTCCAGATATTTTTAATTCTAGGTTTAGGCTTAATTGTAGGTGTAGGTGAACTTTCAAAGACAGAGGACAATGTACCGTTTAAACAGGGGTTGGAGGAGCAGTGGTCGATTTTCTTCTCGCAGTTGAAGCCTGCGTATCCCATCGGGCACTGGCAGAAGTAGCCACCTTCAGGGTTGTCGGCACAACGCCCGCCATTGAAGCAAGGCCCATCTGCACAGGTATTGGCACTTAACTCGCAGTTGTTGCCATAGAAACCAGGTGGGCAGGCGCACTTATAGCCGTCATCGTTGTCCTATATTGGAAATAATGTAAACAGTGGTTACACACATGCTTGATGCCACGAATGTAGTTGTTTTTCTAAATGCGCCGCGTGTCTTGATTGATACTCACAGTGCAGCTGCCTCCGTTGCGACAGGGGTTTCCAGAACACTCGTTGACCTGGATCTCACAGCTGGCACCTGTGTATCCAGGCAGACAGGAGCAAGTGTAGCTGCCCTGGCCAGTGTTGGTACAGGTGGCTCCATTAAGACAGGGTTTATGGTGTGTACAGTAGTTCAGATCTGGAAACATCAACAAGAAAGAAAGAAAATTTATAAACACCACAGTTTAAATATGAAACAAAGAGGGCTGATTGAGTCCCAGGGGGTCCCGACAGTGTAGTAAATCTCTCAGTAAACTCACCCTGGTTGCAGAAGAGCCCACCCCATCCCTCCTGGCAGTTACATTGCCAGGGCTGTTGGCAGGTGCCATGGAGGCAGCCTGGGTAACGGATACAGTCATCACAGTAACGCCCACTGAAGCCCACTCGACACCTGGGAACACAACATTCATTAAACACTGTTCACAACGAAAACATAGAAAACAATGATCAGAAAATGCTTTATAAAGATGTTACATTCATCAATTCGAGATCCATCTGACCAACTCCCAGATGTGAAAGTTAAAATGTCTGTTGTTTTCTAAACTTACTTGCACTCTCCAGGTTTCTCACAAAAGCCATGTTCTTCATCACAGCCAGGAAGACAGATTGCTGCAGGGAGGAAACAAATAGTGACAGGTGAATCATGGGAAATCCAGTGTTGGAAACATGTGTTGGCCCTCCATCACTCTCCCATTCACAGAGGACCTTTTCAAACTGCTGCCTGCCTGTCTGGTTGGCACCTTGACCTTCTTATCTGTTTGTCTGTCTTTCAGCCTGTCTGGTGGCCTGCCTGTCTTTCCAATTTGTTTACCAGTCTGTCTGTCTGTCTTTCATTCTCCCTTTCTAGCTTTACCTTTCTGTCACAAATGCCTAATAAAGCAGAAAGAGGCCTGCAGCTTATGTTTAAGACTCTGGACCAAACTTAGCTGGCAAAGTGGAAAAAGGATGAAATCATGAGGGTAATTGGGGTCATCAGGTCACTCGTGACCACTGGCTGGGATGTGTTGGTCTCTTCAATACTGCAAAAGTTGCTGAAAACGTTACTTTTCAGCTTTAACAGGCCGCAGGGAGCTTCGGCAGCTTTTGGTCACCAAACAGGGGAACCAGCCAACAAGCCCTCTCCTTTAACATGGTTGCTCTCCAACACAAAAGCATCCCACACAAAGCCTCCTTTCTCCCCTTGACTGTGGGTCAGAAGTCCCTTTTCTCACCCTTGGCCCCTCTCCTCCTCTCCCCCCTCTCTCCCCTCCTACTTCTGATCCTCCTCTCCTCTTCTCCTCCTTTCCTCTACCATCAACCTAACCCTTCTCTTCTCCTCCTCTCCTTATCCTCTCCTCTTCTGCATTCTCCTTTTCCCTCCCCCGTCTCTCCTCACTCCCCTCCTCCTCCTCCTCCTCCTCCTCCCCCCTCAGGGCCAGCTGGTCTGTGTGGAGCTAACCACCAGACAGCTGCTCCATTGTCTCCTCTCACCGAGCAGCTGCCCCCTCCACAACAATACACAACCCCGCTCGGCCAATCACCAGCCCGGGCCGCAACAATACGGGACCCCCACTTGGCCAATCGTGGAGGAGGTTTGGGGCGAGGAGGCCCCAGTGGTCTAATGGAAGGCACGCGGCGTGTGAATTACTGAGGAGCCACTGCGGCTCATTAGAATGGAGGCCTCTGGTGCTATGGGATAACTAACTGACGCCTGTTGCACACGGGCCCCGCATTAGGAGGTGGAAAACAGTCCCTAAACAATAAAGACAGGCAAGTGATTAACTTTGAAAAGTAATTTATAAACTTTTCAGAATGTCTTGGCCTCATTAATACTAGTTTATAGCTCCTTAGTTTTGCCAGTTAAAACATATTTTTTAAGCTGATAGTGATTCCTCTCTAAGCCAAAACTAAAGTGAAGCATGCATTATTATTGCTCATGTATTGAGGCAGTATTTTGCGTTCTATGTAAACAACAGCACCTACTGCTAATGACGGTGTGGCTCCTTCAGCTTATCTATACCACAAGCAGCTGTCAGTGAGTTTAAATATTAACTAGTGCAATAATACCAAAATGAACCACTGTTTTCTTCTTGTCCCTTTCATCCCCCATGTATGACATTTCCTCATGTTGCTCCAAACAACCTGAATGATAAGCGTTGGATTAATAAGCAAACCCACTTACGTTCAGTGCAGTACTGTCCCTTCCAGCCAGAGTTGCATATGATCTCCCCGCGCTCGCCGCATGTGAAGTGCCCAAAAGCATCATCTCGGGGCCGGCAGAAGACAGAGCATCCGTCGCCGTAGTAGTGCTCATCACACAGGAAGCGGTAGGAATAACGCAGCTCAGTTCTGCCGGCTGTCTGCATATCCTTGGACCATTCTTCTCCCACAGTGAGGTGACGCTGAGTGGTGATCCTGCTGATCAGACGCTCTGGGTTGTCTGCAAAAGTAAATGAATGTTGTTAGTATTATGATTGAATGCTAACGGCATGATGTTCTGCAGAAGAGTAGTCGGTAAGGTCATACATTATTAGTTATATCTCTATTTCTTTACTAGACTTTTGATCTTTTTATAATGATGATTTCTTTGTTTAGCCTTCTATAGAAAGACAGACACACATACATTATTATATTGTATTATATTTTTGATCAAATATGTTGTTTTGATGAGGTAGTTTACAGCCACAAATAAAACAGTGGATGCTGCTGGATAAATCTCCTTTTGGAAATAGAGTATAGGTTACACCTGGTGTCTGCCAGCTTTTTTATTATCTCCACCACCACCAACAGAGACACACACACACTCCCGTGCTGTGGTCAGTTAGTCATCATTAGTGCAGTGATAAGAGCAGCACATAAAGATAACAACAGCAAATATCCCAACTACAGGGGTAAATCTCAACTGGCACCTACAAAAACTGTGGGTGGCCTTTTCCTTATGTGCTGTTACATAAACCTCCAGCTGGAGACAAGTTTTCTCTAAAAGTGTGACACATAGAGTCTGCCTTTAAATCGAGTTATTTATAATCAAATCTATGGGTTTTTATGTCCCCAAAATGAAAAGCTGCATTTATTTTCAGCATATTAATGTGTATTTCAATCTAACATGATGACATATATAGAAGACCGCACAAATCCAATAACCTGTCATCTTTTTTGGAAGGAAGTTCTATATGTAAGTGTATATAATGAGTGTCAGCATAATGCTCCACATCTAAAACACTCTCTGTGTTACCCTGTTTCGCATAACTGGCTGAGCACTAAATGAAAAACATGCTACTGACAGAAAACAAGGCCACTCTTAGCCTTCTGGCCTGTCTTTGAGTTACACTGCTGCCTTCTCTGGCTGTCACCCACCTGTTGTCAGGTCGTCCAGGGAGTCAGTGTGCAGAGCTTCAATGATCAGTGAAAACGTCCCCTGAGGAGAGACACAGAGAGAGAGAGTCAACAGCTGCTCGGCCTGGAGGCCTCCTTCCCTCCGCAGAGCAGCAGAGGGCCATTAGGAGGCCTCCCAATAAACTTCACAGCCTAATTCCCGTGTTGATGAGGGGCCTAATAAGGGCTACTACCTGCTCCCTTTTCACACCCCTGCTACTATCACACTCTGACACCGCCGTAAAACCAAACGAGGCGGAATTTCACGCTGCGCTGCCAATGATGTGCCAACTCAGAGGATGTTAAATTTCCCACCACGCCTGGTCGGAGGAGAGAAGCGTTTGGTGAAAACACCCCCCCCCCCCCCCCCCCCTCCACACACACACACACACACACACACACACACACGCACGCCCTCCTCCCCTCCCCGTTTTATCCTACCAAAGAGCACAGAAATAGGCCCTACTACAATAGCCCCTCTCACACACTGCTGACAAAGACCCTCACAAGTGTTGAGTTTGGGAGCATCTGTTGCGTTTTGCACTCTTCAAAGCTAATATGTCCCAATGGAATAAGTCTGTAATAGCTTCACAGTCTGCCCATGGTTTTCATTACTTCATTACTAAAAATGTGACATTAATCATACCATAGACCGCGTGACACAAATATCACACCAAAAACTCTAAATAGAGTTAATGTCTTACAGTGATCATGCAGGAAGAGTTGTAGTGCTGTCCTTGATAGATACAGTATGACATGATATTCCTCATAAGATGCCCATAAACACTTACCGGCCATGTGAAGCCGAAGGGGAAGTGGATTGGGTTGGTGAAGCTGTCCGCGTTGGTCTCCGGCACCTGGAAGGAGTTGGAGCCGAGGACGGGAGTCACAGCACCGCCGTAGGTGCAGGGAGGCTCGGGGGAGACGTTGGCCTGGTAGTGCTTCAGACAAACCCGAAAGAAAGTCTTGCACTCACACTGCTGGTGTTGGCCCTGCGGATGAGCAGAGCCTCCGGGGCAGCAGTTGCCGTTCCCCGTTACCCCTTTCTTGTTGAGAAACTCCTGCAGCTTCAGCTCAAACACTCCGGAGCACAAAACCTAAAACACACACACACAAACATAATCAGCTTAGTGTGTTTGAGACAGGTAACCTCAGTATGTGTTTTGAAATATAAGCACATCCCATAACTTTTCATAGCCTTAAAAGTATGCAAACACACACAGCGTGCGTTTTAATATTGTACTGTTATTGGACCTACCTGGCAGGTGAGTAGGGAGAGAGTGACAACCAGGAGCAGACACAGGCGTCCCATTGTGTTGACAGCCCTTCAACAAGCGGTGAAAGCTCCACAGGTCCGTGTAGCCCGGCTCAAACAATCATGAAGAAAGTTTTTTTTAAAAAGCTTTCCCGTTATGTCACAGTCAAGGTGAAGTCTTGACGCGCAGGAGGGAAGGTGAAGTGAAACTTTTCCTTTGGTGCGTCTGTCTTCTGCCCCTCTATTCTCCCATACGAGGCACGAGGTTTTGACAGAAAGAAAAAGTTTTACAGTGTAAAGTAATCCTCAGCAGAAGGATCCCCTTGGAGAAGCGTGAATGAAATCCCCGGATGGAAATACAAGAGAGTTAATTCCAATCAATCGTTTAGTAGGAGATAGAGGCAGCTCTCGGTGGCCTTGTTTATTTTCCCACTTGATTGATAATGATATGCTGATCCTGAGTCTCCGTGTCTCTCTGTCTCTCTCGGTATAACAGTGCGTATGTCTGATGGGTGTCCTGCCCTGCACAAGGTTTTATACCGGGCCAGCCGGCGAAGGGTAATAAGATGCAAATGAGCCCCTCTGCTCCTCTTCTTCCCCTCCCTCCACCACCACCACAAGTCCGCCCCGGGGCCATCACAAAGAAAGAGGAGGGGGGGGGGGGTGCACACAACTTTTCTAAACCCACCCCCCCTCTCTTTCTCTCAAAGGGACAGACCAAATGGCTAGTGAGCTGTTAAATGTGCAACAACCCCTCGCTTCCCCTGATGCCTCCCTCCTCCACAACACAACACACAGGGCCCATTTACATTCCGACAAATTCTTTAACCTCTGCACGAAATCCTCCACATCGCAGCACCAAGTGATTTATACACGCAGCAGCCAGTCGGACGGTGGCTTCTCATGTTTGGGGTTATGGCAAAGCCTCGACTGGCCTGTTCCCTGCGTGGCCAGCCGGCAGCCAGCCGTCCCAACTGCGTTACAACGACCATCTGCTCCGCCACATTCCTATGGTGTTACCCCTGCCGTGGTTTTCACATGTTCACACCCCCGAAACAAGTCGATCTGTTCCTATTACCTTATCTTTATTTCTTGGGTAGGTGTCCTACAACATACCTCTCCATATCATCTTTGAATTATGCATTATGTCATCTTACACTGTGTAATTGCTGGAAATGCTGGTACTCTGATCTTCTGATTTAATGGTAAATAATACATGTCAGGCAGGGCATTTGATCGATCAATTCGCGCTGTTTCCCTTAAAGAAGATCATACCAATATAAAGAATGAACATTATAAATGGATAAACAGCTTAACTTTAGCTTTATGTGATTGTAGGTGAAATACTCTGAAAGAAAATCTAAACCAAGTGCGCAAAGACGCACCAAAATACACGCACACACTGGCTGCAGACCAACACACCTAAACCTTTTAAACTGCGTGCCTCCGTATTTCCTTTACTTGCTCTTTGGTAGAGGCAGTAAAAAAGACTTGGTGGTGTGTCACTCGCGTGGCTGTCATTAAGGGACTTTGTGAGGAGAAGGAGGGGGAGGCGGAGGAGGGGAGGCATAGAGGGAGTAAAGTTTTTTTTCTTTGTGCTTTCAGCTGTATGGTAATTGGGCCGGCAGCACCTGCTCTCCCACAATAATACAGCACCAGAGAGAGAGAGGGAGAGAGCATGGCATAAACATGCATTAACAGTAATCTTACAACATGTTTGATGATAAAATATCACATTCCCTGCATACAATCACAAGAGATAGAAAACATTATAGACTACAGCTGCCATGGACACAATATAAGTCCCTGAAAGTATTCCCTGTATGGGAACATAACACTGACTCCACACATGGGCCCACTGTCTAATTTGCATATCTGTGTGCATCCGCAGAAAAATGTGGGGAAAGAATTCGCACTTGTTGGCAGGATGTTATTATGAGCTTATCTCGGCCATGAAGTAACTGAAGATGTTGGTACACCATGGATTTATATGATGCCAAGTTATTTGTAAACCTCTGAATATACCTGAACAGTGTTGTGTAGTGAGTATTTGTGAAAGGCTGGATAAAGATTTCCGGAACGGACAGATCAGTTAGCTGGTTGGGCTTTGCTGCCACACTTGTCAATCAACTCAACCTTCACAACAGAACAAAGATCCTCCTTTCTAAATGATTTCTTTATCAATGTGCTGGAGCAGGTAGTGAAGCCCACTGAGGAACAAGTGGCTATACTGCAGAGTGCTACACCACTTCTAATGTTTACACATATGAGCACACACACACAAGGATTGGTGGGGGGGAGGAGGAGGAGGAGGAGGAGGAGGGGGTGGGTCTTAATTAACAACTCTAATTGAAGCTGCTCCCCCTTCACTGCATCACTGTTTTGGTCTGCTGCTATCCCCAAAACAAGGCCTTCATTCACAACTTATCCCTATGGACAACTTTCAGTCTATCATGTCAACACATCCAGTGCTGATGCATTGCTGTGTGCAGAGCTGGTGGTGTCCTATCATCGCATAAGTTTGATGAACTTGCTTGGCTGTAATTCCCTCAGTGTCCGTGTATGGATAAATGAGAAGCCTATGTCTAATGTGGTTGCATGTCCATGATGTGCTCTTTCCACCCCTCCAGGCTGATTGAAGGGCCTTTAACCTTAAGCTTTAACACTATTATCCTTGCCTGCCACAGTCTTTCCAGATACCCGTATGTGTGTTTAGCTATAGGACGCTGCTCCGAGCTGCTCATTTCATTTAACCAGTTGATTTCAGCCCCCTTCTCAATAGCATACAATGCTCCTATGTGGCGTGGCGTAAAATCCCTCTCTTGAAGCCTTTTATTTACACTCATCCCGACTTTCAGAGGTCCCCGGTGCTCTTTCTCTCCCTCTCTGTATTAGGCCAATATACTATCAGTCATTCATCACCATGACGTGGCACACATTTTCCGATTACGCCAGCAAAGCGTGACTGAAAGGCATGGTGAGATGGAAAGTGACCCCCCCCCCCCCCTCGTCCATCAGCATCAAGACGACATTTTCCCCTAAAACATTATTTATGCCAGGAGATTCTCTAATTGTGTCTTAAGGAAACAGCAGAAAGTAGAAACTCCTCCCATCTGATCCCGCTTTGTGTGTGTGTGTGCGCGCGCATGTTTGTGTGCGTGTGTGAGGTTAAAAATTGTTTAACTGAAGTGCTTTCCTATTGTCTATGTGTGTAGGACTATGTGTAACTGCGTGTGCGCGTGTGTGGGTCCGTGTGTGTGTGTGTGTGTGAGAGAGACCAGGAGCTCTGTGACACGCAGGGCGACAACAAAGGAAGAGGTCTCGCGCCCCGCCGCCCATTCATCCCTTTCTCTCGCGAAGTAATTCCCATTGATTCTTATTGAACGGCGAGTCGCGAGCCCCTCGGGGGAGAAACCGTGTGATTTGTGAAGGGTCGCGAGGACAAGACACGCCCCTCCTCGAGCCCCGGCCATCTGCTCACCAAACACCACAACACCAACCAACTACCAAATGGCTCCCCTCGTCTCTACCTTTCCATAAAGTCTCTTACTTTCTCCTTTTCTATCCCCTTCTTCTTCATCATCACTCTACTCGTCTACCTCTCCCATATTTCTGTCCTTCATCCATCTCTTACTCCTTTATTTCTCTCTCCAGTCTCTGATCTACAGGCCAGATGCCTTTGTAGGTGAAGCTACTAGTTGCTTGATGGGACCCTGGGCCAAATCACAGTGGAGGCATGCGAGGGGTATGAGGTGGCCATATGGCCTGTGTGTGTGTGTGTGTGTGTGTGTGTACGTGCCAAGAAATGGATGGATGGCGTCGTGGGAACCTCCACAATATTGCCATCACACCAACTACACACACACACACACACACCGTTGCACATAGCATGGCAGCCTTTGGTCTGGTCAGTTATAGAAATCAAAGTTCACAGGGACTCTGGATCATTCGATTTGAGCCAGAACAAATGTAACTCCTTCTACGCTGGGTTCCCACATGCACCACAAGAATACTGGTTTTTAATTAGCCGCGGTGCTGACTGAGATATTTAATTTGTGCCCAGGCTGAAAGGGTTTAAGAACGGCTGAATAGAGACCAATATTCAATTAGACAAATTCCAGTGCTGCTGTGTTATTTCATTAGTCTGATGCATTGCATTCATTATGCATTTATTTATTCCATTACATTGTGTTGAGATGTATGTAGCTAGATAGATAGATAGATAGATAGATAGATAGGTGAGGCTCTTTCCAGTGCTGATTATAATGATAAAGGGAGAGTCGTGTGGCCGGGCCCGCTGCCTTGATGGATAAGTCTCCCCCAGCAACAACAACACTGTGATGTCAGAAACTCGAGACTCACGTGTCCTCTCCCCATCTGAGACACAAAGACCTGAGGCTGCCTATATACCTACCAGGCCATTCAGGAATGTAGCAACTTACACCACCTGTTAGCCTCAGTGTGTGACACAAACTTATACTACACCTCTGTTACAGCACATATATGACATTGTTACCGCCTGCCTGGGCTATCATTAACCTTTTTATTATGACAAATAGGAAGTTAATTTAGTGGGAAAATATGTGTGAAGTCTGTATAAGATTATGTCATTTTACCTTTTGAACTTCAATATTTTCAACATTCCTCTTGAACGTAAACTTCAATAGCTTCAACATTAGATAAAAACATTTTTCCACTTTGACATCACATATCACATATCCACATATCTGCTTGTTCCAGTGCTTCGATTACATTTGTGTTTACATTGAGTAAAGCTGAAACCAATAATTGATTAACAACTATTTTGACAATTGATTGTTGATTTAAGTCATTTTGCAAGAAAAATTGCCAAACATTACTTAGTTCTAGTGTCTGATTTTGCAGATTTTCTGAATGGAAATGTCCATCTAGGTGTTTTGTGCATTTTCTTTTACGTGTTTCCCTGTCATTTACATGAACTCTCTGATCAGAATCTAAATTATGTTCTGTTGATTTGAACACTGCTTGGATACAAAACATGAATTTGTAATGATGAATGTGCTTTTGACGATGAATCATGTTTGTGATGAAGATGACCCAGCTTTTAAATTCCCACAACACTGTTGTCACAGTTAAAGTCTTGCTTCACCATGAAATTTAATGGTTAATGTTTCATGGAAAGCAAACAAACAAACAAAAAAACCCTGTATTTTGAACAAATCGCACACTCCCTGAGATCCCTGCCCTGTGGCCCCCCGGGGGTCCTTGGCCTTTAGTTTGAGAACCAGTGGCCTCCAGCAGCAGGATTAGCCAGGCCAGCTGCCCTGAGAGACCCTGGGCCCTGGACGCTGACACCAGGCCTGACCCCAGGGTGGCTACTATCAGGGACACTGAGGAGATTTGGACAGGACTTGGTGTGTATATGTGTGTGTGTGTGTGTGTGTGTGTGTGTTGCTCATTCAGTTGGACAACTGTTGAGCCTGTACAGATTTGTGCAGTGGTGTTCTTTGTGTGTGTGTGCGTGCTTGTATGGTCAATTCTTTCCGGGGGTTAACTGCTGATCCAGTACAAATGGGAGGTGTTGGGGGGTAGGGCTGAGGGCAGTCGTGTGCTCCTGGAACATCTGCCTCTGTTTCTCCTGAGTCAAGCTTTGGTCAGGAGCAGGGAGGAGGGGGGTAGGGGCAACTGGGGGGAGGAACTCAAAGGGGAGGAGATCGAAGAGGAGAAGGAAGAGTCAGTGTAGGAGGAGGAGGAAGATGAAAAGATCCAATGTGAATAGGCAACAGACCCAAACACTGACTGCTGAAAATGGGATGTAGGATTATATAAACCCCTTTCCACTTCTGGCCTTTGTGTTCACATATAAAGGATATATGCAGGGAGATGAATATATAGTGTGAGTATATGTACACATCCAGGTACATTGTATGTATGTTTTTCATGAGTGACACGAACATGTGCAGGTTCTGACAATAAAGACTCATATCAGGGTCCAAAAACTTTGAGCCTAGTCCTGATCAAACAAGGTTTAAACAGCGTATGAGAGAGCTAGATGGGGTACATACTGTATCATTTTGATGAAATTATGATAAAAGCACATTTTAATTTTAATATACAACACAGTATCCTGATTCCAGACCTCTGAACTGCCACCCACATGCCTGATTTTGTCAGCAATCCAAATAAAGTGAGAACAAAATGGCAATTCAGAATATATGTAACAATATATTTTCAATGACTTGCAACTCCAAAACCCTGTTGATATAATAAGTTCCTATATAGACCGCATAAGGCCACTTACAAACTGAGTGGGAACCCCAGATGATAGGCTCTCACTGTCCACATGCAGTATATAGTTATTGTTAGGCCTTCTGGGTCTGTGCACCTGTTCAGCCCTTCTCAGCTATCCCCGATCCTTGGGCTCAGCACCCCCCTTTGTCCAACCATCTCACTACTGGGTGACTTTCTGCACTTCATATCAGACTAAACCATTATTAATAGCATTAAGGGTGGATAAGAAGATTATGTTGCCCAATTGAAAAGATGAAGCTAAATGATCCATTTAGCACTTACTCAATCTGTTGACAGATCACTCCACTCTAGAAAAACTCACAGCAACATTACAGGACAACCGTTCCAAGACACCTGGTCTCTCAGCGCTTCAGTGTGATTGTCAGGCTATCAACATGGACCTAAACCTGAGAGATTACCTGAGCCTCTGCAGATCAACAGTTTTGAACAGGAATATCTAACTTTAAGAGATAAAGCATCTGCACAGGTCTACAACCCCGTTCCCTAAAATCATCCTGAAGGCTTAGTGATCCTAAAAAGTGATCCTAACATGTAGTGTTCAAAAGGCTCAAGTATCGTGAGGAAGCACGGAAAGAAAGGTTTAACTCGTTGCTAGGCAACGCCCCTTTTTACAGTAAGTTTCATTTTCTAATAAGTTAAGTTTCGACCAGATTCCCTCAGTTCGTGTGCGTCCATGACCGCAAGTAAGTGTTATTCAAATATATTAAATTACGCTCGGCCATTTATACAGTAATGTTTAAGTTCACCAGCTGTTAATGTGACAATTTATCAGCGTTTTTGTGTCGAGTGGTGGTCTTTATCCGTCTCTGTCTCGTATGTGTAGCGAGTGGCATTCCCGTTACAGTGTACAGTCTGTCGTACCTGTTTAGCATTATTTATTTTGCTGTAATAGTAGAGAGTTTAGATTAGTTACAGAGATAGTATAACTTAACGTTGATTTCTTTGATTCCCCTCCTGTAGGACCACACACACACACACACACACACACTTGCATGTGAGCAATAGTATTTTAGTAATAGTACCTGTGCGTCTGTATCTATATTTTCTGTTACAGTAAAACCCTCGATGACATCCCTGCCTCTAGTGTCCTGACTAGACACCCGTTATATATAGATTTAAAATGGAATTAGGTAATTGTTTTGGGGGAACCGAGGTGTGTCTAAAACCAAAGTGCCTGTATGGTCTTCATGAGTCCAGTGGTCATAACTCTCCAGTGCAATCGTGGGGGTGGGGGTAGATTTACAACAGAGCTCCTCCCTATGTGAAGATCAGTCGACTGGGAGGGGTGGATTGTCCTCCCTGTCCACAGAGCATCTGGCTGAGGAACGACAGATGCTGACAGCTGGACTGACATCCAGCATATGTCCCTTTCTTTATTCCTGCTCCACACAGACAATAGAGTGGAAGGGACAGGGGTGCTTTGTGTTAAGAAGGTAGACCTAATAGCTTGTGACTCCAGAAAAGAGCCCCCATTCTCAAGGAGAGCCTGGAGAGCAATTAGCCCGTCTCTGATCCCAGCCTGGGGAGTTATTATAGAGGACTGAGCCCACAAAACCCTCAAAGGTCCATTCTCATTCATGCCACATTAAGTTGTTTATTTTTTCATTACAGCATCAGTATAATGATGATCTAAATTAGTTGTCGGATGTGTGTTTCAGGAATATATTTCATTTTGGGGTCTGCACAGTCCTTTATACTTGGATTAATCACGCAGATAACTTACAATGGCTGCTGGCGCATTGTAGTCTTGGTGGGCACCGCGCGACGAGCACGTGTGCTTTGTTTTGCAACGTGATGACGCCACACGTAAAGCATAGGAAGTAATTTGAATTTACACCAAGTAAACACAGCACGGATAAATGCTGCTCATGTACACCAAGATTTTTAAGTAAGTCTTTGCTGTGTGACGCAATTCTGAGGAGTGTCTTTACAGACACAAAGTAGTACAAGACGAGTTGATTTGTAAGGATAGGAAACGCTGCAGCCTCGGAATAAATGATTTTAGCGTGTAGAAGCTAAGCTATTTGTTAGCATTCAGGTCTATTCTCACTGCTCACTGAGCTGAATAACCTGGCAAGCTGTCACGCTGTGTTTGTCGTCCTGCAGCGACGTGAAACCAAAACAGTCTTACCCATTACATACTTTGATTATTGATGATTGTTACGAACACGGGAAATTAAAATGTGGCAGTCCAGTAAACTGGCATAATTTTGCATCTTGTTAAGTTCCAATGAATTCACTTTCACTCGGTCTCTCTTTTTCTTCTCTGCAGAGATGGGTGTGAAAGGTCTTCAGTACTTTATGGACCGCTGCTGTCCAGAAGCCTGTGTGACCGTGAACCTGAGAGAAATGGCCGGACGGCATGTTGCCAAAGGCCAGCAGGGCTGCACAACCACAGCTAACACGAACAGTTGAGTTTATATCACAGTGTGCAAGCAGTGGGGGAGCAGTGGATGTAAAACTGATTTAGTCAGCTTTACTCTTGTTTACTCTGGGGAGGCGATGGGGATATTAGTAAATAAGTACCTAAACGTTATTTCTATGGGGCCTTTCAAAACCAGAGTTACAAGGTGCTTCACAGGTGCACATCGAATACAACACCATAAAATACAACAAGACTTTCAGGAAATGGCCAAACAAAGATTGGTGAGGGTGATACAACATGAATGAATGTGCTGCTTCATAAAACTTTCTCCCTACGCAAGTATACACATCCATCTATCTTGTCTGGGTGATTAGCCAAAAACTGTGAATTTGAATCCCCAAAAGAGATAACATTTCATTTTGGGCTCAAAACATTGTACTTATTTAATGTGATGACTACTTAATGGTTGCAGATAAAAGTATAGCGAATCCTTTGGGAGATAGGATATTTAGATGATAGACAAAATTATGGCAATTTATTATAAACAATAAAAAAGTCCAGTATCCCTAATTTTAAACCTGGTGGTATTAACATATGCAACAATACCAGCACTGCTGGTCCCAACAACATATATAGACTTAATTAGCATCAGTAATGCTAGTTGTGAAAGATAAGAGGAGTGCTAACAGGAACACAAAGTAGAAAAGCACTATGGCATTACTGGCAGCATTGAGGAAAAACATTTCTTGTCTATTATTGGTGTCTTTTCTCAGAGTGGGTTAGCATGCTGGCCTGCTCTCTGTTCCATTTGTGTATTCACTCTCATTTAGGCCCCACACTCGTCGTGGATGGCATGGCCTGCCTGCGTCACTGGTACTCATGTAAGGACTGGGTGTGTGGGGGCCAGTGGAAAGAGTACATGGATGTGCTAAAGAGCTGGGTGGAGGCCTTCTCCTCAGCAGGCATTAGACTGGTCTTCTTCTTTGATGGGGTGGTGGAAGAGCAGAAGAGACGGGAGTGGGTGAGGAAAGAAACTGTGTAAACCTGTGGTGTTCAAATATTTTAAAATATTTTTTTAGAAAATATATTTAAATGCTGTAATTCACAACATACATCTTAGAATTTCACCTGTTGAAACACTTTCAATCCACTACTGTCTTTGGTTATAGTTCGTCATGTGATTGATTCTGTATCACTATAGAGTAGGAAAGACATGAGCATGATGTATTAAAAGTCTCGCCAGAGCCTGGAGTTTACTCAGCTGATCTAGTAAGTTTACACAGTCTCAACCTCGTCTCCTGTCCACAGGTGAAGAGGAGACGCAGAGTGAACGGCGAGGTTTCTAAACTATTTCGTCACATGAAGGCACATGGAGAGCAGCCCGACAGAGATCTCTTTTGTCTGCCTTCTGGTCTGGCAACATTCACAAGCTTTGCTCTCAGGTCAACATTGTATATACACATAATATATACACTGTGACAGTAAAGTTAATAATGTAATTGAAAGACAGTGCTTCATTAGATGGGGTTTGATCTGATATCTGATCGTTGCTTACAGGTCATTGGGTCTAGAAGTGTTTTGCTCAGTTCAGGAAGCTGACTATGAGATTGCCAGCTATGCTCGTCAGCATAGCAGCCTGGGCATTCTGGGACAGGACTCAGACTTCATCATATACGACAGGTTTGGTAAAATGATCATGTTGTCATACTTTTGGACTTGCAGCATGACTGGCACTACAGTACCAACTAAATTTGATGATACATTTATAGATTCCTGGACTTTATGGTATTGATAAGTCATGGAAAATGTGGATAAATGTCTAATCTGAACATGTAGTTTTATCTTTTAAAGTGCCCCCTACTTGTCTGTGGCAAAGCTGCGGATCGACAGCCTCACCACTCTGTACGACCGACAGAGGCTATGCCGAACCATTGGATTGGCTGTTTCCCAGCTACCTGTGCTGGCATGTCTCCTAGGTAATGATGTGGTGTCAGAGGAGCGGATGCAGCACATCAGGAATGACGCCATGGCATCATACAGGTGTCTGGGATTTTACTTTGGGGTTTGCTCCTTATTAATATTTGTTCTGATTTATGAATTTTGAAATTAAATGTTCATTCTTTTCCTTTTCTAAATAAATGTTGCCTTTGTCCTTGACTACATTTAGTTATAAGAACATGAATGACCGGATAAACCCATTCATAATATTTTATGACGGTGAACTGACGTAGTTAAAATTCAGATGAGGACATCACATGACAACAATTTTATTGTTTCCCAGGATACACAATCCCACACCACACCGTGGTGCTCCTCAGGGCCAGATGGTGCTCGCTGTATCCCACCTTGTTAGCTCCTTGTGGGGCAGAGAGGAGGAAGAGACTGGGCTTATCCCTCAATCTCTGAATCTGTCAGCTTCTCACAGAGAGCTATTGAAGAGGGGGATTTGCTCCTACTTACTGCCTGGACAGGAAGCTCTTCAACAACATGACACTTCTTCACTTCCATCTGCCCCTGCCTTTGAGAAACATGTTAGTCCAGAAATCTTAAAGGTATGATCTGTACCTCATTCTGTCTCTTCAGTTTTGAGAGTATCAAAATGCCACATTGACTTATTATGTTTTCCTTTGTGGTTTTCCCCAGGCCTGCAGAGAGAAGCATGTAGCAACTGAGGGTTTCATGGTTTACAGTGTTGTGTGTGAGGGAGTCATTGAATGTAGCAACACTCTGGAGGATGAGGAGGACGCTGAATTGCTGCCTCAGGCCCTCGTCTACAAGCCCTGCAGACAACACATCTATGGGCTGCTGCTGCTGCACGGGCATGATGGTAGGAAAGTGAACCTACTGGATGGGTCACACACATACACACAAATATACACACATTAAAGGTCATAAATACACATGCAGATTCACATGCTGTCTTGGCAACACCATGCACACAGTCAGAAACCACAAATGCACATGTAAAGGTAGACACCTGCAAACTTGCAGAGGAGAGGCCATAGTTTACTAACCATGCAGACTGTGCATACTTACATGGGCATATACCAGGTGTACACACTCCTCAGGAGGAATACATGTTGGCAGTGGACTTTGTGCTTTTTCAGTGGTGGAGGTCAATCCAAGTCAATCCCTGTCTTATTTGTTTTTTTTTCAGGCAGCAGTATGGACCTTCCAGCAATCAGGGAATGGTTTGTCTACCCTGGAAACCCTCTGCAGGAACCTGACATGGTCCACCCTGTCCCCATCAGCCTCCCATGTACTGTACCTGCTAGTTTCTTTACATACTGGTCGCTTATTCTTTGGCTAGGGTTAAGACGAAATCAGATGTCAATTTAGTTGCGCCAGCTGATGCAAGTTAAGAAGATGAGGGTTAGGGTTTTTTGCCATAGTTCTGTAGAATATTTCTCTCTAGGATGATGATACACTGTGCCAGTCTTGTGTAATGCACTTGAAGCTCACAATGCTCCAGATAAGCAACAAAAAAGAACAACAAAATTAGTCATGTGGTTATAGAATTGCTTCCAATGTTTCCTGCAATTAAATTAGTTGTACATTAACCTCTTAGACATCACTGGCCACCAGAATGACTCTGGTTATGCTACAGTACATTAAGATATTTTTTTTTCTCTATATTGAATGTGTAGGTGATCAGCCCAGTCTGGACCTGTTATGGTTCGGCACTGGTCCTGAAGTCTCTGCTCTTCGCCTGACGTCCTTCCTTTCAATTTTCAACTGCCAGGAGTTCTCTGAGTTATATGGCACCATTGAAGACTCTCTTCTGGCTGCTCTCTGCCTGGTCACTTACATAGTCCTCCAGGTAGTGTCAGTTTTGTTTGTTTCTTTGATAGTTTTCAGTGAGTGGCAACATGACCAGGAGAAAGAAAACAGTGGCCATTAGCCAAATTCAAATCAATGCTGATGAAAGTATTTATTGAACGAACTAATTAAACAGGAAACGGTGGAAATATGTTGTCTAACTACATATAATCCTCCAGGAAACGGAAACTGAAAACCTCAATCAAAGATGTGTACATACAGTCCAATAATTTGTTTTTAGGACTTATTTACTGTCATATCTCATGAATGGTGTAAATGTATCAGCCAGTATTTATATGTGTAGAAACAAGAATCAAGAATGGAAGATTGGAATTTATTTTAATTAAAAATACATGTATACAAATACATTTCTCAAATGTTACACTAGCATTTAATCCACTACAACCTTCTCTTGAGTCATGTTGGGTGTTCCAGTTGCAAAATATATTGTCTCCACTGTTTTGGTTTTCATTGGTCGGTCTGCATGTTTGACTTAGCCTTCGATGAAGAATTTAAGCTGTTAAATGAAACAGTCGAGCACAGTGGAATCAGTTTGTATTTAGGCATTTCAGTCAAGATAATGCCACTGTATGGGTAGTAAAGCTACACCTGGTGATGTATGTAAACACGAAATGAAAGGCCAAATGTATTTGGTGACAATTAAACACACAAGTCAGCTTTTGATTTGGGATTTACATCTATAACATATACAACAATTATTCCGCTCTTGGGATTTGAAGTTAAACATCACTTGTTGACGGTCTGTTTTGTGTTGTTTTGTCATGGCTTGATGGTTGCCACTATCACCCACTGAGTGCCCAGTTTAGCCGCCGACACTGGTCTTTGTAACTCCAGCTCTTACGTCAACAACTGCTCTGATAAGCACCCAGGGGCTTTGAATATCTTAAGAGCCATTTCTTAATTCACCTTACTACAATGGTGTCCTTATTTTGGTTGTAAATGTTAAGCTATAAACATTTGTGCTGTTTGTAATCCTATTGTAATGCCTTGTTTTAGGTTTGAATTTCTCCAACACCATGTGAAAGAAGCAGAAATTTGTGTTTTTGGTTTGTACGTTTTGCATTGACATCATGTGATTGAGCTTTCACACAACAGACATCACAGGATCACATCATCTGGATAAAGCTGCATGCGTCATTTTGCCGAAGCTAAACAAAAATTATAGTGTAGATTTATTCATCAACTGTAACAAACAGGTCTTAAATCGCTTTTTAATGCCTCCCTAACAAAGTTATGTCTTCAAAGAAAGTTGATAGAGTTTTCAAAATGGGCACTTTCCTTGCGTATTTGAAAATGATGCTTAAATTCAAGCATCTTTGTGTGTCACAATATATAAAATATGTTGTTAAGTTTAGTTTCTTGAGGAGGTCCCTTCTACAGTGTTTATTCCAATCCGAAACTCATCAGAAAAAAACAGAATGATAGAGTGCCCTTTTTGTGATGCATGTGAAACATGGCGTATGTATGTTTTTTTAAGAGTACTCCACCGATTTAGCATTGCATTGCTGTAACATTATCAGACTCAGGATGGACAGTAAAAAAGAAAAACAGTTCAAAATGCAGCAGAACCAGAGATATCATCCTTTCTATTCCACGCATTCTTCTTCCTTGTCATAACCTGGAGCCTTCATTACCTACAATCCAACAGGACCACCAACAATTTGGTTTCGAGATTTGGGTGCTAATGCTAGTAGCGGCTAATGTATCCTCAAGCCGTTAGTCTCAAACAGAGATGAGGAGCGGGCTGCACAGGTCTGCTGAGCTCACTTCTTTCTAACGCCACACCCACAGATTGTTTTCATTTTCAAACTTGTAGTCTTCAGCCCCAACTGACGCTGACTCCTGTGACATCACTTAAGGCAATTTATCAGACCATTTAGATACATTTCTTAAATATATACATGGCATTCAATTGAGTAAAACAGTTAAACATCCTCTTCCACTGTATCAATGTAGTAAAGAACTTAACCCTGGAGCTCTAGCTAACAATGAAAACATCTGAACAGTTTTGCTTTCACAATTTAATTTGAACTCCAAAGCACAAAGAAAAAACAAGAAGGGTGGCCAGAGTCATTCAGTCAGTCAGTCAACATATGTTGAGCGAAGTTTTAACAAACCAGCTAAATAGGATGTTAACCCTACATCTTAGTAAGTTAGACCTGCCTTTACAATATACTTTGACTTAAAAACTCTAAGATCAACAACAGGCAGCCTTCCAGGCAGATTCAGATTTTAGATGCACACTTGGAGACAATTATTTAAATGGATGAAGTAGCAACAGACAGACAGAAGAGCAGCTTGTTAGATGGACCGTTAGATGAGTGGACAATCAAAGTTGAGCAGACAGGCTGACAGACAACAGTAGCTGTTGTTGTCTGATCACCACTGCATTCACATTCCCTCGTCAGTCTTCTATTCAAATAGCTTCAGGGTTTGTTTGTTTTGTACACACAACAGGGCAGCCTTGTTTCTGCATTCAGCATTGTTTCTTTCTCTGTTGAATTGTTGCACAGAGAGCAGACAAAACAAACTGACCCACACAGAAGACACACTGGGATGTGATTGATTTGGCTAACCATATATTTTCCTCTGTGTGCGTGTGCATGTTTTCAGGTACAAACTTTGTCTCAAGAGGACTTGGATGCTTACCTGAGTCAGGCCGTGTGTCTGAGACTAAAATCCCCTCAGGAGCTTCAACAGATCAAGGTCAGTTACACACACACACACACACACACACACACACACACACACACACACACACACACACTGTATATAACGTCTATTGTTTTTTATTTGTACTGATTTTCGTCCCAAAAATATTTTTTTTAAAAAGGAATATCCGTTTTCTGATTTTCACTCCAATTTTTTTTTACCCAATGCACCCTAAAGTTGTTGAGTTTCCTGCTGCGAGAAGACAATGTCCTCCGCAGTTTACAGTAAACAAGGTCCTCTTGTGGCAAACACAGCTCAGAAAGTGTTTCCAGTAATAGAAAGTGAGGAGAGAAATGGGGAGAAAACACAAATAAGCTGCTGATTGAGTCTCTAGAAAAACAAACAAACAAACAAAAAAAGAACCAAAAAGAATTGCAACTGCAGTGTGGTTTATTGCAATTGGTAATTAATTCATTTGATGACACTTTGGGCTCCTGGAATTTGTAATTGGCTTTTTCGCAAATTTTTACTAAATGGTTGATTGAATCATAAACAATAATTCACAGATGAATCGATAATGACAATGCTCAATAGTTGCAGTCTTAATCTAGATAGAATTGTCACTTAAATCAGCATTTCATTCCTGTCCTCTCACAGAGTCTTCAGTGATCATTCGCTGACTCGTGAGCTCTCACAGATGTGAGAATCAGACAGTCAGCTGTGCTTTTCCATTCTCTGGGAAAACGGCCGTGCTGTTTGCTGCCTTGTTGTAGCCCCATTTATTTTTACTGCTTAATTACCATACTTGTGTCTAGTAATTTGTATTTTTGCTGCTCGTCTGTTTTCTACACAATAATTAGGGCTGGGCGTTGATTTGAATATGCAGTCTGGGAGAGGTTCAGAGCTGCAGGAGGGGGGCTAACCGAGTCACTAGTGTATGGATTAACTACACACACACACACGCGCACACACACACGCACACACACACACACACACACACACACACACACACACACACACAACTAAATGCATGAGTATACTCACTTATTCTCCCAGATATGGGATAACACTTTTGATTGTGTATGCATTTGCGTGTGTGTGTGTGTGTGTATAACCTGCAGAGAGATGCAGTAGAGTAACATGCTCTCTTCAGCATGTCACAGTACACATTAAAAACCTGCCTCTTTATTTCTTCACAACACACCTCGATTTTTTAGAATAAAAATTACATTGGTGTGTGTGCGTGAGTGTGTTCAACTGAGTGAAAATGAGTCACACTATTTGTGTGTGTGTTTAGGGGAAAGGGGTTGTGGGTAGGTTTTGGGATCCGTCGGTTTCGTTGCAACATTCCTCCCCATGGGACTGTGATTGTGGCGTGTGTGTGTGTGTGTGTCTGTGTGTGTGTGTGTGTGTGTGTGTGTGTGTGTGTGTGACAGAGAGAGTGTGCTGGCGACAGCCGCCTGTCTGTCCTGGCTGACGCTCACCACATGGAGCTATTTACACCAAGCACACTCCGCCCCGCTGGACACACACACACACACACACACACACACACACACATTTCTGTCTTTGTCCCTGTCACTTTGTGTGTTCTCATATTCTTCTACTTTTTACACTCGACCACTTTCTCTTTTTCTGTCTCTCTTCACGTTGCTCTTTATCTCTTTTTTTCTCTCTCTCTCTCTCTCTCTCTCTTTGTGTCGGTGTGTTTGCGTGCGCCTTCAGGCTTTTGTGTCTCTGTGCAGTGGTTCATTGTTTTCAGAAGGTGAAGCTGTGTTTGACTGGAAGCAGGTGGCAGGCAGGGCTGTGTGTCAGGGCTGTGTGTGTGTGTGTGTGTGTGTGTGTGTGTGTGTGTGTGTGTGTGTACACGTAATCACTGTTATCAGAGCTATCTGCCAGAGGACAGGTGAGAGCAGAAAGCACAGACACACACGGAGAACATCTGCCTGCTGTTGTAACAGTTAGCTTGCTCTCTGCTTCTTCATCATCCTCATATTCTTTTTCTTGTCCTCCTCAAGTTTCTTCTTTCTTCCAGCTCTTGTCCCTTTGTCAGAAAACAACATTACCTTCCTCCTGTTTTTCCAATAATTGGTCAACTCAAACTGTCGTAACACAAACATCTTTATACTTGCCAACGTCTGTAGAAAATATCTTAGTCTCTACATTAAATTAGCCAGTGACTGAGATTAGATGTTATCTTTATCAAATTGTTGGTTTGGTTGTATATATAATGACTTGCTGACTCACTTATTTTTGTCATTAACTGTGGATTGGACCACTTTTTTCCTACAACACGGGAACTCATGGAACTTTACATTCAGATAAATATTGAACCAAAAGGTTTTTTCACTCGCTCCATCCCAACTCTTATCTCAGTGCCTCATCAGTCAACAGTCGACAGTTAAATGCCACATGTACTGCATTATTTTACTTTAATATGAGTGAATGTTTGTTGCAGTGAGTAAATCTAGGCAAAGACGTTTCACTGTCAAATACAGTAACCTATAGATAGCCGGCTAAATAGATAGTGACGGGGAAGTGTGGGGTCTGAGTTGTAAATATAATTGTGTGATTTAAGTGTCAGGATTGAGCAGATAAAGTTGTGCAAACTGGGATTAGGAAACACCAGTTATTTTAGCAGCTGTGAGTAAAATCTTAAGAAACTTGTTCCGGGTGGTGACACTAATCATATTGCAGATTGTTGCTACAGGAAGATATTTGTGGTGTGTTGATTGGAGCTAAAGTTGTTATGGATGCCTCAACTTCTACTTCTCAATAAAGTAAAGTTTAACAAGCTTTATTAATGTGACTGCCATGATAATTATGTCAACGTGTCTCAGGTGAATGTACCAAAATTATACATATTAATGAGCAATGAGTAATGAGAAAGACTGTTAGATGTATTTGAAGCACAGAAAAAAGCTAGCAAGTGAACATCAGAAAATGAGTTAAGATTCTTTTTTCAAATGAAGATTCATATTTTGTAATAATGTTAATTATTGTAAGATTGATTAATTACTTTACTAAAGGAAACAGCTAGGTCTCTTTCCATGTATGGCGGAGTGATGGGCTGTGTGGTCAGCCGCTGAGGATCTGTTCTTTGCTTTGTGAAACTTTAAGTTAAAGGAATTTATTTTATTAATTTACTTCCTCCGCTCTCAGCTGCCTTTCCTTTGCAGCCGTGCGGTGCAGCTGGGATCTCTCTACGTCCGAGGACTGAGCCACCTGCTGGGTGCTAACTGTGCCAGCGGCTGCCCGCTGCCCAACGCTGCCCTGATGCCTTGGCACAGCTTCGATGGACGGCTGTTCCACTCAAAGTACCTGCTGGCACATAGCGGCACCGAGAAAACTGTGTTGCTGGACAGTGATGTGAGTGGAGACAGAAAAACAAAAAGGGGAGTGTGTGTGTGTATGTGGCAAGTTGCCTTCTGTTACAACTACTTGTTTGATTTACTGTAATATTTTCTCATGTATAAATAGCATGATTTTGAGACGTGTCTTAATCATGTGTTGTTGACTGCCTCTCTCCAGTCGTCCTGTTTGTCTCTGTTTCTCTGCCTGAGAGAGAAACTTACAGAAACCTGCAGGAAACGAGGCAGAGTCCTGCAGTCCAGACCCAATCTACCAGAACAAAGTCATAAAACCACACCAGGACCAAGATACAGAGAAAGACTCACAGGTGAGACATATGACTGACTGACATATCTTTATAAATACACACTACCCACCCTCAACTTCAGCCACCTGCCTTTCACACATTTGTTCAGTACAAGGGAAAGTCTTTCCACTTGTGACCAGTGCTGTTTGTCTTCTGTGGGCCACTGTGAACAAAGTTTTCCTTGTAAAAATGCTGCTGTATATATCAAAAGCATAAGAAGGGTCACAATGCAGGATAAAAGTATGGCAAATGTGTCTACACATTTGAGCCAGTGAGTTGTTTTCTCCTTCCTTACTCTTACTCAACATTTACTCTGTCTGTGACTGCTGCCTCTGTGTTGTTTCATGTAACATAATTATGCTGCCATTTTGGCCAGGACTCTTTGGAAAAAGACTTTTTGATCTTGAGACCATCCTGGTTAAATAAAGGTCAGGGAGAGAAAAATGTTTTGACCTGAATTAAGAAATGTTATGGTGTTTCTAGGACGCCCCAGTGGCCTAGTGGTTAAGATGCATACCATGTAATCACATCTGGCTGGAGACCTTTGTCGCATGTCATAGCCCTCTTTCTCTTCTCATGTTTCCTCTCTGTATCTGAACTGTAAACCTTCCAATAAATAGACAAAAATGCCCCAAAAAAACATTATGAAAGTTATAACGTCTGTATTATTTTTAAGGCACCAGTCGTTCAGTTTTTGAGCTGGTTTTTGTTTCTAGTGAAGAGGCCTCCGGTGATCTGAGCTGCAGAAACACACTGGAGCTCGTATGAAAAATGATGATGAAAATACTCCAGGAGCCAAACAGAGAAGAAGCATTTTAATCTGACAGTTCATCTGTGGTTGTAGTTCACTGGTGCCCCTCACAGTACCACATTACCCAGAGGGCCGTGCTGTAACGAGCTCCATGTGTGCTGCGGCCTTAATGCATACCACCGGTGTGCGTGCGTGCACACACACGCACACGTGCGCACTTGGATCCGAGACTTGCTTTGTCAGTGCACTAGTAATAGTAGGTTTCTGTTTATAGGCTGAGAGAGCTCTATTTTAAGACACACAACAAGACTAACTGATTACAGACTTCTCTCTCCTGTCTCTCCCCTCTTTTTGCTCCCCTTCCCCTCTGTCGCTCCTCTCTAACTCTTCATCTTTTTAATTTTTTGTCTTTGTTTCTTCACCCTCTCTGTTTCTCTTGCTCATTCCTTTACACTCTCCAGACGCCTTTCCAGCTAATTATACTTGTATATTATACTTGTTTTACAGGAGAGTTAATGTGGCCTGTGTATATGGTGCGCTTCACTGTATTGTACAGACTTTAGGCCAAGTTGAGTTCCCTGTTGGTACAAGACCCCAAGACGACTCAGCGGTAGCTCATGAAATGCGAACCCGTAGTTTCTATTCAACCCTGTGACTTATAAACCTTTTGGGACCGTTTCTCTGCGTGCCATGTTGGCGCAAAGTCTCTGAATTGCGCCGAACTGTCTGCTTTTTGCCCAAGTCAACCCTTGTGGGTCTCATGAGGATGTTTCTGGTTTTATAGATGGAGGGCTATACACTCTTTATACCTCCGTGTTTCATTTCTGCCAGACGCAGACACCAATCATTACTGTGGGGATATGGACTGTGTGTGTGTGTGTATATGAGAGACAGAGAGTATGTGTGTGCGTGAGAGTAGTGGTGGCGCTATGTGGTATCGTTGAGGGCCCGGTTTGGTTTTTGTTTGGAATCAGGCCTGATGTTTAGTCTCCTCAGCAAATATCTCCTTTGCCCGCCTGCCCTGGCAATTACACTCCAACAGTGAATCCAGTATAGCTGCTCTCCCACATCTCTTCAGTTTATTTCTGTCCAAAAAGACAAAAAGTCAGTGAAAACAACCTCATTTTCAGATTGGCTCACATTTGTTGTGGAGCACATTTTTCTCTGGCTGAGAATAGTGATGTACCTCTACTCTCTCCTCCAATCTGCCCTCTGATAATGTTAATTTTCATTAACAAACATTTAACTCTCCTCTCACTCAGGAATAACATGTTTTCTCTAATCTCTCTGTAATCTTATTTGTCTCCCTCTTTTGGTGTCAGTCTGAACCTCAATCTGAGAAACTGAAACTTTTTCAAAAGACATAGCGACCACAGAAATAGACCTTAAAAAAGATTTGGTGCTTGTGGCCCGACTGACACATCCACTCATGCATGGCATGCTTTCATGTGCTCTTTTTCCGCACTTTCACACTCAGTGAGTGGATTGATGGCAGGATGGCGGCCTGATTTGGCTTAGCAGGCTACAGCTCCCTTTTGGCAAGGTCTAAAGTTGGACTTGGTCTTTCATTTTAAGCACTTTGTAATTGACTTGAAATCTGCCACATCTGTCAAGGTTCCTTAAGCGAAAAGTATGTCACAAGCTTTTCTGAATGTGAGGACAGATTTTAATGGTAATTAAACAGGAGTTGGGAAACATTTAGCTTTTTCTGTCAGTTTATCAGTTAGTTTTATAACCAGTAGTAGAGCAAAGGTCACAGTCTTCCATAAATACAAGAAAATATGTTTCATCTTAGTTGGGGGCGTTTTATTTGTTAGATGACAGTTGACAAGGAGATCTGTAAGCATTCAACCTCATGAAACTTTTTTCTTTCTTTGAATAATTGGCTTTCGAAACTGGCAGCGTTTGTCAGGCTTGATGAGAGTGTACGTCCTCTGTGATATGGCATTTGTGTTTTTTTTGCTGTTCTGTGGGTAGCCTTGAAATAATTGTGGTCAGACTTTAAAGGCAAGCTGTGTGTGTGTGTGTGTGTGTGTGTGTGAGAGTGAGTGTGTGTTTGAGAAAGAGAGAAGAACAATTGTTGTTACTTTTTGCACAGAGTGGGGCATTTAACCAACATTAACTAAGATTGTAGAATTCAAAAGTTGGTGCTGGAGTAAGTCAAACTTAATGCATTGCGTACGGGCTCCATTAATCCATTCCCAGCCTCTTAAAAGAATAAAGGTTAGTGAAGGCAGAAAAACTAATGGAGGACCACTGTGTGTTTCTGTACAACTATAAATATTTATGACTAAATGAGCTACAAGCAAAGTGAAAACAGCACTTCAAACCACTGAGATAGAGCACACGTACAGAAATCTCTAATGTGAAATTTCCTGAATTGTTTCAACTTCGTCAGAAAATAGTGCGTTCATGTAGGGCTCGTTGCTCAGTGTAAGAAAATAAATATGTTTTCCGGTCCTTTAAATATTATATTTCTCAATTTCAGGACGGCCTCCGGGTGGTGGTGAGAACTGGAGGCAAAGAGGAGAGACGACAGGAGGACATAGAAACGGAGGAGGATGGAGGGAGAGAGGGGGCCAACATTTTCACCCTCGTCCTGATTCTTATTGCCATGATGGAGAACCCCAGAACATGAGCCGTCCTCCAAATCAGCCCAGAGGTCGATCGCACCACCACAGAGGGAGACACAAGCTGGCTCCGAGGTAACATAAAATGTCTTCTTCTCTACTGTTTCTTCCATTCGTATCTGTTCTATAACGTCTTGTCTCATCCTCTCCTCTCCTCTCAGATGGTGGCAGCCTCCTACACCAGGAACATAACTCAACCCTGAGCAGAGAGAAGAGGAGGATTAGAGGGGAGGATTTGCGGAGTTAAGAGGATGGTAAAGACATGATGAAAGGAGTGAAGGAATCAGATTTCTCTGAACAAACTGATTGGTGAATTAGCCATCAGGAATGTTTGTCTAAAGGATGCAGTAGGTACAGAGATGGGGATCAAGAGGAGGCAGAATGAAGAGATTAGGAATATGTGATTTAATTTGCCAGTTTAACCTGAATTTGTCTTTTTTGTGCATCTGAAATTAATCCTGTTGATGTACTTTTTAAAGTCAATCATTTCAAAGCCAGTCCTTTATCCCAGGGTATCTTACCTGTTTTACTGTGACAGAAAGTGAACAGTATGCGTGAGCACTCAGCAAACACAGAGAAATGAGCCACTTCAAACACACACTGAGAAGTGGATTAATGGTTAATCCTCAGGCCTGTTTTTACCTCTTATCTGTGACAATAAAAAGGCAAAGATCTTGAAAGATCTGTGTGTATCCAGTGGCATAATCCTTTTAAAGGAATGGTTTTAACTGGAGAAACTGTAATGCTGGTATCGAATATCGGCTGAAATAGGGCATCAGTACCGGAGATTTGAGCACTTCTATAAACTGATGCCAAGAGCCGTTTGTGACATGTCAACAACAAAGTGAGGCAACTTGAGTTTCTGCACAGAAGAATCTGAGTTGCCTGTAATGGATACTAGTTGAGAAAGAGGTTTTTATTGTAAAATGTTTTGTACTGCGTCTACAAATAAATTGTCTTGATACGGAGCTGCCCTTGATAAATGAACAACACTAACCCTGCTCATAGAAAACACTGATTTCATTATTTGGTAATGCTTAATACCATATTTACAGTTCTTCCAAAATCACCATATGTCTTTAACCATCCTTTCTTGTATTGTACGTGAAATTATTTTTGAAAGCTGTGATTAAGTCAAGTAAACATGACCAATATTTGTTGTCCTAGATGCTAAATCCTAGATCCTGATTCCAACATCTGACCCAACAACACATTTGAAATGTACTGTGGTAACAGCTTAAATTATTTTCACACTCCATGACGATAACTTTGAGAGTATTGAGTGTGTGGGGATCAAACTGAGGAATGTATAGCCTGTACAGTCAGGCTCACTGTCTTCCTGTACCCCCGTGAACGTCGTAAAAACCTACCAGAGAGGAAAAGGATACAGAGAAAGTTCCTTCGTCTGTGTGTGTGTGTGTGTGTGTGTGTGTGTGTGTGTGTGTGTGTGTGTGTGTGTGTGTGTGTGTGTGTGTGTGTGTGTGTGTGTGTGTGTGTGTGTGTGTGTGTGTGCCTATAAGCAGAGCAGAAAAGAAATGTGAGGGTGAATTTCTCAACAAATGGAAACAAATGAGGGAATACAGTGATGGTGAGCCTGTGTTTGTTGTGACACATCTTAGGGTTACATCAGTTTATTCCCTGTAGTTCAGTGATCCACTCATTACACTCAGACAGATATGGACTGCTGCAGGATACATGTCTTTCTATCAGACTGGGACTAAGTGTTTTTCTAATAAGACTTTGCACAGGTTTTTTCGGCCCACAGAGTTTTAAAAACCACTCAGCACACAACGGCCAGTGTTTGTGATAGTAATCTTTCATGTTGTGTTGTTTTTGGAGGGGAAAGAATTGCCTTTGTTTAGGTTTTTTTCATAATCATATAATTACTTACAGACCATAATAAATGTAAATTTAGCGTGTTAAAATTCAATTAAAAACATCAATATGGAGCGAGTGCTAGATTTATGGAAACAAACAAACTTGTATTAATATTTTAAATTAACCCTGTAAAGCCTGAACCATGAAATAATTGCCAGAAAATAATAAATAATTTTTTGAAACTGGAGTGTTTATTGAACCTTCTGACAAGTAAAAAAAAAAGAAATTATATACCAATTTGCATATATGAGTTTTAATTTGTATCATTTTTGTACAAAAACATAGAAAACACAACATTTTTAACCCATTAAACTTTGAGTTTCGATGCCATCCTTTCTCACATCAGGGGGCACACTAGAGGTTGGCCTTTTGCGGGGGGGGGGGGGGGGGGGGGGGGTTCATCCTGCTTCTGGAGAGGATACTGGTCTGCCACACTTGAGTTTTGCCTTTTCCTGCACTTGTGAGAGAGGTGCCAACAGCAGCTTGAAACCTTCGTAGGGGCATGGGTTTCTACCTGGGCTTCAATTTCTTCTGGTGCACTGCATGTGTCTGATTGTATACATCAGGTTTTTCAGGGGAAACAAATTCACACTGATGATGTAGAGGTCTCAAAAACTCATGTATCAAATATGATACACAGGCTGATCTTTCCATTTGATTCCCCCATCAAACTTTCTCCCCACAGTTGCCCAAACAGAGATATGAAAGTAGAAAGTTTAGGCCAACTTAGATATTTAGAAAACTCTTTACATGCTCATACATCTCCATGTGTAAGAATATCATAACTTTGTGTCTGGTGTATCTGTTAAAGGAAAATTCCAGCGTATTTCCCACAAATGTGGTCATTTTGACTGCTGAGGGTATGATTTAGAGAAGATTAAACATTTTATTCATGCTGGAGTTTTAAAGGGTTTTAGGGAAAAGGAATTAAGCTCAACTCAGTGATGATTAGAGTCACGTGTAAAACTTTTCTAAGGGGATGTGACCAAAGCGTCCACTCCCTGTCTTTCCTCTCAGTCCAGAGGCAGCAGATCCTCAGAAGAAACAACAGAGTGTGTGTCTGTCTGTCTGTGTGTTTCGGGTTAGTAACTGCGGTGAGTGGAGTGGAGTGGGTGTGGGTGTGTGTGTGTGTGTGTGTGAGGAGGGGTGACAAGGGTGGGGCACGCAACACACATACATGAGTTGGGTCCAGTTGTTCCTTCTACATAATAACAATAACAGGAGCAGGGATGTTTTCTGTGGGGAAGAGGAAGCCAGGGATGGAAGGTTAAAAAGAGAGGAAGATGGAAAAAATCTAAATGGAAGACGGAAATGAAGGAGTGTAAAGGAGAGGGGAGAAGTAAACATTGAGAAGAGGGAAACAAAGAAGATGAGGAGCGAAGGAAACACCAGAGGAGATGGCGATGGAGAGGAGGAAGACTAAGAATAGAGAAAACAACAGAAAACAGGATGAGAGGGAAGAGAGAGTGGAGGAAAGAGAGGAGGTGAATTTAGAGGAGAGGTAAGGGTAAGACAAGAACACAAGCAATTTGAGTCGGTAGTCTTGCCTCAACCACAGGAAACCCTGTTGGCTGCCTGACAGATCAGCTTCCTGCGTGTGTGAGTGTGTGTGGTGGAGGTCTGGGCGTGGTCCCTCCAGCAGCAGGGAGACAAACAGTCAAACCCCCTTTGGAGGCCTCCTCCCTGGGATTGGCTCAGGCCTCTTTCCTCTCCGGTGGTAGTCATTCAACAGGCTGTCTGCTCTATTTTGTCTTACACTCCCCCTCTGTCTTATCTAAACTTTCTGAGGCTTTCTTCCTGACAAAGTCATCAAACTAGGCACCCATTTGTGTAACCGAGCTGGACCAAGGGGATTTGATTTAAACCCTTGTGGTGTCCAGTGGTGGCCACAATGGGTGGCACCTAAATGGATCCCATCATGACCACAAAACCACTTCAACAAACTTCACCCGAAGCAAATATCCACTTTGGGGCAGAGTTACACTTTTTATGAATCTGCACTTACCTCTGGACAGGTGTAACATGTTTATAATGTATGTATGTTACATGATATTTTACAGCCTCAATCTGGTGAGTTTAATGGTGCGTCTGAAGGAGAATTTTTGCGTTGCTATATTTGTATGAATCAAAAGTATCTGTTATATACATACCTCTGTATGAGTCAACTACAGCACTGGTAGAAATGAAAAGTACAAATTTTTCAATGAAAAAGTCATCACATATGAACTTTAATGTCGTGTAGAATTTTAACATCTATTGGATGGATTTCCATGAAATTTGGTTCAGACATTCTTGTTCCCCAGAGGATTCAGCTCAAAGCACCACGGTGCCTGAGTGCAGCCTCACAGAGCTGCTAGCGTGGCTGTAGACTCAACTGGGTTGCCAGTAAGTGATGTGAGATGGACGAAGCCGTTGATGCTCCCTTGTTTGTTCAGATTCTGAGCAGCATCCAATTACAGCATTTTGGGAGAAAATGTTAGACATCAATCTACCTCAACCACAACACCACTTGTTAACACATGAGCAAACCAGCTGTTATGGAGGGTAATTGTTATTATTATATAGTGAATAACATATGTTGTAGTAAGTTAACAAGTACCTTCAGATTAAAGTGTTGTTATGTGAAAACCTTCCAACTGGTGTTTTCACTTTCTTGCATACAGGGTGAGCTTCAGGGTCGCAGAGGAAAACCTTTTCAACTCATTTAGAAATATCATTCTTGGAGGATCTTTTTGTCTAAATGAACAGCTGTATGTACGCACTGATGCCTCTTTATTCATCCTAATACACAAGTACACTCAGATACACATGCACAGAAGAAAGCCTGTTTGTTTTCTTGGTTGACTGTGTATGTGTGTGTGTGCCTGTATACACACACAGAGTCTTGGTGACAGAAATGGCTCTGTTATTTTGTTGTCGTTTTAGTCGATTTTACAGAGGCACGCACCAAAGTGACACAGGCATCCAAAAATACTCCGAGCCATAGTGACCAAATATAACTCTTCTGTATTTACAGCAGAGTCTATAAATATAAACTGCTTTCTTTAGCCGAGGCCAAAACACAGAGGGAACAACTCCCAGACTGTTTTCTCTGTGAGAGTAACCAACTCTAGACTCCAGTCTAATGTAGTAGCTGGTGGAATTGGACAGAGAGAGAGAGGAAGTTAGAAAAGGAGAGAAAACTGAACAGAGAAGCGAGAGCAGATGAGAGAAACTGGACTGACTTCTTGCTTTAACACCGTAACCTAGAAAGTGTTGGATCTTCCTCTTGTTTGACTTCTCCTCTCTCTTCCCACACTAAACCACCAACTAAGTCTGGAGCTGATCATGAAGCCTGAACTTTCAGACACTTTGTCTTGGACTTCATAACTAATGACACTTTACCAGACATGAATTAAAATGCAACACCAGCCGCGACGCCCGTCAACATGAGTTATCAGTAGTCATTACTACATTATTCCACACCCACATACTGGATACAGTGATCCGCGACGTAAAACGAATGTGGGGCATTAGTTTAACATTTTGGAAAATACATTTTCCCCAAAAGTTAGATGAGAAGATTTACCGCTCTCATATCAGGAGGCAACTAGCTTAGTTTAGTATAAAGACTGGAAACAGGGGAAACAGCCAGCCTGGCTCTGTCCAAAGTCAAATAAAATGTTCCTACCAGCATCTCTAAAGCTCACTAAGTGTTAACACTAAGTGTTCATTACAGATCAATATTTTTCAAAGTTTGCTTGGTGGAGTGCTGGAGTGTGTAAACAGGAAGCTGTACCTGTTTATTTAGTTAGTGCTCATGTCAATGCTTTGTCAGATTGACCAGACAGATTGGATTCATACAGAAAGAACGATTTGGACTCTGGAAACTGCTTCGCCATTGGTTACTGCAAATAATGATCTGTAATAAAATAATGAATATGTATGGCAACGCTTTTTTTACAGGTCCGTAATTTCCTAATAATTTCCTTGGAAGTTTCCTGAAAATAACTACATACGTTGGCACTAATTGTAAGGAAAATGGGAATGTCCTTGAAAAAAACCAAAATTTAAACCCAAGTAAATACGAATTCACCATTCAGTTATTATTGGAAACTTTATGTTGATTTGTATGCTGGCTTGTAGACAGATTTCACAACCAGTTACAGTTCAGAAATCATACCTGACCCTAGCGCTTTGAGCAAAAGACAAAGGTGTGGCCTTCCTCTTCACTGCCATGTCAACATCAGCACTCTGTCCCTCCCTCCCGCTTCTCCTCCAATCAGCTCCCTCCCTTCTCTCATCTCCTCCTTTATCTCTTTCCTCCTCCACCCATCGCTCCCTCACTCTTTTGCCTTTCGTCTATTTCCATCTCTCCCCTCCACAGCCTCCACCCTCCTCCTCCTCCTCCTCCTCCTCCTCCTCCTCTCCTCTCTCTGTCTGTCCTTGAATGAATGCTCTCTGACTAGTGGAACATATGCTGCTGGTTGTTCAATACCCTCCCTCTGAGCGGGGGCGCATCCATGCATGTGTGTGCTGTGTGTGTGTGTGTGTGTGTGAAAGAGACAGAGAGTGTCGTGGGTGTGTGTTTGTGTGTCTCTCCTTGTGTGAATACGTGTGTGTGTGTGTGTGTGTGTGTGTGTGTGTGTGTGTGTGTTCATTGAAACATATGCCTCCTGTTGCACATCGGCCATCTGTTCCTTGAATGGACTGATGGAGTGCTGCTGTAACCATGGCAATAGGCCATTCAGTCAAATAGCCCGTCAAACAACCCCTGGCTCTGTGTGTGAGTGTGTGTGTGTGTGTGTGTTTGTATGTGTTTATGTTTAGGAATTGACTGGCAGAGTGGAGGAATTCCCACATGTTGATGAAATGAGGTTGACCCTCTAAGACGACCTGCTCCTACATTATCCCATTTCTCCTTTGGTCTCCACATTCACACTGACTTCTTTTTTTTATACTGTAGCTGACTGAGGACATTGTCTCCAGGAGACCTACTAACCCAGACAGACCATTTACAAACCAGGAAGAAAACACTGTAAGATCGATCAACAAAGATGGGAAGTTTTGAAGGGAGAGAGAGGAGACAAAAGATAACGCTGGAAACTTGAAATTGTGTGTGTTGTATTGTATTGTATTAGTTTTGTTGAACTTTATTTCACTAAGATAATAAAATAAGAATGAACGTTTGTTTGTGCTAAAACCAGTTGCTTGTTAGATATATATTTAAAAAGAGTAAAGAACACTATATAGAAATTGAGAACATTTATACAATTACCCCCCCCCCCCCCCCCCCCCCCCCCCCACACACACACACACACACACACACACACACATAGCAGCAGGGCAACAGTGAAAATGTATATTGAGTTTCAACTGTCTCTAACCACTGGTCTATTCATCTGCACCCTCAGTCAGACCATTCAGCAGCCCCACCCTTACACATACACACACACTGGCCCCACCTACCCACTACACACACACACACGCACACATACACCCTGCTCCACCCAGTGCAGTGGTCTGCTGGCCATATGTCAGCCCATCTCCTCTGAGACACCTCTCCTGGGACCCCCACTTCTTTTGTATACATGTGTACTTGTGTTGTGTGTGTGTGTGTGTGTGTGTGTGTGTGTGTGTGTGTGTGTGTGTGTTTGTGTGTGTGTGTGTGTTCTCTAATGTGTTTGCCAACTCCTCTCACTATCTCTCCCGGCTCTCTCGTCATAAACTGGCTCATGGAATGTGACAAGGAGCAAGAGATTTACCTAAAACAAATGTAATATATTGGAAAGACTAACACCAAACAAACAAGCGTGTATAGGTTGGCAACATCAGCAATGAAAGCAGTGCATAGATATGTGTGTGATGTGCTGTGGATGTGTTGAAGGTGCAAACCAGATAAGATGATGCAGGGACCCACCCTTGGACCACATGGACCAGCTTATGTAGCCCAAGGGCTCAGGTGAGCTTAATCAGCTGAAGACCCTCCGCTGTCAGCCAATTGTCTGCTGAGGTTGGCAAGGAACGCCTCCAAGACAGTGGGAGGGGCATCACAAGCAGGTGAATTGGTCACATGGCAGCATGCATGGCAGTTTCTGAGCTCTTATGATTCATATCCAAATGAAGTGAAAACAGTGCCACACACAGAAATGTGAGGAATACAGAAATGTGAGTGGTGGGGTCAGCAGGAAATGAGGTTCAACCTCAAAGTACACATCAAAATGTTGAGCACCAAAGCTCAAGTGTCCAACAGAGGCTCCTCTAAACTTCCTTAGGGTGGCATGGGGTCATCCTCTGGGTTGGTGGTTTGATCCCCAGCTACCCCCGTCCACATGTCGAGGTGTCCAGTGGCAAGACATGGAATCCGAAGTTGCTCCTGATGGAGGCCAGCACCTTGCATGGCAGCTCGGTCACCATCGGTGTTTCCATATAAACAAAGGCTCACTAGCCAAGACAAAGAGGAAAACAAGCTACAACAAAGCTCACACAAACAAAACCAAAGCATGTAGTGCCAAAACTGCTCGGCCACATTGTAGACATGAAACACAACATTCAGAAGGCATCCTGTGTAGACACAGTGTTAGAGATGGGGTGAACAGCTCAGACATCTGGAGTAGAATCGCTGCTTCTTCATGTCAAAAGGAGACAGTTGAGGCGGCTCAGGCATCTGAGTAGGATGCCTCCATGTGAAGGTATTCAGTGCATGTGAAAGAAGAGGCTGACCCAGAACACGTTAGAGGGATTACATATCCCATCTGGCCGGGGAACTCCTCTGCATCCTTTACAAAGAGCTGCAGAATGTGGATAAAGAGAAGGCCATCTGGGCCACCATAGCCTGCTGCCACTGCGACCCAGATCTGGACAGGAAGACCACATGGTAAATGGATGGATGGATGGATGGATGGATGGATGGATGGAGGATACATACATTTGCTCAGTAGATGTGTGTATGCATGTAATATATCAAGATGCTCATGGAGAAGTAGTATGAAGTTACAGGCTCACTTCAAACAAGTGTTCAAGTCATTTGTAATATGGTCAAGAGATGTTTTAAAGACACACTGTGTGTGAAGGCAGAAGACATTTTAATGTAATCATTCACACACACACACACACACACACACACACACACACACACACACACACACACACACACACACTCACAGGGAGGGATCCCCTTCTAATACAACAGTATGGGACTAACTGGAGCGTCCTGGTTGTTTGGCAGCTGAGACTCATTCCATGTTGTGGTGTTTTGTGTTTGAGCCCAAATTATGATCTTGGTTTAATGTCAACCACCTAAATTCTTTCCCATTCTGTTGGTCTCTCACCACTGTCTCCACTATCAGACATGCCTTAAATGCACTGTTACATTTTCCATAAGTAATACTTTTGTTGTTATTAGTGTTAATGCTGATTGGCTGTCCTTGAGAGGAGCCATGGCGTGTATTGCTCATCCCAGGAGATGAGAGACAACCTGATTTGATTACTTACAGTCTTGTTTCACCCGTCAACAACAGAGAAAAACAAAAACATGTTTAAAATTCAAGGCATGTTCATTGCCCGTGTGTGTTAGTCAGTCTGTTTGACAGTTCTGTGCCTGTTTTGTAGGTATGTGACTGTATGTGTGTGTGCTCTGTTCAGACCTTGTATTAAAATGCGTCCTGGGTGATTCGATCAGAAGTGGACAGCTCTAAGTAAGTCTGTTCACAACTGGCACTAACATGCGTCTCCAGTGACCAAATGTGTTGTTGTTTTTAAGAGGTGCACTTACCGTGTCTAGTCTGCCGGAAATTAAAATTAGAAGAAGAAAAAGTTTGCAAAGACCTTAGCAAAATTAAAACAATACAGACTGGGTCTGTTCCTTGGCGTGTTCCGAGCAAACCAAATCGCCCGAGATGTTTGATGCACTCGTAATATATCTTGTACGAATGAGTACATACTTCCGCTTACACTGAGGACGTCAGTTGAGTAGGCGGTCCTTCGATGTGGCCCAGGATGCATTCGCATACACACTGCTAAAAGATAGTGGCCATATACAGGTGCATTCATACTTGTACTTAGAGCTGTCCACTTGTATTGAGTGACAGCCGTAGTCTGATCATCTGACCCCTCGTTTCTTGCCCCATCAAATTTTATTGCCGATATATTGCTGCGTGCCCTGATCCCAGTTACTTTAGTAAGTATAATGTTATTATTACTGGGAGAAATAATGACAAATGAAGAAGTCATGGAGAAACTATTTTCAAAGTCTCAGTGAGCACAGATTCGTTTTTACCCCACGGGTCTGGCTCTGAAGCTTCTGCCTTTTGTTTCTTGGCTCTGTCTTGAGCAGTTGTAAAGTTATCTTGGTTGACAGATGATGATGATGAACACAATATATCTCTGTATGCGTGGGGTGTAATGTTGTGCAACAGCAATTGAATCATAGAAAATATTCAGCAAACACTGCATTACTGACCGCAGTATTGTCAACTAGTTATGGTTAACCGAGCCGTCTCTCTGCATTCTGTCCGTGAGCATGCAAACTATAGTCGTGCAGCACATCTGGTTGTGTGTGTTCGTGAGCGTTTTAGCTGCAAACTCTTGTAGCCTCAGACCGCTTTCTGACTTTGTTGTTTATTTCTTTCTTTTTCTCTTGAGTTCTTCCTTTGTTTTGTTTTCTCTTTTCTGAGATCAGACTCACCACTTTCTCTCTTTTTTTTTTATCTTCTTTCTACTTTCCCCCCCCCCTTCTGTCTCTATTAAGAAGATCTGTGTGGGGTTTTGTGGGATTTCATGCAGTTGTACTGACAACTGTGCACAGACATCTGTCCTTTCTCCCTACAACTATAAATATAAGTCTTTCGTTCTGCTTAGAGCAAAGAGGTTTCCATAATCTATTCTCCACTGGGTCAAGAAAGGAATGTTTGTCTATGTGTACCTGTGCGACTGTTAGTATGTTATTGGTTGGACATCCACAAAAACCCATAAGGTCTTAGACACACGTTAAAACATTTAAACCCTGCACATACACACACACACATAGCACAGCACAGTCCTGATTCTTTACACACTCTTAATTTTAGTTTTACCTGTGTTTACATTGTGCTTGTGAAATGCTTTGAACAGTGAGCCACACTGTGTGTGTGCAGTGTGCGTTGACACAGTGACTGCTTCCATCTGCAGCAATTTTGTGTTCATCCTAATGATGAAAGAAAAAACACCCATTGTTTTGTCTCTTACTGCGAGACAGTCATCTTCACAGATGTCTGTGGGTTTTTGCTCCCACAATTGTAATGCAAAATATATGCGAGTGAGTGTATGAGCGTCATGGGTTGTGTCTTTTTGACAGTGGTGGAAAAATAACTCACACGTGTAACTTAATATCTAATATAAGCTCCTAAATGTAACATTTTACTTGCATTAACAGTAAGTAACAGTATAACAGTGAGTATTTATTGAAGAATGGGCTCAGAAACTGTTAAAACTGCTATAATTTGTGTGTGTGACATGGGACAAGTTAATGGATGTTTCGATCATTGATACTTTAACACATAATAACAATGTATTATGTTCATGGTCCAAGTAGGTCTATTCATTACATATACTGCAGTTTGAACTGTGATCATGTATCAATATTTAAAAGGCTTATTGTATGACTTGCATGTAAATCATTATCCTGCAAAGTCACTCACAACTTTCAGATAAATTATGTAAAATAAAATGTACTTTACTTTTTTAAAATATCAAAGAAATACCAAGTCCTATAAAGGTAAATACCCATAAGCTCCAGTACCTCAGAATAGCCGTTCAGTGTTTATGATGTTTATATACATTATATTTTTGTATTTCCACCTCTGCTCAGTGGCCCAGTGACAGTAAACAGTGACAGTAAATGTCTGAATTGGGAAAGTAAATTACTGCAGTCATCGATGGTCCCCATTGGATTCAAACAAATGATGAGTCTGTATTGTTGAATAAAAGTAATAAATCTTACTACTTAATATCAGCCAGTGCCCTCGCTGCTCCTTAATCTTTCATCATGGTGCCGATAAACTGAGATTTAAAAAAAATCACAGTGAGAGCCCAGATTTGAATTATAAAGATGTTATTCTTGATATATTGTATATGCACAATAAGTGTTTTCAGTATTGAATCTTTATTAGTATTAGTAGTATTGCTGATGTTGTTGATGCTGTATGGTTATACTAATTTTATTTTTTTCTGAGTCCACAACATCAGAGGAACGACAGCACACATGGATTCTGTTTTGCTGCGGATTCTCCCTTTAACTAGATCATCAGTTGCATGCTCATACTGTCACCCCCCCTGCTGCTGGAAACTACCATGCCTGTTCCACGTCTCAATGGCATTCCTGTGTTAATGCATGAATCATGACACTCTGACTCTGTGCTTCTCTTTCTTCCTCTCCCTCTCATTCACATCATTCTACCTCTCTCTCAGTAACGGTTTAACCCACCACAGATGACTTTGTGTGGGGACTTCCTCTGAAGTGCTGCTGGGTCACACGCATGACGACCAGGTTAACAAGCAGGCAGGTTTGGGAGGTGGGGATAGGGGGTCATGGTCAAAGGTCAGGATAACAGGGAAATCCCAGAGCTCAATGCAGGGCCACTCATCCTCCTGTGGGATGATTACTTCAGAAATCTGCTTTGATCTGCGGCTCGTCCACAGGGCTTCTCCTTCAACAGGTGACAAAGGACTGTCTGCTGGGGATCATTTGTTTTTAACTTAGACATACAGTATTTGAAACCACAATATATATACAGCCTATGACCAGTTTCCATCCTGTTTGTGAGGAACAGGTGTGAGGAAAAGTGTGCACACATGATACAATCCATAACACATACACACAGAGTTTATACAGAGATTTTATGTATTGTTTTGTGATACTGACTTTCTCTTTGTTTCGCTGTCTGTGCATCTCTCCTGACTGTTTCTTTTATGTGTTTTCAAAGAAAGTTTCAAATCCATTATCTGGTAACGGTGCCAGTCTGTCCACGTGGCAGCAATTCAAGCTAGCTGGGTTGTGAAATGAACGCAGTACTCAAATGAAACAAAATCACATCACAGACGGAGAAAGAAATGGAAAAGCAGCAGTTTAACTGACCTTTTAAAGTCTGTCACACCACGGTGGCGTCTTCCTCTCTGTAAATCACAGTCATGGCTGTAAATGCCTGACTGGAAACTCTTTGATCACAGTGAAAAACAAATGAGAGAGAGAGAGAGAGGGTCTACATTTCACTGGTGAGGTGCACCCCATGTGTTGCCAGGTCATCTTTTTCCACAGGACAACAGTGTGTCAAAGATTTGAGCAGTACTACAGCACTTTACTGTACTCCAGATTTTAATCACAGGTGATGGTTTGAGATTTAAACACATTCTGTTGGAAACCTGTGGACAAAGACAAAAGAGCCTCTTTTTGGTGTCAAACACATCATTTTCAAATACACTTTTCAATTTGGAAAAATATTTCTGCAGGGTCTAATAACTGCCCCCAACAAACACACCACACATACACACACACACTCACACACACACACACACACACACACACACACACACACACACACACACTGTCTGTGTGTGGTTGGGGGAAACAGCACAGTAAAAAAAAAAAAGCTGATAGCTCCTCAGCAGGTACATGCCACCTAATCCTGCTCTTTGATAAGCACAGACACTTCCCTTTAACATGGGACTGACAAACACACACAGATAAACCCTCTTGTCACACAGTTACAGTGGCTGTGTCCAAACCAAGCTGGCAGTTTTGAAAATGTATTATTTGTATATTTAGCTGGTGTTTTTCACTCACAAAAAGTGGAGCATTTCAGAAAGAGCTCACCAGCTTTCTGTTACCTCAAACTTTTTCTGCTGACAGAGATTTTGAATGTCAATATAACCAAACACACAACATTGATCTGCATTTATGTGTTTGTTGCCAGAAGGCTTTGGAAGCCTTTAAAGTAATCATTTGAGTAATTGTCATAATGCAACAGCGTAGGAATTACTGTGTGAACAGGTAGCATTTGATCAAATCACTCTTTTCTTGTCATTCAACGTCAGAAACAAAAAATAGAGTAAATTGTGAGATGCTGGCTGTGGCAGGCTTTCCTCTTGTTCCAATATTTCACTGTAGACGCAAACTTTTCAGACACAAGCTGAAAATATCAGTATGGATGCAAGTCATTTTCACACGTGAGAAACATTTTCAGATTAATCTGGTGTCTCTGCCTTATCTGTATGATTTTGCATTAGTGTGCAAGAGGGAAGGAGTGTGTGAAAGAGATTTAGAGTTACTGTTAAGAGTTAATGAGAGAGGGAAAACGGTGGCACACTGTGCTCACACCCAGAAGATGAGTAAGATGCTGAGCAAGGCACAAGAAAGGAAGAAAGAACTCTCACAGAAGCCTTAAATAGTACAAATGAGTCCCGGTCGCTCTTTAGCATGTATCCGTCAGAAGTAACAGGATGTGTGTGTGTGTGTGTGTGTGTGTGTGTGTGTGTGTGTGTGTGAGAGAGAGAGAGAGAGAGAGAGAGAGAGTTCACAGGATACATTGGCAGTATGAAGCCTTGTCATTCTTCTACTGTGAGAGGTGCTGTGTTTAACTGGCCTTCCGAGCATCTGACCTCTTCCAAGATGTCCTCATCAGTGTTATACATGTGGTAGTGTCAGAAGACAGAAATTATGGCCGGGTAATGTGAGGTGCTTCCATTTAGCCTTAGGAAACCTTAAGAACATACTGGCGCACACAGCAGCATGTCCTACTCTGATGATGGTGCCATTAGCTGTCTCAGTGGGTGTGTGTGTGTGTGTGTGTGTGTGTGTGTGTTCGAACCTTTTCCCAAGAAAGATTCCTCACTGGGCTGTAAAGATGTCTCAAACAGCAGTGAAACAATGTGACAATAAACCCCTCCATTGAAAACAAGGGCGCATTTTTTACATCACTGTAAAATAACCATTTAACATGTTTGTGAGAAAAAGTCACATTTCCACAGTGGGAATCCAGTTTGACAAAATAATGGCTGTCATGACAGTGAATGGATCATTCCTGTGGTTTTTTTATGTTTTCGCCCATCAGCTATGAATCTCGTCTAATTTTACGTGAGTGCCAAACATTTTCCACAGCATACCATGAGTTTCAGACTGATTTCCTACCCTCCAGGCAGCCATTAGTTTCCATTCAGTTCACTCAGTAAGAAAATCAACTTGAAGATATTTGAAACCTGCTTGACATGGGCAATCCATCACAGAGGCTATTTGGTCCTGTTTATTTATTTATTTGTAAAAGCTACATTATCATGGCATGGTGAAGCAGTAGCAAGCACAACTGTTTTCTTTTTCTTTGCTGGTGCATTTAAGGACACTTACATCCGATAGGTAAGTGTACTGTCACATTTACACTGTCATTGAAAACAACAACGTAAAACATGATCGGTGTTTGTTTTTGTTTGTCCTCCAGACTTGTTGACGACATAGCTTGTGCACAGAGACTGTTTGTGGCAGTCAGCAGGTTTCAGATGTTGGAGCTTCCATGAATGCTTCACCATGGAAGAGCTTTTAAAAACAGTCCCTGCTCACAACTGCCTTTCTATGTAAATAAAAAGACGGCTAAATAAAATAAAGTAAGATATTGTCAAGACCACCAATGAATGGAAACTAGTTGCTGCAGATCTGAAAACTTAAAATGTGCTCTAGAGAATGGCTGGCAGTCATAGAGTATATATTATAGGGCTAAAACCTACAAATCCCTCTGTATGTTCCTTTAATATGCACCATGGATTTCTAATATGTGTGTATGTGTGTGTGTGTGTGTGTGTGTGTGTGTGTGTGTGTGTATTAGGGGGTTACTTACAGGATCATCTCCTACCGTCAATGAGGTGTGAACCCCAGACTTCTCACGTCCCCCCACCCCCCACCTTTACACCAGCCCAGGTGTCAAAGCCCCCACTGAGGTGACACTTATCACTGGTCTGGGAAAGAGCTTCTTTGCAACAACACACACACATACACACACTCACAAAGACACACAGACGCTCAGATACCAGAGGATGACTCGGGTTGGAAAATGTCTCCCCTCCTCACCAGATATTAAGGTCTATAGATTATCAGGTCTAGACAAGAATGATAAAATGACTGCGTTTCCTTGATGACGCAGAGCCTCACCAACTGTGAGAGCAGCACCGGCTCCTGAGTCGTCTTTTAGGTCTTCCAGCTGTCTCAAATGCCCATTCAAATTTTGGTCAGTGATCTACATGATCTGGGCTCAGGAGCTGGCTCAGCATGTCGGGCCTCATCTCAAATACTAACACAGACACACTCACTCGCAGATGTATCTATGACTACCTGCTTTTAGTCTGTTTTTAGTCTGTGTATCTTGCTCTGTTCTCCCTCCTCCTTTCCTCTGAAGATAAGTATGTCACTCACACTGCAGAGAGTGTGTGTGGAGACGATTTGGGATGTTGAGTCACCCACTAATGGCAGATAACACAGCAGACAGACAAACACATCAGCATTAACAACACGAAACCATTCATTTTTGTCAAATGTTTGGCAGATGTAATGAATATGCACTAAATTTACAGTTGTACTTTGTCATCTTAAACTCAATAGAGTTTTGAGTGGGACAGGTTTCACCATGCAGCAGAATACTTCAGCAGGACACAGAGGACAAACATGAGTACAGAATGTAAACATTTGTGGAGGACTGTAGCCAAATGGTTGCAGAAGTGACCTTGTGACCAGAGGGTCAGCGGTTCACATTCCTGGACCGGCTGGCAGGGAAAGTGGCTGAGACACAACAACTGCCGACAAGATGCTGTTGAGCAAGGTATCCAACATCATCTGTGCAGTTAATATCAATGGCAGACTGTGGTTTACACTGTGCTTACAGCACGTGCTTAACCTGTCTGTGGAAATAAGGTGTATCTTCTCTATAAATTAATAATAAACCTGATTATCAGATAATCATTGTGAAAAACAGCTTCCATATTGCAGATAGATATAAAATAGAAGTTGCAAAATGGCCACATATTGAGATTAAAAGTCTATAAGACAACATCTTCATATTAAGATTTAATCAAGTGAGTCCCTATAATGTGAATTTACTATCAACCTCACTGGTGGCTCTGCGCTGCTTCCACATGATGTCTGCTCATTGTTATGGTGTGCTGGACTGTCTGCTTGAGTCCCTGTGGCTCCCTCCAAGCAAATACTTTGCACACATGTTGGCACGTTAGCAAAATGTGCATGACAAGTTCACATGGTATGTCAAAGCTTGTTGTTGTTGGGTTTGTTTTGGAGCCAACTTTGTGAGTGTCCGTGTTATCTCAAAAACGTTTGCTACAACAGATGAAGCTGTGTTTTTCTGTTAAATGTCCCAAACAACCTCAGTTATTTTATTACGTGAGGATATAGTGTGTCTTATATGTGTGGCCTTGCATACCTTTTGAATCTCTAAATAATAATGGTCAAATCTCTAGTAAAAATGGATCATCTTGTGCTTCTGAACTTATTTTATTTCATGCAGCTTTTCTGATGAGCTCTCAAGTCACACACAGTGGGGAAACTTGCTGCTGCAGCTCATGAAGGAAGATAAATGCTCCGCTGCTCTCTTGTGGTTCCCCACTGTCTGCTGACAGGCAGTCTGCCACGATCACTGCAGGAGTGAGATGCTGGTCTGCTCAAAATGTTCATGTATTAGTGGGTTTTGTTGCCTAATACGCCAAAAGTCTAAATCAAAGAGGAAAAGCATGTTTTCTTTTCCTTTTCCTTTGTCTAGAAGCAGGGCTGGTGTGGCCTCGTGTTTCACTGTTCCTCTCTTTTTGGAGAACGTTCCAGTTTTCATCCCTGTGTTTTCCCAAACTTTCTTGTAAAGGTTTTGTGAACCTTTTATTATAGTGTTTCTTAACCTCTTCTGCACCATCATCCCTTTTTTAATTCTAAAAATTCTCGTGACCCCTGCAGTCATTTTGTCATGTGATGTAAAAAAAGTCAGGCATGATGAACCTTCATCTGTACTTGACTTGCAGCCCCTCAGAATGTTTTTGACTGCGACTGTTTGCCTCGAGTTGCTTCTCTGCCAACAAGAACGACAACTGTCCATGTTTATCAGTTAGAACTGCTAACTATCACTTGTGCTGTCTATATAATTTGTGTTTTCCCTTTAAATGAAGGTGTCTTGGCTTTCTGGATCCCAGTAAATACCAGGTTGCCACCTCTTGTGGACTCTATCTAAGTAGTCTAGTCAGTTGTACTGTAATTGTCACTGTGACTGGGCGTGCCATCACTTGTGACATCCCTGTGATAATAGCTGACGTCCTCATAATTGGTGTTATCCATTGTGCTGTCCCTGTGATCTGCACTGTCCCACATGAGGAGTCTTCTAGGTGACGCTTAGACCGCCTCCAACAGAGACAATGTTTGATCTGTCACAACTTGGCATCGCGGCCTTCACATGTAAATCAAATCTGGTGCAGTGATGTAAGTATTCATCACACCTGCCTGGGGTCTTCATGTGGTTACCATTTAAAAACTATTCAAATTAGCCTTCATTTAAATTCTGGCCTTTGATAATCATATATTATCCCCAACCAAAAGATCCAAACCTCAAATATCTAAATGTAAGACTGTAGGTTGGTACAGGAAGTGTTAACATGATTTCTTTCATAATTGTGGCTATTTTAACACAAATGTAAGTCTACAAAAAATAAGTAACGACATCAAATCAAGTCCATTTATGTTTTTCATAAGAAACAGCAGCTTACCCGTAGAATGAACCATATAACTGCACACCGCACTCATAATGATTTATTTTGATGTTTTTGCGAACAATTGGATTTTTCAAGGATATTTTCTTTATATATACAAAACATGCACTTAAAAAGCCACCCTCCACCTGATAGCAATTATGTTAATTATGAAGTTTGTACCATAACCAGCATTTCTGGTGTGTGTTCACCACTACTATATTTCAGTAGCATAGATAGAAAATATTTTTAAACCCAACAGACACACAGGGAGGAAAAGAAAGAATAAAATACTATAATCCCAAAACATTATGGACAGCGACAACCCAACACACGCAGCCACATACATCATGTCTGTCTTCAAAGGAGAAGCCCATTCAATTATTTTCAAGTCTAGGACAGCATTGTGTGTCCTCAAAGTGACCCCAGAACCAGGAGATCGTGTTTTATTTTACCATGTAATACCCCAATTTTCCATTATCTTATTTTATCATCTTTACTTCAGAGTCAACACAGTGACATAAAAAGAGAGTAAGTAGAGGTGGAAAGAAAAGAGCAAATACGCCATCTAGTGCAGGCAGGCAGGAAGCACAGTACACTGCTGAATAAAAGTCAAAGTGCTAGGAATCATAGGCCTATCATTTATAAGTTAGATTGCTGCTTCTATTCTTAGACTGTTTTGATTCTGATATTATTTTGAATTGAACATTTTCAAACAGAGATATCAACTGTTTACATTTATGACGGTGATCAAATTAATTCGTTGTTAATTACGTGAGTTCAGATGGTTAACAGACATGCTTTCAAGCTGTTTCTGTGTTTGATTTGTACTATTGCATCAGTTGTATGCTCTTACACGGGGCTATGAGGCCATAAGGAATGTTTATTTATGTGGCAGGAGTATCACTATGTTGGAGTACTGTAATTATTGCAGGCCCTTATATTTTCACCATTTGTTTTCTGTGTCATTTATGTGGTTCAGGTTTATTGCAAAGTAGGTCTTCAACATACAATGAATATACACAGGTATTTTGGTGCATAACAGTCACAATAAACACAATAAGAAACAAGTACTGAAAGTCAGGAATCTTAAATATAAAATAGAAATGTATATTGAAGTCCTATCTATTCTAATTTAATATCTAAAAATCTAAATATAATTTTTATTAACATAAGGGGTAAAGGACAACTTTTATTTTGAATTAATGGAGCTTCGTACTTCCTTCTGGTGAGGAGACGAACCTTGATCGTTGTCTGCCGACGAAAGGACTTCGCGATGAAGTAAGTAAACTAAAAACAAAATGAACACTATCGAGAAGAAGCTCGCGGACTTGATACGTGACCACCCGAATCTGTACGATCAAACACGGCGGGACTACAAGGACAATCTGAAGGGGCACCTGTCGTGGAAAGAGATCGCTGACAACATGGGAAAGCCGGAGGAAGAGGTGAAGCTGAAATGGAAAAATCTCCGCGACAAGTTCTGTAAAGCGAAGAAGCGAATGGCCAAGAGAAACTTCCCTCTGACAGACGACGAGAACCCGGTGGAGAGGCCCGTCCCGGTGCTGTACAACCAGCTGGCCTGGCTCAGCCACTATGTCAAACCAAGACCAGGGTCTGGCATGGGAGAGGCCGACGAGGTGTGTGTCCACCCGGCTGTCATTCATTGATCACGACGTCTTTGATTTTAAAATGCTAGCTAGGTAACATAATAAGTTTTAAGCTAACTATTGTTGGCCTATGGAAACATAGCCACTGCTAACAATAAGCTAACTGTAATCATACTTACTCTGTGATTAATCTATATGTAGTATAGCTTTATACATAGCCACCGATATATACACAGCTTTATATCCCTAATGCTAACTACATTGATTTTCTTTACAAGCTAAACGCATGAAAACATCCAGGGAGACCAGCCACATCATTATTGACATCTGCCTCTCAGAACATCCGGGTTTAGTTTTCAAAATAAAAGCACGCAGTAGAAAAACAAAACAAAACCGACTGCTTTACCACTGTATGTGTGTATCAAAGCAGAACTTCAACACACAAATAACCAATATTATTTTTGGCCTTCACAAAATAATTAGCAAAATAGTAGAGCCTGACAGATACTACATTTTTGAGGCTGATAGAGACTCTCATTGTATAAACATAAGCATAAACGTGTATTTTTGATACGAACACACAGTGGTGGATTCTAACGAAGTACATTTACTCAAGTACTGTGCTTAAGTGCAAATTTGAGGTACTTGTACTTTATTAGTTTATTCTTTTCATGCCACGTAAACTATCCATGGGTACACACAATGAGAGCTGAAATGTTTAGTCGATTAATTGGTCATTGGTCAGGTCATTGACAGAAATTGGCAACTATTTTGATAATTGTTTACATAATTTTCCATGCAGAAACAATTCATAGTTGCAGCTTCATACATGTGAGGATTTGCTGCTTTTCCTTGTAAATTATTTTGATAATTTTAATTGATTTATAATAATTTTGAGGTTGACTGTTGATTGGACAAAACAAGCGGTGTGAAGGTGTAACTATGGGCTCTGGGTAATTATGATGACATTTCTCACTATTTTCAGAATTTGTACAAACCAAACAATCAATTGATTAATGGAGAAAATAATCAGCAGATTAGTCATTAGTCGCTGTCTTGTACTAAAAAGTAAAACATGAACTCCACCTCAACCAACTACAACCGTAAAATCTGATATAATTACCTTTTACACTTTCCTGATTTTACTTTCATACTTTTACTTAAGTAAAGGATCTACCTCAAACATATCTTTGGCATTTCTGTACTGCAACTTCTTGTTATTAATTAGCCAATCCAAAATATCTGTGATATGAATCAGTCAGGCTCTACAGAATAGTATAAAAATAATACAACATACATATATATATATATATATATACAGTATTATTATTATTATTTTATATATATAGTATTATTATTATTATTATTATTTAAATATTTAAAAAAAAGTCTATTTTCATCTGTAGACATGAAGGAAAGTAGAAGCCCAGTCATACCTGTCAACATGTTTTACTCCCAGTAGGAGGTATAGGTTGTATAAGGGACTTTGAAACTGAAGCTTGTTTTCAGTGTTGTTGTCTGTGCTATCCTGTAATGCTACATGATGTTTTCATGCCACACAGGGAGCTGGAAGTGGTAATGACCTGGAGAAAGAGCGAGATAAAGACGAGAAGGAGCAGCATGGTCCCCTTCCCGTTGTTAGCACTAGCTTTTCTCTTGTGGAGGCCTCTCCAAACAACCATCAGGAGGTGGGAGTCTCTCTTAAACGTAAAAGGCAAACCACCACAGAAACTGAGATAAGTTCTGCAGACGCCCTCACCAACCTCAGAGATGAAGATGAACTGTTTCTGCTCAGCCTTCTGCCCTCACTGAAGAGGCTCACCATTAAAAAACGAATGGAGGTGCGGATGAAATTCCAGCAAGTGCTTTATGCTGCAGAGTTTGAGGACTAAAGGGCTCCTCAAAAGGCAATAAAGGTTGTATGATCGGTGGAAGGGCTTGTTATGGTATAATTACGATTCTTCAAGCATTCAACCTGTAAATAGATTTTTAACCATTTAATATTTATTTTTGGATCACCACCAGCCATTAAAAATAACAATATATAGATCGTTATAATTCAGTGTTGTCTGTGTATCAAGAGCTTTACCTCTTGGTTTGAAAACAGAGAAAAGTGTCTCTCGTTTTGAATGTAGGTGATGGAGCCACCCACCCTTTTGTTACTAGTAATAAAATTATAGTCAACATAGAGTTGTTAGTTAATGAGGTACACATGTGCAGTAAAATCTAATACAATAGCCCCATAATAACTCCCTCCTTTTTAAACCTTGTAATGTTAATTCAACTCATTTTTATGTGGTATGTTGTGATGTTTTTGTATTAGACTGCATTATATTAAAAGATGTGTTTGATGTTTTGTCCACAACCATTTATGTAATAGGCGTTAGGGCTCGACAAAAGATGCGTGCATGTGTACCTTCTAACCTTTTATATTTACAGATAGAGCGCACAAATGCCACAGTTACACGATATTATGACTACTTAACATTTAAACCCTTTAAACTCTTCGTCTAGCACTGCTCTGATTGACAGCTCACATTATCTGTTAACTGTTTAAAAGAATAACTTCCAGACAGCATTTTGAAATAACTGCAAATATAAATACAGTTGTTTTCTTTGACTTTGTAGCTACAAATTGGGGAAGTTATGAAACAGTAAACTCCATCCAAGTTAGTTCCAAAAATGATTGTACTTGTCAACGCTGCCTGCTTTATTTCAAAGGATTTTTGTAAAATAGACAGCTCTCACTGAGTGTACATAAAGATCTGTCTTTATCTTTCTGAAAGGAGTCATTTCTACCATATATTTTTTACAAATAAATATTTTCTTGCTACTGAAAAACAATTTCCGCTTCCTGATTTCAAAAAGGCACTCTAATAACTCTAATCTATCTGCTGCTAAAATGCGTTGGTGTTTAACATTAGAGGCGCAGTCTGTAATCCAGATGTACACAAATGGTACAAAAGAATCTCTTTTGTCTTTTATTTTGCAGCTCATTCTATATGCCTTGCGGGTTTACAGGAAAGTGTTAGCAGAATTAGCCTTGTCTTATGTTTCTCTGAGAGTACTTTCTAGCTGCAGTGATACTATTTCATTCTCTTAGCTGCAAAGTCATTCACTTCCACACACACACACACACACACACACACACACACACACACACACACACCAATCTGGTCCATCTCAAGAAGGACCTCCCCCTCTGTTCAATCTCCAGTCAGGGATTGGTTGGTAACAACTGACTTGACCCTCCTCTGTTGCAGGAAGCACTGTTCACCAACATTTGTATGTTGTCATTCATATCTTCATGTATTTAATTCATATGAACAGTATATTATGCTGATGTGTGGGTGAGATGTATGTGTGAGTACAAGTCACGCAGGCTTGCTTCACTCTCTTCCTACTGTGTTTGTGTTTTCTGTGTCTCTGCTCCCCCCGCCCATCATATCTCCTCTCCTCTCCTCACTGTATGTATCCCCCTACGAGCCTCCTCCCTCCCCTCGCTTCTCTCTCCTCTCTTTGCTGTGTTACCCCCAAACCCCTCCCCCGCTCCCAGGCTTCCTGCTCTCTTGTCATTGGGTGTTGTGTGGGGTGATGGTTGTGGTTTCTGTCGGTGATGTCTCCAGAGCATGTACCGGCTTACTGCTTCAGCAGAACTATAGAAGGTTACTTTGATTTAACAGCCTCGCAGCACCTCTAGAGAGGTTAGATTAGATTTGATTTGATAGATAGACAGACAGATAGATAGACAGATAGAGAGAGAGGTGTTTTGAAATGTAAAGGAAGACACTCTGAAGCTTGGACTGTACATGCCAGGAAGTAGATCAAGCCCATCTTGAACAGTTTCCATGAACCGTGCCATTGCCTCACACTGGACCAGAACATAGACTTATCCTTATTTGGACCAGACTACTGAGTGTTGACAAGCTGAGGAAATAAGGATCAACTCTCTTCTTTCTACTGCCTGAGGTGAGATGCAACAATCACATGATAACAGTATATGCCCATAAGTGATGATGGTGTGAAACATGTAGTTGGTATCATTACAGCCCTCACAAACACAGTAATTACTGTAGAGGTTCTGATGAGTCTTCATTTCTTGTCTTCTACTTTCTTAAATTGACTCATCTCCTCTGCTGTTATAGGACAGCATAAGCACTGTTTCTTTTTTCCTGCTAATCAAAATGATGTTAATAAATCACTATCAGAATCTGTGAGCGCTACTCCACTTCCAGCCCTGCTGCAGAATGAAAGGCTGGCTACTACGATGAAACAGCATCACACCATGATTAGTGGGAAGAGGTTCCCCCGAGGGGAAGGGAGGGTGTGTTCCTACAGAGATAAACATGGTCGTATGGTACAACCATTGAGTAGTGTATTTGTTTAGGTGTGGTTCAGAGATGATAGGAGAGCACGGGAGACGAGGCAGACAGAGAGGAGAAGGAAACAATGATGCAAAAGAGCCTGTGTCATGTTTACTTCTGATGTCAAACCAGAATTAACTCCTGTGTAGGCTACATGTATCAGACTCTGAATGCTGAATTGACAGGGTTATACATTTTTTTCTCTTGCATCAGGATGAAAATATTAAATTCATTACATCAAATTAAAACATATTTAACCCAAAATGCTGACACAGAGTTGTTTGTTGTAATTTATTGGTGAATTTATACCTGTTTAACAGTGTTAAACGTAGTTACCTACAGACACAAAAGCACAAGCTAACAAACCTGCTGAAAGACAAATATTAACAGGCGTACACATCTTTTGACAGTGACTCTTGTAATAGGGATGTGTTGATAGGGAAGCAAACAGGTAGCAGAGTACAACAGAAAGTCAAGTTAAACAATAAGTGGATGTGAAGGCATTCAGATACAGAGAAATTGTGTGTGAGGCAGTAAACAGGCCAACAGAGAAAGAAACAACAACAAAAAAGAAAGACAAGGACATCAACATCACGGCAGCAGCAGCCTGATTATACATTCTCTGCTGACTGGACTGAGAAGCAGCCATTCAGAAAATTAACACAGGCAGCATTCAATCAGCTAAGGAGTGTACGGATCTGCAAGAAACTGGTCATATGATCCCTGGTCAGCCCTGAGCTATTAAAGAGAGAGAGAGAGAGAGAGAGAGCAGAACAAGAGAAGAAAAAACAGCAGCGGTCCTTGTAATGCAGTTTACTGTAGCCTCCATGCTGCTACAGTTTCTTCTTGCTGTGTGTTGTAATGGATCTAACACTCATAAGTTGGAGGCTTTTACATCAATGTTATGGTGAGATGGAGGCCCACTGGATGCATTCTGCATAAGCTAAACCTCAAAGAAAAGGTAAACTTCCCTCAATTTGTTAAAAACAAAGTTAATTTTGGTGGTGGCTGTATTTTTTTCACATCAAATCAAGATTTATTAGAGTTAAGTAGAATAACTAAGGGAAGAACCTTTTGGCATGTATAATTGATCACAGTGAAAGGTCTCATCCTGTGGCGAATGTGTGAGTGGTGTTTGTTTGAATCATTGAGGAGAAATGGGAGGCAAAGATGTAATGGTTTCTGAGAGACTGCAGACAGGGATTATACTTTGAGTCTATATTGCACATAGTAGCCCGATAATCAGACTGAATGGCTATTTTGTTTTATTTTATTCATTAATTCTGCGTATGGAACCAGGCTTAAAATGTAAATGGTTAGTTGTTTTTCAGGGCATCCAGGTGGGCAAGCAGTTGCATACCACGTGTAGCTGACTTGTGTCCAGCCAGAAATTTTGTGGCATAATCCTTGAAGCTATCCTTGTTTTGTGTGCAGAGGACAAGAGGGAATATATACCAAAAGCATTTGCATTCCCGGTGTGCTGATGATGACATTTGTTTTTACATTCTTCTCTCAAAAAAGGTCTGTTTCTGCCTTCTGTTGTGTCCCAGGCTGTGTCCCCAGCACATCCCGAGACTGCGACCTAACCTGACCAGACTGGAACTCACCATATTAGAAAAAGCCAAAACAGTCCACAGCGGTTCAGGAGGGAGGGTCGTCTGGTTCCAGAGAATCAGAAAAATCAAAGAAACTTGACCGTGTGGCACCAGCTCAACAGAAACCAGACCAGAACGGGCCACGTCAGGACTCAGGGATCTGCTTGATTTGCCATCCTCTTTGCAACAAGGAAGTGGGCAGAGGAGAGTCCCACCCACCATGTACTCCCCTCAGAGTCTCCACCGCTGGGGCATCACTCACAGTGAGAGTATGGAGCGGTTAGCCTACAGCCAAGGTAAGTCTGCAATTTCTATTTGAACGGATGACCTATTATTACATGATGATAACTCCTGTCAACTCCCACTGCCACCTGCTCTCATACAATGTTCTTGTAATTGACAGTTTAATATCAATCAGTGGATTCATATCACTGCACTATAACACATTCACAACAGATAATATCTTTCCATGAGTCAATAATAAGCCACTAGAGTCACCAGAAGTAAGTAAACAGTAAAATTTAAAGACATTTAAAAGATATTTTGCCTGAAACATATCAGACTAACAAAAATTCAACATGTGTAATACGTTTTTAATCACAGAACGTAAACTGTTGTTATGTCATTAAAGCCCCCAAAATGACCAGAAAGTGGAGGAAGTATTCAGATCCTCTACTTAAATAAAAGTAGCAATACCACACTGTAAAAATACTCTATTGTTAAAAGTAAAAGTCCTTGAATATGTAACTTATATAAAAGAACATACATATTATTAGCAAAGTGTATTTAAAGTCTCAAAAGTACTCAGAGCAGAAAATGCACTTTGTTAGTGTTAAGCAATTATATATTATTGCATTATTATTGCTGATGTATCAATGTGAAAGTAGAATTTTTACTCTTTTAATTATTGGAGCTAATTTTAACTATTTTATATACATTGTGGTAGTTTGTTAAGTAATGTGTTAAGTAACTAGAAACTATAACTGTCAAAAAATGTAGTGGAGTAAAAAGTGCAATATTTCCCTCTCAATTGTTGTGAAGCAGAAGTATAAAATAGCATAAAATGGAAGTACTCAAACAAAGTGGTACCTCAAAATTGTACCTAAGTAAAAGTATTTAGTTTCATTCCACCACCACAGAAATATTACTGACCTCAGTGGACTCTTTTGTTTTTAGTCACACATCATTACATCCTCTACCTGGAGGCGGCCGTGCAGTTCTCGCCTCCAGCAGCAGGGGGCGGCACGTCCACAACACAGCAGCCACTGAAATCATTACGTAGTGCTGCCTTTTGTGTGTCTTGTGAGCCTTTTGACACCGCCCCTCCGGAGGGTGCAGCGGGACTGTCAGGGCCAACTATCGGTTAGGTCTGCTAGGTGTAAACAAATCTTTACGACACCGCGATGTACGGAATAGACTTTTATCCCGAGGAGAAGCTGTCCGCGCCGCCGCTGCTAACGTTCACCATGTAGACCGACGCCTACGTTGCACAGCCCGGGAACGTTACGACGGTTGTTTTTTTTTTACTCTAGCTAGTCCTCTTGTCATTGCTTTGGCCGGTGTTCTCACAGGTATTTATATGCTACGGTTGTCATAATGGTCACCGGGTGAATTGTGCATCAAAGCTAGCTCGCTAACGGTTAGCAAACCGTATGAATCTGGCTGTTTTCACGCCGACCTGCACTGGCTACAATCATTTCAGAGGTACATGAACATGGCATCGCCCGCTGAGCACGACCTGGCTCTGTCTGAAGCCGACAGCAGCAAGGACAAAGCTCAGGTGTTTGGGATTTTGAGGCTGCAGGAGGAGAAATCTGGTGTTGTGGATAAAGCTAACAGTAGCAGCAGTGTGAGAGGAGGAGGAGGAGGTGGTGGTGGTGGTGGAGGAGGAGACGGGCGATGGCAGGCTCCTATCTTCGCTTTGGCCAGGAAAGCGTCCGAGACCATTTCAGGGAGCATTCACGTCCTGCCCAAAGTGTCGGAGCACAGGACATCTCTGCCTGGGGACTGGACCGTTCAAGGTAGAGTATTATCAGTATCAGGGTGGGTGAGGTTCATGAAGAGGTTGAGATGTGTGTGTGTGTGTGTGTGTGTGTGTGTGGGGGGGGGGGGGGGGGGGGGGGGGGGGGGGGTCTGATGACACCCAGTAACTTGTTTCAGGGACACACGAGGAAATATGACCCAACCCTGTGCCTATCAGTTTCCTTACACAAAACAATTTCCCTCTGAGCTGTTCAGGAACAATCAGACATTTAGTCAGTTGCTGATTGGAGCACAGTTGGTAGTTTCAGCTGGTGTGTGTAGATGTACCAGTGTGACAAACCCAGCTGGTACATCTCCTGCTCTCTCTTTCATATTACCTCACCACCCTCTGTGTGTGGCCAATTGATTTTTCATAGTGCTGCTCTCATGCTTTGATGGTACGTCCTCATCTGTGCCGCTGTTGTCTTATACCACCACACAACTCGACTGCCTGAAGCATCACATGCTGCACTGATGCAAATGGAAAAAAATGTTCTGTCGTTCCTTTTTCCTCAGGGGTTATCACCGTGTTTTGCGCATTGTGTTAATTTGGTGTTGTCTGTATGTGTTTGCTGCCTTGATGATACTACAAAGTCATTAACCTTGTGGTATATGCAAGTGGGGCTGCAACAAACAATTTTTTCATGATCGATTAATCTGTTGATTAATTTCTTGGTTAATCGATTAAATCTTTTTGTCTATAAAATGTCAGAAAATTGTAAAAAATGTCCATCACAATTGTCCAGAGCCCAAGGAGACATATTCAAATGCTTTGTTATGTCTGACTCACAGTCCAAAACCCAAAATATGTTACATTACAGTTGTATAAAAAAAAGCAGCTAGCTTACATTTAAGAAGCAGCAATGGTTTGGCATGTTTTGCTTGACAAGTGAATCATACTATTAATCGGTTATTATAATAGTTGCTGGTTAATTTTCTGTCAATCAGCATCCTCTGTCGTTTCAGCAGAGCTCATGGCTCAGTTTTTCCTCTGTCGGTGTGCCCATCAGCCAGTGTCTGTCTGTCAGTAGAAGTGCCCACACTCTCACAACTATATTTAGTTTTTGACAGATTTCATGTGTCCATCACAGACTTGCATTTGAGTTATGTAACATCTGAATCATTTTAAACTACTGACAGTTGTGCCAGGCATTCAGCCCTGATCTTTTAACAAGAACACAGGAAATACATTTAGGAGAATGGCCTTCAAGGACAATTTAAAATCCAATAATTGCATTAAAACTCAAGTTACCATTGAATCATCTAGACAATTTAGTGTTGTGTAGTGAATCCTCAGCGTTTGATGAACTTCAGTAGAAGTCACATGCTGACACAGGCAGTCAAAGGGTTACTGTTTTTTCCTCTGTATCCTGAGGGCTCACTGCCCAAGAGCACTCAACACTCCCAAGAAATCATCTGTTGATTTGTCAGTGTCTCTGGCCTCCAGGCCAACCTGCTGGGGCAATTAAAGCCCATCATACGTTTTCACCTGACATTGTTCTGTCCTCTTCTGGTGGTTGGCTACACATTAACCCAGAGGTCCACATATAGAGCGTTTAAAAGCATACATCTGTGGGAGGTGCAGATGCAGCATTATTGGCACACGGATTTGCAACTGTAAGACGCAGCTATGTTATGTTATCTGAACAACAGTCAACAAGACAAATGTCTAATAAGTTAGAAAAGTGTAGGTACTGAGTGCCTAAATAATTATTTCTAAGTTGATTAATTAATAAGGTGGACTCTTCTTCCCCTTGTTGGATTTTGGTGCTTCTTACATACTATCTGTTGCTCTGTGTGACTGCACTGACCTGACACAGAAATGCAAATGTGCATTCTGTTTTTAGGGTGGATTCTGCCTTCAAGGCACTTGCATCACATTTACTGTGCCTCCCGATACTAAGCATGTTTCTGATAATGACCATTTGTAAGACATTAACCTGGCTGACTTGTTTATCCCTCAGGTAGAAACCTTACAGTCATTCTCAGTTTTCTGAGTATGTTTGTAAGGTTTAAAGACTGGATTGAATATGATTATTCATCAAATGAAGTCCTTAGCAGTTCTGAGATAGAGGACTACCCTTTTAATTTGTATCTGAATTTTATATGTAAACAAATAACAATGCATAACATTTTATTGAATATTGTGCGTTTGAAGCATATTTTAAGTGTTTGTGTGGCTTTTGTCCTGCAGCCCTGCGAGACCCCATGGCCATGGAGCGAGCCAACCTGCTGAACATGGCCAAGCTGAGTATTAAAGGGCTGATCGAGTCGGCTCTGAGCTTTGGACGAACGCTGGACTCAGACTACCCACCTCTCCAGCAGTTCTTTGTTGTCATGGAGCACTGTCTCAAACATGGCCTCAGAGGTAAGAAGGAGAGAGACTGTTTTAAATGGTGTCAGGTGTGGGTGCTGTGCTGGCATTTGTATATCTGCATTATTAAAATTCAATGTCTAAGCTGCACAGATGTGTGTTTGTGTGAGAAATAAATGATGTCATTCCTAGATTTTCCTACGCCAAAATGTGTCTGACTGAGAAGTCTCTCTTCCTCTTTCTGTCTTCTCCCTCCAGTGAAGAAGTCCTTTCTGGGCTTTAACAAGTCTCTGTGGGGTCCTCTGGAGCTGGTGGAGAAACTGTGTCCTGAAGCTGCAGAGATCTCAGCCTCTGTACGAGACCTGCCTGGACTAAAGTAAGGACTACATTTATGTACACACACACCTTAACCTAACATCATGCTGGAGGTACATGAGCCACAACACAACCACATGCACCAGTAACATGAGACTGTGACCTGAGCCACAGCAGGGAAATACCTGAGTGTGATTTACTTTCACTTCACCTTTCCTCTCGCTGCTGCCTCACTTCTCCCTTGTCACTATTTCTCTTCTTCTTTATTATTCTTTTGTCTCTTAGAGCCAGTATAGATGAGCAGTCTGAGTTTGAAATAAGTCATTATACTGTCGGTTTTGGGCAATGTACACTTGTTAAAAGCAAAATCAGTAACGGTGCAGTAGTATATTTGCTGCCAGTGTCGGACTGATCGCATTGTTTCTGTGGTAAAATATCAATTTCAAAAACCTAGATTAATATTCACGTAGAGTCCTCTGGTGGCTATAGTAAGCAGGCTCTCGCTCACTCTCATTCATGCACATGATTTTCATGTCATGCTTTACTTTGTTATTCAGAAATCAGTCACCACGTAGCAGAGATTCCTCACAGGGAATCAAGTGAGTCATATTCAGGTCTGATGCTGCAAAATGGGGAACAGATGTGTTGTTTTAGATGGAGACGGTCTGTTTCCTTTGGTGGTGCTGAGTCAGACCAACGGACATGCAGCAGAGCAGCATTTTTGCAACTCCAAGTACAGACCCAAAGATAGTTAGATAGTGCAACTGCACTAACTGCACTATTCGACTGCAGTAAACATTTAGGAACACAAATGAGAACCAAACTAGATCTAAACAATAAAACAAAACAAAGCAAAGTACCAAAAGATATTCCCAGCCCCACACCTCAAAACCTCCTATAAATATATCCTCATCACCTGTGTGTTTTTGTGTGTGTGTTTTCCAGGACTCCATTAGGCAGGGCAAGAGCTTGGTTGCGTCTGGCTCTCATGCAGAAGCGGCTGGCCGACTACCTGCGACTCCTCATCACCAGAAAAGACCTGCTCAGGTACATACACATGTCATGTTATGGCGACACACATAAAGAAGATGTATAGAAAAGTAGAAAAGTACACCTTTAAAATTAACTTTAAATTTTTTTTTTTTTAAAAGTCAGGCCCTTAAAGGTGAAGGCTGGTGATAGTCTAGATTTTTCTTATTGTCAGCAAGTTCCATTAAGTCATATTTACAAGTTTCAGATACCAACAAAAAAGTAATTTATGATGATGATGATGATGATAATAAGATAGTACTCAAATAAATAGAGGAATGAATATTGAATACAGAACTTTAATGAGAATTGTGTGCACAAGTCCAACAGTTAGTAGTACTCCAAAAGCCACTCCCCTTTTGCTTTTACTAAAGCTCACTTCAATGTTGTGAACCTGTTGCATTTTCCTCCACAGTGATTTCTATGAGAATTCAGCGCTGATGCTGGAGGAGGAGGGAGCAGTGATAGTGGGCCTGCTGGTGGGCCTGAACGTCATCGATGCTAACCTGTGTGTCAAAGGCGAGGACCTGGACTCTCAGGTAACCACTGCTCTGTGACCATTTAGACCATTTGACTAAAAACAACAGATTGAGACCACACATTAAAATGTCTAAATGGGGGAATGCTGTCTAAAACATCTGTTGATGTGGTTGCATTACAGCTGGTGAGCATTAAACTCTCCATTCTGTTCTCACTGTGGTTGGATCTCATTTCCTGATTGCACCAAAGAGAAATAAATTAATGTCTTATGTCAAGGAAAAAGAATGTCACTCCACTTTCTGTGCCCACTTAGTTCATTGACATGAAACAGTTTTTCTTCGGTGACTCCAGTTTGGGGAAGCAAAAAAGCAGACAAGAATCATGTCTGTTTCGTTACTTTATCTTGGCATCAGGCAGGTGGAGAGCAGATGCTGTTGTGTCATGTTTCTACTCCACGGGTGGAGACTTTGTCCTGAGTGCAAATGCATTTTCTCACCAATGGAAACACCCTGTACAGGCTGTGGTCACACCTGACTGAGTGTGAATGTGGCTGAGATGTGTGTAACGTGAAGCAATGTGGAATTGTGTTTGTTTTGATTTTCTGATCTCAAGGTGAGCCATTGTGCAGATTTCCACACACACTTTTCTTGACACTTTCACACACCTTTAATGGCAGGTGTAAATGAGCTCTGATTCCGTCCCTGAAGACAAGATGATAAAATAACATAAAATAAAAACAATGCCACAAAACTATCATATTTGGTTACTACTTTTTAGGGCTGCAACTAACGATTAATCGATAATTTTGTTTTTCGAATCATTGTTAGATTACAAAATGTCAAAAAATAGTGTAAAACACTTCCCAGAGCTTCCCAGTCCTCCATGGTGGACTGTGGTAGTTTCTACGCTTGTGTGTTGTTAACAGACAAATGAGTGCTATTAGTAAATGTAGACACACAGAACATTGGATATTAATTGTACACTGTCACCTTAACAGTAAACATTTTGTTTGTTTTGTGTGAGTTTTCATTTGTCAGAATCAGAATTATCAGAATCAGAAATACTTTATTGATCCACGGGGGGGAAATTCTACAACTTGTGTAACAAAGTAACCACATAATCGTAAACATGCCTGATTCTTGCAAATGTTCTGGTGGGTTGCAGATACTTAAGACATGATTAATTTCATCATATTAATGGTTTTGCAATCATCGCTTTTGAGAATATGCTTCCTCTTGAGCGATATTAGCTGAGCTTGTTTTTTGGGGGGGGGTTTTCATTTCAGGTTGGGGTCATCGACTTCTCCATGTACTTGAAGAATGACATTGATGATTACAGGAGTGAAGAGAGGTATGACCTTTCATTGTCTATCCACTTTAATTAAAACAATGGGTCTCTTAGGCTCTCTCAATGTGATGCAGAGCTTTGTTTTATGTCTGTTTCCATGCCAACAGGAATAGCCAGATAGCATCCATCTTGGATCAGAAGAACTATGTCGAGGAACTGAACCGACAACTCAAGTAAGACGTTTGTTTTTTGTTGAAAACAGACCTGTTTGCAGAGTTTTCCCCATAATCCTTGGAGAAGTTCAAGGAAATTTCAGGGAATGGAAGTCCTGTGTTTGAAATGCTGTGTATTTTGTACCTGGTTGAGACAGGCAGGTGTTCTACTGTATTACCTCACGTTTTGCTTCACATCAGTTGATTGTCTGCTGTTTGAGTAGTATTCAATCAGCTGAGGTTTGAACCCGTCTGGTTGTTTCAGAAGTGCAACTCTGCATTGTCCGTCCCTACAGACAGTTTCACTAAAGCACAGACTGTCAGGCACATTTCCTCTTTCAATGTTGCTTTTTCTCACAAACCACTGAAATGAACCTGGACTGATTTGTTGCCTTTAATTGAATCACAGGTTTAGAGAATCTTTCCTTAAATTTTGCAGCTGTGATGGAGCTAAACACCAAATCTGACATGACTTTAAGTTACATTGTTAGTTACTGTCCTTGATGATCTGTATGAGCTGTCTCTGAACATAAGCTAAGCTAACCATGGCACTACTGTATTGGTGCTACTAAAAGTCAAATTCAGGTCAGTCTGTGGTGAGACATTTCAGTCCTCTAAACCGGCGAATGCCATTAATCCTCATCAACATGATAACAGCATTATGTATTCAAAAGAAGGAAAACATCTGTTAAAGGTACCAAATGTTACACCTCAGCTGTGAATTGTAACTACAACCCCATTCCCAAAATGCTGGCATGATATTAATTTAGTAAGACTCAAAGTGAACAGAAGTTGATATATAATTTCTGTTTGTGTTTTTTTGCATGTAAAGCTCCACAGTTCATGGTCTTCAGGGCAGAGTTGACTCTCTAGAAAAATCCAACTCTAAACTCGTAGAGGAGGTGAGAAACACACTTTTAATATCTGCATGTTAGATTTAAACTAAAGGTGAAAGTCAGCACAAACCTCAGTTTAAGTGCACATCTCTACGTCATGATTGAAGTGCCTTTGTTGTGTTGAACTGGTCCCTAAAGGATTATATATTTAGTTTGGATCCGCCTGCTCCGTCTGTTTCATGGAGAAGCAAATGTCTGTTACATGTTAAGTTATCATAGAATCTGATGTGATCATTTAGCCAATTATGTTTAAATATGTTTTCTGTGTTTGTGTGTGCAGTTAGCCATAGCCAAGAACAATATCATCAAACTGCAGGAAGAAAACCAGCAGCTGAGGAGTGAAAACAGCCTTATTCTGCTGAAGACACAACAACAATTAGAGGTACACGGTCACACATGCTCAAACACAGAATAATAACAAATATTGCTGTCTGAAAACACAAAGAAACATGGATCAGTGTATTTATATTGGCCCTTTTGGTAAAGTTTTCACTGCAACTGAAACTGAAGATCTAACCCTTTATATTATTAACAATTATTACCAGCTCTGACTACAAACGGATAAAACTGATGCATGACGTGGCTGACATGTTTGTCCTGTCGATGTTACTTATCTAGGTAACCCAAGGCGACGTGTCAGTGGAGAGAGATACATACAAACAGTCGCGTCAGGGTTTGGATGAGATGTACAATGAGGCTCAAAGGCAACTGAAGGAGGAGTGTCAGCTCAGACAGGTCAGACTGGGACAGCGTGTGTGTGTTTTAAAATGTGTGTAAAATATGCATGGTGACAGTGAAATAACAGAATATATACATGTTTGTATGTTTATTTTTAGGATGTGGAGAATGAGTTGGTAGTCCAGGTGTCGATGAAACAGGAAATGGAGCTGGCCATGAAACTTCTGGAGAAAGATATTCATGAAAAACAGGTCAGCATACATTTTTCACTCTTCTTCCTTTTTGACCATAAAAGGAACGACTTTAACATAAACAAACACAAGACATTTAGTTGACTTACAGTGAATACACACGTTCATAAAACATGAAGCTCAACAATGAGACATGGGTTAATATATGACATGCATGTAATGGGGATTGTTAATGGTGAGGATTAATCAATGCAAACTCTGTGTAAATTAATTTATAAAGGGTCCAATCACTAATTTTTGAGAGATATATTTCAACACAGTTAAAATGACGATCCTAAAAATGACTCGGTGGCTCTTCAGACATAGTGTCATCACAGTGAGGGAGCACATGATAACAAGCACAAACTAAAAATATAGCACCAGCCTGTACTTGCTCACATGGAGCAGTAATACCCTGCCACCTCCTGTGCCCGTTCTCCCTGCCAGTGTCAGGCCTCTCACCACCAACATGTGAACTTGTAGCCAAGCTGTGACATACAGCAGCATCATCACAGCTTTGTAAGAAGGCTGCCGGGATCATTACCAACAACGTCAGGTGAATCAGCTGTCAGACTGGAGAGTAATGGCAGCATCATTATAGCACAGGGCCATGGGGTGTGTGACATGGGAATATTTGTACCACGTACAGTTTTCCCTGAATATATTTCAGCTCGCTGACAGTTAGTTCTTAGCTTGAAATGTGATACATATGAATATGATTAAGTCGGCCAGTAATTATCAGTGTGTATGTAGTCCTGAGTTCAATCTTGTACAGACCACCAGTGAATTAATAATGAATGGGTGAGTGAAAAAAAGAATGAATAGAAGAGCATGCTAAATTACAGTGAAACAGCTGTAGGAAACTAGAAGCAGTCACATGACAGTGTGAACAGGACAGTCAATTCAGAACACAACTTTTTTCTATCAACAGGACACACTGATCGGACTGAGACACCAACTGGATGAAGTCAAAGCCATCAACGTAGAAATGTACCAGAAGATGCAGGTACACACACACACACACACACACACATCCTCACTTGTTCTCTTATCACACACACTACATACACTGTAATTATTACTACTGCTTGTGACAGCCAGTAATTCTCATTTGTCAGTCGTCTGATGACGAGATGAAGAAGAAGAACAACATGATCAGTCGTCTGGAGGAGAAGACCAATCAGATCACTGCCACCATGAAGCAGCTGGAGCAAAGGTGAGATACACTGCCTTTAAAGGCACAGCACACACTAACCAACACTAGCAAATCACTTTGTCCCATGTGTCTCCTCAGTCCTTCCGTCGATCTAAACCAGTGTCTCTGTTGTTCTGTTAAAACCTGTCTTTGATTTACCGCAACATACATAATCCTCCTTTGGCAATGTAAGTTTCACCAAAATTATGTAAGGAATCAAAAAAGAGGAGTTCTCAGCACAAAATTACCAATCATGTTGTTGTTAAAAGAAATTAATAATAATTCTAGACCAGATTATCTATAAGAAAGGAATGCTGTTTTATTATTATTCTTTTATTTTTAATAATTACTTAAAAATACGTATTTAATAAGAGTTCTGGATGGTCTAGTGTGAAGCTATGCAGACAAGAACTGAGGGAAAACATGGAGAAAATGATGAGTCTTCTTCCTCCTCAATGTTTAAGGGTTTCCCCAAGGGAATTGGTTAGGAGCTGATTGTCCTTGTCTCCTCCTTACTGGTTTATTTCTCTTCTGTGTGTCCTGCAAACACAAAATGCTCCACAGTAAAAAAAAAAACGTATGAATGTAAGTGATATGATTAGTGTTTTTAGCTGACATAGCAACTTGTTATGGGATTGATAAGTCTCTGTCATCGGCCGAGCTTAGTCCCACTGTTGTGATTAATAGAAATGTAATAAACTTCTATGAAATAAAACATTAACCTTCATGGGAAAAGAGCAGAGGCACTATTTCACACAGCAAATTCCATACTGTATATTGAATGCTTTGTTTAGGCCATCACATAATAACTAAAGATGAGATACGTCAGGATTTGCTAAACAATCTCCTTGGGCAAACCCTGCAATGCTTAATTTATCATGTCTAATAAATTATACTGCTGATATCTTCATGCATGTTAAGTCCTCTTGGTCACAACTGCACCACCATCTGCGTATAATGCTCCATATCAGTCATTATGAGACCTGCTGGTTCATTGATGCCGTATGATCCCTCCTCAACCCATCGTTTACCAGTCAACACGGTCCATCCCTTCCCTCCCCTCTCCCATTGGTTTAAATCTGTTCCATCCTATTTGTGATTGGTTGTGAATGTTTTTTGCTGCTCTAAAGGTTTTACGTAGCCTGGTAGGACGCAGACCCCGGTTACACTTGTTGAGTCTTGTGTTAATGTGGCTAAAAAAATCGAATGAAGGAGTTAAAACTGTTCTGATCAGAGCTGCTGTTTAAAATCAAACTATTTAGCAGCTAATTAGAGATAAATCTCCTGCTCAGAGTGTAACATGTTGGCTACTTTAGAGAGATCAAAATTGTAGTATCTACTGTAGGTGTTGTTGTGAACATCGGGCTTGCTATCCAGGATTAAATCTCTCATTTTGATAGTGTAGTTCTGTGCACACTGTGCAAATTCCAGTTTTTGTCTGCTCTAGCTGTATTCATCTGTCCACATTACCTTTCCCTGCTTCTCCTCCCCACCTCTTCTCATTGCTCATGCGCTTACTGTGGAGGGAAATATATCCAGACTGAAGAAATCTGATGACAATGTGAACCTGGCAGCCTTAAATCAGATTTCTATGTTGTAATGCCTTTGATTTATTCTTACTGCTGTGCTTGTGATGTTAAAAGTCACTATAAGTGTTCAGTGTAATCGGGGCCACCTAGAATACTGATGTATTGACATCCTTTCTTCCTTCCTTCCTTCCTTCCTTTCCTCCCTTCTGTTCGTCTATTTTATACCATCCATCCAATCATTCATCCATCCATTTTGCTCCCTTACCACGTGTCATTTTTCCCCCCTCTGATTTTATCCCTGCTCTCATGCAGTGATAAGGATCTGCTAAGTCAGACCAGAACGCTTGCTATGTCATTTGTTAAGTGTGCCAGCACAGACACGGAGCACCAGTACAAGCTAGTCAAGGACATCTCCTTCTGAGGACAAACATGCTCATATTCACGCTCATGCAGACACACGATTGCTTATGACTGAATGAATAAATGGACTTAAAGGATCCTGTTTTTTTGCACACAATATTCAGATGGTTTTATGGCCTGAGAGCAGCCACAGAATCAGGTGAAGGTAGACTGCACAGTTTGGTGCTTTAGTCTGAAACATGATCATCATCAGCAGAGTGCTGGCTTTCATAGAGACCACTGCAACATGTTTCATGATCTTTAGTTAAATCCTCGCATTGAATTGCTTCTGATTGTCCTGGTTTAGCTGGTCAGAGAACTGTCTGAATATTACATCAATTATACTTTAATAGATACTGAAGAAACATTTTGCATTAATCACGCACTACTCACATGCTCAGCCGTACACACACGCACATACACACACACACACGCACACACACGCACACACACACATACATACACATACACACACACACATTTGCTACACATTCTTCCTGTCTCCTGTAGTCAGTTTATATGCAGTAACACTGACAGTAAGATATTTGACTGTTCACATTGAGTTAGAATGAGTATAGTGGGCTTTCCCGCTCATATCACAACTACTGAGTGGTTTTATTCACTAGTTAACAGAGTTGAGTCGCTGTAGTATTTAGGGACTGTATGAAAATGATGGGGTGTGGAGGAAGGGCTAAACATTCTGTTTCACTTTTTTTTTTAAAAACAAGGCCCTTATGTTATGTTATATAACATATATGTTAATGGGATAATCATTTTCACATAGCTACCAAATTGCACAAGTGTAATTAAGAGTTGCCAAATTTATGGAAAAGATGATAAAAATGATGCATCTTGTTTACCAAATAGTCTAGTTATTCTTTATTTTTTAACCTGTCACTGTAATTTTATGACACATTTTTCTTTACGGTAGTCCTGCTTTCTGTTAAGATGCAGAATAATGTATATTTAAATACCTAAAGACACTACCGTCCCCTCAGCAAAAGGAAAAAAAATCTTTCTGAACTCCCCTCACCCCTTAATAATGCTCATACAGTCCTTTAGTGACATCCATGTTGGCTTTGCAGAGATTGTTGAGTAACTTGTGATTCTGTGCCTGGCTGTCTTTTAACCTTGTCGTAGACAACACGGTTTAGGTCAAGAGCACGAGCAGGAACATGAAAACTATCACACAGCGCAGTCAGACTGTTGCTACAGCTGCCTGCGTTTCATCACAGTCAGTCAGCGCTGTTCACTGTAGATGTTTAGTCAGACAGGAGTTTTGCTTGTGCAGCCTCCTGCTTTTAATTTGTTGCTCTGCATGTGTTGCACCTCCTGACCTGCTTCTGACTGGCTGTGATGACCCTCGCTGTGTCTGAAATCAGTCCCTTGTTCACTCACTCACTACTGTCTTTTATAATACACACTCAGTAGTACACTCTATAGTGAGCAGTAAATTGAGATTTCGGACACTTATGAACCATTGTCGTTTTGCATCATCACTAATAGGTGACATTATAAAATGTCATGAATTGCATTGTGGGATTGTTAGCAGAAAGTAGGGAACACGCCATGGACCATTCCCCACTCAAAGAAAATGGTGGAGGGTAAATACAGTGCACTCTACAGTAAAAAGGGAGTGATTTCGGACACAGCCCGTCTCCTCCCCCTCTCATCCATGTGCTTTGCTTTTGCAGAACAGACAGAACTGTGTAAAGAACAGCTGTAAACCTCTGCAGCTTCTCTCAAGGGAACGTGAATGTGTTGTTGTATCTCGTCTTGGCATATTTATTGACTTTGTGTGATGGACCAGGAAGTAATCATTCTACCTATTCTAACTCCGTGTTCATAGTACTGTAACTCCTCTCAGTTTGTAGAAGAATAATCACTCAGTACAGCTGTTGAAAGCTCACAACTACTGTCTTTTACCACCGTGATCAATAAATATAGATGTTTTGAAAGTGTCGGGTGTGGTTTGAGTTTTTGGCCATGTTCAGAGTGCTGTTAACATGTAGACACTGGAACATTTATTATGTGATTTTAAGGAGTAATAAAGCTGCAGTAAGTCAGGGTGTTGTGGGATTATCCTCCTCATTGTCCGCATATCTGTGATCAACAAGATCTAAAGCTTCATTATTAAATCCTCATGTCCTGCTAGCATGTAATGAAAGTTTCCTCCCTGTACATTATTGGGTGAAAAACAATGAAACTTTTCAAACTCAAATTGCTGTGAATATGTCAGGTATCATTGGAAAAGACAACATGATCCTGCACTCCACTGCACTCTGCCTGAGTGCACTAAGATGCTGCATTCAGTTAGCTATCCTTTTTTTCTTGTCCATTCAGTTTCTTTAAGGCGGTTTTCCCTCATTGTTTCATGATGCAACTTTATTTTGACTCATTTATATTCCTTTCTCTTCTGTTTTGAACCCCACAATTCAACTCTCACTGCACTCCTGTCAGTTTCACTCTGTGGTGTTGTAACAGCAAATTACAACGCCATCCTTCACCCTCCATCCTTCTTCATTTATCCTCAGCCGTCCCTCCTTCATGTTGCCACCCAGAAATATCAGTCCCTAACCCTCCCTCCTTACCCATCATCCTCCTTTCCGTCCTCCTCCTCATGGTCCTGAGTTTGTCCCTGGTTATAATGGTGCAGATTACAGGAGGCAGAGAGGCACCGCACCTCGGCCGAGGAGGGAACCAGACGCTTCAAGTTGGACTTTGCCAACAAGGCCGACAGCCTGCAGCAGCAGATCGAACACAGAGAAAGGCAACTGTAAGCAAAACCTCTGGGAAGACAGACTGACTAGTATACTCACATACAAACACTTAATCTAGAGACACTGTGGAGCTCAGAGAAAGACATACCATACTATTTACACCTTAAGCTGTGTAGCATGGTAAGCCAGCTGTTGGTGTTAATGCTTTTCTCCCTTGAACTGAAACCGTCATAGCCCTAATTCATGAACCTAGGACCAGTAAATCACAATTAAAGAGCATTGCACATCTGCATCAGCCAAAGTTAAGAGGCACTAGACTTCTCGCACACAGTTCTTGTTGATTGTGACTTGAAAAAGCAAAAATGTAAAATGTATACAAACCAGTGTGCTCTAATATTACCTGTAACTCAGTATATCCCTTTTTCTGTCTGTTTGTCATCTTCATTCTTGTTGTTGGTGTTCTATGTACACATCTGTAGCCAGCAGCTGGAGACGGACCTGAAGATCGAGAGGGAGTGGAGGCAGACGTTGCAAAATGATCTAGACCGAGAGAGGGACACGGTGGCTCAGCTCAGCACAGAGGCGCTGCAGATCAACGGACTAAAAAAGGTAAAAGGACGGAGAGAAAGAAACGTACTATGTGTATGATATTGTACAGTGTGTTTTATTACATGTATATGGCTGTGTGTGTGTGTGTGTGTGTGTGTGAGAGAGACCAAGCATTTGCAGAATATGATGTACTTTGATCTGATCTGTGTGTGTTTTGTGTTTTTTATTAATTTTCCAGGAGTTCCATCGTCTCCAGGATGAGAACGTTCAGCTGAAGACCATCTGTGAGGACCAAGAACAAGCTCTTGAGGAACTAGGCTCCAAACTAAGCGAGTAAGTTTGCTGCACAGTAATCATGCTGTTTTTACACACGGCTGTAAATTCCGATGAAAGGCTCTAAACCCAGTGAGATTTGGTATTTCAAATGTTAGCTTATTTGTATATGTTTTTTGGAGAGAAAATTACCCCTTTAAAAAACATTTATTATAATAAGAGTACAGTTTTCATCATCATATGTTTCAGGTAAAAAATATGTTTAAATTCTTAATATCATGGAGGATCATACTAGTGTTTCTGTATGTTTTAGCTCATTTACAACACATCATATATAATTTACATTCTTCAAACAAGTAGAGTTTACAGTTCTACTGAAAGTAGGACAAGCTTTTGAAACCCTCCGAAATGAAACCAAGAAGAGAACCTCTTAATATATTTTTACTGTTTTTTCAGAAGGAAAGATGGCAAAAGAAAAAACATTGATGACCTATGGTGGTTGATTTTATTTATTTCCTTTACCTAACTCTGTCTTCTTCTTTTTGTCATCAGATCCAAAATGAAGATTGAGGACATCAAAGAAGCCAACAAAGCTCTTCAGGTAAAGTAACAGTGAGTTGCAAATGACATCTAAACCCTCTCCATCACTAAGATGTCAAGTTAGGTAAGATATTAGAAATAAAATCTGGCACTGCATAAGGCCTGCATCTTGTGTCATTAACAAGGCTGATTGTGGATTAGAGAAGTGTGTTGTGTTGTTTTGTAATGTCTTTATTGTAAAGTTTGGGTGAAACAGGTTAGTTGTGTCATGTTGTTTCAGGGGGGTCAGGTTTGGTTGAAGGACAAGGAAGCCAGCCACTGCAAGCTGTGTGAGAAGGAGTTCTCCATCTCCAGACGAAAGGTCAGTCCTGTGACCAGTGATCCCAATGCAACACAAAAATATTTAGTTATTGTGGTTCTAACTCTCTTTCTGTCTCCGTCTCAAGCACCACTGTAGGAACTGTGGGGAGATTTTCTGTAACAGCTGCTCCGACAATGAGCTCCCTCTGCCCGCCTCACCAAAACCAGTCAGAGTCTGTGACACCTGCCACGCCCTGCTGCTCCAGCGCTGCTCCTCCAATCCGACGTGAAGGAGCCCCCCACTGCTGTCAACGCTGCTTCAAACAATCTGAGATCAGACCCGTAAATCCCCCACGCTCCCGTCATCTGTAAGATCCACCTCCCGACTTGTCTCAACACAGTGTTTGCTGCTAGAAACGGACCATGTGCATGAGTATTTGATATGTCTTAATTTATAGTTTTATCACAGACAAAATGGGGTCTGCATCATTGTGACATTGTGTTTGATGTCACTACCTCCTTTGCAGATGCTCTGCAGTAAAACATTCAAACATCTTCTCTTGTAATCAGACAGAGAGGAGGAGGCAATCAGTCCACTATAAAGGCCAAAATGTCTTACTTGATAACTGGCCAGGCTTAGAGAGCACCTAAAAGGTACCACAAGTGTGAATATATATCGAGGTGAACCTGCAGCCGAGCTGCTGTGTTGGCTGCTCACACTGACACTGATCAGCAGCTCAAGTTTTTGGTAAATTCCCCTGTGAAGGTTAGAGGGAGGAGAGAGTTTGGTTATGAAAAGAGGAACAACTTTACTATGAACTGAAAATGAAACTGCACTGTGATGAGCGCTGCTGCAGCTAAATGCAGAGGTTTGTTTTCTGAAGCAAACCTCCAGTCACATGTAGTACTGCATCATTATATACTGTATGTATCAAGCTTCGAACTGTACACAGTAAGTGTATAGCTAAACAGATGAGATTATGTAATTTCTACATACAGTAAGGTGGCCTTGTTACTGTTGTTTCTGACTGTTGTTTGATGTCACTCCTTGGAGGTGGAGTGACGTGAACACAAAGTCTAAGGCTGCATTTACACAGGCACAAAAGGTCAACTTTACTGAGTACTAAACTGAATTATAAACTGGATATATTTCTGTTTAGTTGACTGAGGAGATCAGAACTGAGCCACAAAATAAAAGTGGTCTCGTTTTTTCTGTGACTGTTTTACTTGCAGTCGTTTCACAGTAAACATGGGAATACTTTGTACCTGCCGTCATCTGTTCAGACAGAGGAATCAGTACAGAATGAAAAAGGCCTGCTGGTCAGATCTGCCCTCTGCAGAATATTTGATGTGCAATGACACAAAGACTTCTCTGCAAACTAATTCCAGGAACGTTCACTCTGCAGGCAGTGAGACTAGTTCCCCATTGGCTTTCAAAAGGAACTGAAACATTTTTTTTGTGCCTGTGTAAATGCAATGAATATTACCTACTTGTGCTTCTCATGTTGCCAAAATGAGCCCTATATTTCGACAGGATTTCTGCAGAGAGAATCTAAAACAAGATATTTCCAAGTAGCAACACTAGCCTATACTAGCCATGCAAGCAGCCTAGATTAACGGCACATTTCACTGTTTGTTGGAGACACTAACGCAGTGGATGCTGCTTAAAGGACCAAGAAGAGCAACAGATGCTGTCATCTCCGGTAACTGATTTAAATCAGTGCAAGTCTGTTTGTCTAACTGGCTCTTTTGTTGATGAACCACTGACGGCTAGCTTACAACATGACCACTTCACTGACTAGTTAGTGGTTAAGAACAGACTTGAGTGTTACACACTTCTTACAACATAACCACAAAGTATGTTTGAACACTTGCCAATCCTGTATTGCCTGTAATACAAATTAATTTGAGTATTTATTTGATTTGTCTTTTACGCACATTAATTTCTACTTTCAGAAGTCCAGGGAACTTGTTTGAGCTTCATTTGAAGTTAACTTTGTAATCTGTGCAGAGGAAGACATTATAAAAAGAACCACATTTTAGTGCTGCTCCAATCGAGAGGGAAAGTTTGAAACTCAACAACATTTTTGTTTTTTTTGTTTGTTTTTTTCCTTTTTTTTAAGTGACGGGTTATGATACGAGCTCCACTGCACATTCTGGTTTTGTACTTAAATAATGTAAAATGTTTACAACCTGTGAACTGGAAGTATTCATTCCCATGAAGAGATAAAACAGGCCTGGGTTCAGTTCAAGAAGTGTTTCTCTTGTTTCAAATATTTAAAAACTCACCAATTCACCATATCATCATTAAGTACTATAGGTAAACATTTCTGAATTGTACCTGGGCCTGAAGCGTTTTTGTACAGCGTCGCTCTTATATATCTCCCAGCTTTCAGTGGGACTTATACAGTGTTGATATCACTGTATGTTGTATATACATAATGTTGATAATCACTGTGGCCCTTTAGCTTACTAAATCCTGCCAGTTCAATATTAACTCTGTTGCCAATGATATGTTGCCTTAACTGTGTAGCAGTTTCTGATTAAATCAAATTACAAACTGAGTCCTTCATGTTGTTTACTGTCCTGTTAATATTTACTTTTGTTGCACTGTTCAGTCTTCTTCCAGTATCTCGATAACACACTTGATAAGAAGAGGATTCACTGAATTTTTTCCTCAAAAGTGATGTCAAGAGTCAGAAAGAGAATTAAATATAAAATTTATTCGGCAAAATGTACAACAGCTGCATAAGCTATTTTACAGCTCAAATATAGAGTCTTTATTTTACTTCCACTCTTTGAGAGTGGAATATAATATTCAACTTAGTTTTAAATTGTGTAATGAACTGTGAAAACATTCATAAAAAACACACCGGCTCACATTTATCAAACTTTTCAAAGCAGGAAAGCTAATCTGAAATCCAGTTTGAATTGGTGTATTACAGGATGGTCAACGTAAATTGAAACCAGAATAAACAAAGATTAAAAAAAAAAAAGTTTCAAAATCTGAACTTGACATTGCTTCCTACTCCTAGTCAGAGTGATTAGATTCAAAGTGAACACTGCCAATCAAAATGATTCTTTTCTTGTGTATCAAACAAATCCCACAGCTGTAAATCTGTCTCCCTGCTGTCTCTGCACTGACTTAATTCTCCTGCCACCAGCAGTGAGCTGTGAAACAAACTAAAAACTGTTCAGTTACTGCTCTCTCAATGCCACTCAAAACAAGGTGTTTAGATTTCTCTGACTTACTTTTCATATGAACCATGAAAAACTAACTTACAATATCTAATTGTTTAAAAAAATATAAGATAAACAAGAAATCTGCAATGTGACCCATCAATCATGTTCAGCACCTACTGCTCCAACATTATGATATTGACAAGTTGCTTTGTTCATGTGCTTTTAGGAATGGTGCAATAATAATAATAATAATAATAATAATAGTGCTTGTTAAGGTCACATCTGGTTTCATTACAACCCCACAATAAAACTAAAACATCAGCTCTCCTGCTCAGGAGTCATGGAGTAAATGTGGCCTACAGAGACGCGAGACAGACGTCAGGATGGATTGGAAAAGTGGGATCACATCATCAGTATGCACCTCGCAGCCCGCTGCTCCGCGAGCCTCCGCCCCCTCCTGAGTTGCCGTAGTAACCACCGCCGCCACCACGACCTGAAAGGGTTTTGAAAAGACATGCAAACATTCAGAACACCAATAACTCATATGTCCAAATCTCTAACAATTTTGTACAAATTAATACATTTGACAAACATTATAATCAAATGTTCATGAAAACTCACTCATTTCAGTTGCTCCACTGGCTGTTGAGTTAAGAAACAACTCAATATAGCGATGCTCTGTGGAGAAAACATAATTTATATTGAAGAACCTGTTACTTTGCTGCTGTTTAATGTCAATGAAATCCATCCAGTTACTTTCCCAACTAGTTATAATCTGAAATATCTCAAATACTGTCATGAAAAATGATTTGCCTTTCTATCTCACAATGATCTGATTTACTTTAAAATGGTATTTCCTGAGCAGAGGGCTTCTTAAAAGGATTCATTTGCTTTAATACCAGGATTATGTTTTCTTAATGGTCTTATTGTTAGTCAACAAGTTATTTTGTGTCATGATCATAGCGTAATGTAGCGTGAAAAAGTTGTGTCACAAGGACAGACGAGCTGCAGAGGAAAAAGAGAGGACATACGCATGTGGTTCTTGTCTTTGGACATGGCCGCCACAGCGTCTTCATGGGAGCGAAACTCCACATCTGCTTCTCCAGTCGACTTGCCGTTAGGAGCCACATCGATGTGGACCCTCAGTGGATTCAAAGGAGAGAAGAACTACACAATGAAGAAAAGGACATGTGCATACACATTAACAGGGAGACACACAGACAGATGATGTCAATTGGTCACAACGTTTTTTCATGACTATGAACATTCAGTGTTTATTCAAATGCAGTAACTTATTGGGCTTCCTGATCAACACCATTACACTATACTACTATTGACATCAAGGATCTACATTAATGGTCAGGTCTTTCATCTGGCTCCACAGACAGGTTTATTACAGTGTTCACCAAGTTACATTTTAGACTCCAACTTTTAATTTCACATAGAATGCAATATGGCCTCGAATCATTTATTGTTATATAACATCTTTTCAGTACTTCCCCGCAGGTTTACATTAATCAATTAAATTAACAAGACCTGGACCCTTTGTTAAGGAGTGTTAAGGGCCTTTTGAATTCAGTGTTTTTAAAGACCACAGATACCATTGCATAAAAATAACTGGTCTCAGTGTGTGTTCTTACTTTAGCGATGTCTCCCTCTGTGGCACGGAAAGGTAAACCCCTCATATGGACAAAATGGCCACTGTGGAAGCCTGAACCACCATCACTTTGACCACTGTAACCGTGGCCTCCCATCCCTGAACCAAAACACACAAACGCATCCACTGATGACCAACACTACCTTTAGTAATGTAGAAGTGACAAGTGATCTGATACATAGAAACTTTTCGTTTTCTTAATGATAATGAAACCAACGGATAAGAATAAAAACATACTGTAGTTTAAGTGTGTTTAAGTTATTTATGTCTCCTGTGCGACATCTTTGTATAGCATCCTATGAGAGGTCTTGGCTTCATTATGGAGCCAACAAGCCAAGATGGTCAAAATCTACTGCTTTACAAAACCCAATCCTGATTCTATTCATTCATATCAATAATGTAAAGATTCAAAATGTTTAGGGGTAGACATTTGAAAGAAAAACAAATAAATAATTAATTATAGGAAAAAATGTAGGCCTTTCGGCAGGGAGGCCAAAGTATAAATTGAGGCTTTCAAACATTAACTCAGCACGTCTAAATGCCAGACTATAGAGGGTGAATGAATTTTGGACTTTACCTCTTCCTCCCCTCTCTCCTCTCACTCGCTCATCAAACATGCCGTTGCCAAAGCAGTAGTTGTTGAAACCATTGTAGCTGTCAAATCCACCGTAACCTGGACACCAACACAGAGCAAGAAAGGAAAACTCAAACATAGACAACAAAACACAATTGAAGTGGGGCCCATTCTTTACATCACCAACACAGATGACAGGACTGAAGAACAGGCCAACTGGAGAGTAGAACTTTGTTTTCTGCTGGCTCAGAAAAAGGACATAATGACACTTAATGTGGGCTCATTAGTCATTGTGTCAAAAAAGGTTCATAAAATATATCAAAATTAGAAATGTCTGATATCTTTATACATTTGTATGTTACTGCTATTCTTCCGTTTTTGTGAAAAAACCCTAAACCAATATGTAACTTAAACAATGAAGCAGAAATTAACCAGCTAGAACATAAGATACAGTACTTCTACTTCAGTATATCCATCCCATCATAAAGAAATGTAAATTTGAGGTAGGCTTGTTTGCCTCTAACATATGACAAAGTTAAGAGAGAATAAAATACTTGATTAGAGACTTGCTGGTCAACCAGTCAACTGTCATTTTGGGCAAATGATGAAGTCTGCTATTTAAAAGTGTGGCCAAAATAAAATTTTAATCTGGAGATGAATTTGTACCCATCGCTGCTCCTTTCTTTCACATGATTTATTCAGCATAATGACAACATGTTTAACAGCACGAGGGAGTATTACCTATAGTATAGACTACTATACTATACTATCTTTGGCACTGACCACACCACCAAATATTCCTGTATGCAGATATACAAAACTCTGCTTACCCCCTCCATAGCCTCCTCCACTCCTCATGGTGTCCATCAGAGCCCCACTGCGGCCAGGCCCAGGCCCAGGCCCAAAAAACCCTCCTCTGGGGCCCCCCATCATGGGTCTATCGTAGGGCCCCGGTCTCTGGCCTCCCATCCCCCGCCGGGGCAGTTCATAGTAGGCTCTGATCTCATTACGACTGCTCTTAAAAATCTCTATATACCTGCAATATGAGAGGCCCATGGCGTGGAGGGGGGGCAGAGGAGAGGGTTAAGGTGTAGAAATGGCTTAGCTCGGGTTACATACATAGATATGATTTTACAGAGAGAGAAGATAAACACACAAAAGACAAATATTCTAAATAGTAGTCTACTAGATTTAACCTGGAGCTGAGTGTCTGAATGACTGAACAACCTCAACAAAGTCTCATTATTAGCTGGGCTTAGGGCTATCGTAAAGGACTTCTACACCAACCTCACCTCTTGTTCCTTATAGTACAGAAAATCCTCACAGGGCTTTTAGGTGTTGCATTGATCATTTTAATGATTTAGAACTGCAGAAAGAAATGTGATACTTTAATGGTAGAGGCTGCCTTGACTGTGCTCTGCTATACTTCTACGCTTAATCCCCTCTTCCACAGTAAATTATCTATGGAGATGTATGTATTAAAGGATATAACGGAAGTGCCAAATGTTGCTCTAAGACAATTAAATAGAGCTCCCAGGTCTTAGATGACCAACAGTAACACTTTCTATTGCATACAATACTCACACCACCTTTAACTTACAGATTAGATACATGACCTTTCATCCCATTATTCAACATGTCACCATTGTTACAATACATAAACCCATTAACCCATCCCATTAGCATTATAATCAATGTTACATGACCCGCCCAATTATATAACCCACTTTATCATTGTTTTGCCATAATTATTCTAGCACACCAACCCATGCTTATCATTCAACCATAACAGACCCCATCCCATTAATACCATAATTACTCTAATATGACCACCCATTAAATACTACAATAGAAGCCCAACCCAGTCCAGCCCGTCCCTTTCCCGTCTGTCCCACCTGTGCCCTATTCTTTCCTTGTGTTTCCCCAGAGCCTTTTCTGCTATCTCCTTTGAGGCAAACTGCACGAAGGCTTCCCCTGTGCTCCTCCCCTGGTAGTCCACTGGCAGAGTAATCCCATTTGGCACGATTCTCAACCCTTCAACCCAAGCACACATAAATACATAGGTCGGTAGGTAGACTGATAGATATATAGAATAGATAGAACAACACCCACTGCATCACTGGAGCTTTCAGGATTAATATATGTCATGACAGCGAATAAATATCAGCTGTAGTATCTGATAAGCCTGCATTAAAAATGGGGCATCTCAGAGGAGTGAATTTACACTTGTAAGGTGCCCAGCGGTGGAATGAAACAACTACTGGCCTGGAGTCAGCAGCTATATAATTAAAGTGGATGTAGACGAAACATTTTCTGATACACAACCAAATTTAGGTCACTGGCAAAATTATTACTTATTAGTGTTGAGTGACAGTGGCCCATAATAATTCTTAATTGTTGATTATACTGGATAAAGGCTGCCAGTAAGCAGAATCACAGTACTGACCCCAGATCAGTGTCATGGGACTGTCTCCCCTCAGCCAAACCAGCCCAGCCCACCCTATGTTTTAACTTCCTTTAGGAGGCATGGTAACAAGGTCATATAGCATGAGCATGCTAATTAAAGTATTAACATAACAGTAACATCTTAAAAGGCATAGTAAGAGTTCATAACAAGGACATATTAGTCAACACAGTATGACTATACTACAAGAACAAACATACAATAGGCCTTTGGGCCATGCCACACAGACATGACTATAAGTCAAATGAATACCACTTTGTAATATGAGAGAAATCCAAAATGTGAAAATATAATGTTAAGTGTTGGCAAATTTGTCAATCTACTTTGAATGTTAGTGTATGTGTATGCTGTGGTGTGTTGTTGTGGGGTTGACCAGCAAAGTGGAAAGCACCATTCAAAGTGCAGTTGGCAGTACTCAGGATTTTTCATGATACAATCAATGTCACATTTCCTAATATCATGGTCCAGTTTGAGAAAGAGTCTGTAAATGTAAAGGTGGCTGTTGTTCCACTTTTGCACAAACATAAACTTCCCATCAGAATAATGTTAAAGATGGTATAATCAAATAGAAACTCTACATATTGTGGCTTTAGGTTTTACCTGGGCTTTTAGACTTTTTCTAAGACTCATTTAATTGGAACGATATGGAGAGGTGTTATGTGATACAGGGCTATACATATATATATATATATATATACAAAAATATAAGAGATGCGTGAGAAGTTTTCAGCGCCTACATGCATCTGGCATTTCTTTCAGTGGTTTTGTCTCATTTGATTTTCTTGCACTGCAAGCTAAGGTGCAGCTAGCAACACCACAGTGTAAGGGTGCTGACAGTGAAAAAACTACAAAACAGCATGTCTGTAAAATCCATCCCTCAGATTAACATCAATGGTGTAATATCAGTACAATTCAATAGAGTAATTAGACAAAAGTTTAAATGTTCATGTACCTGAGAAGAACTGAACAATCTCCTCCTTGCTGCAGCCAAAGGGAAGGCCTCTAAGTCTCAGCATGCAGCCACTGCAGCTGTCATAGTCAGCAGGACCGCTACGTTTCAGCACCCAGTCCATCTCGCTACGGTTCGACTTGAACACTGATTCAGACACACAGACAGATGGACACACACACACGTCACATGTGAAGATCTGAAAGGACAATTGAAGTTAGAAAAATACAAATTTTTCATCAGAGTTTGGTTAAAAGCTTGTCTTACACACAAGCTGGGAAATGTCTACTTGTACAGAGAAATCATTATAGGTGAGCCAAGAAACGGACGCATGGCAAGCACACAGGAAACAATATCTCCACAGTAAACCAATGAGATGTCAGCAATAGCTTAATCTGCACTTGGACTGTTTGTATCAGTAAAGTCATATAGAGAGAAAGTCAACACAAAGTAAACACTCACTGGTCCATCAGTCTGTTATGATTGTTTGATTGTATGATTGATTTTATTGCTTACCCTCTATGTATCTGTGTCCCATGTATTTACGGTCTTTGGCGAGGGCATTCTTGAAATCCTCTGCTGTTTTTAGCTCAATAAATGCCTCTCCGCTGGGACGGCCTTCTTTAGAGTAGGTGAAACACACTCCGTTTACTTTTCCAACAATGTCACAGTCTGTAAATAAGTAAGATTGATTGTGATTTCCTTGAAAGGATGCCTGGCAAAACACCTGAGATCCTGACACCTTTATAATGGCTGGAGTCTTGAGAAATCTGAGGTAACAGCTCAAAAAAAGTTGAGAAACTCAGGTCGTTTCTGTGCATAACAACAAGACATGTTGGGTTAGGGTTAGGGTTAGGGTAGGAGGGAGAGAAGAGTTTGGTGGCTGGTCTCAATTGTGTAGCTGAGCAGAACGGTGTGGCAGCGGAGCCCTGAAGTGACTGAAATGCAACTAATAAAGATTTTAAAATCCCAATTTTAAAACGACTTTGACTTCCACAACTAATAAAAAGTATTCAGGTATGTTTCTGATGTGTTTTCCTTTCTAAACGGATGAACAACGGTGAAACATCACAATGTCAACTTGAAGAAAAATAGCTGAGTTTATCGTGGAAATTTCAGTCTTAAACTTATTAACACTGTTCATGCCTCAAGCTGTAAAGATATGTGTGTGAATTCTCACCAGAGAAGAAACTGGCCACCTCCTCCTGCGTGCAAGACCAGGGCAGTCCTCTGATCCGAACCACATAACCCTCTTCATTCAAAGACATCCTCACTGCCTCACAGAGCACAACACAGCAGCAACAAATTAAATTACTGTGTCAATAGTGCTTTTATAAAATGTCTTTCTAGTCTTGCATTAGGTAACGTGCTGGTCTTCTAATTTTTCTGCCATTTCTATTTGGCTTATGTGTGCATAGACTATTAATGATTTTAGATATTTTAACAGTTTTCATCATAAACAGAGCAAGAGCATTCAACTATGAAACATGCACATCATTCACAGTTATCCTCGGTGTAATAACGTTAATACATGGCACATCATAATGTCTGCAGAAAGCTTATATTAGTATTATAAGCAACAGCTTTGTAGCCTGTTGGTAAATAAGCAATTGCCAAAGACGAAAACATTGGAACCGGAATTATACAGTAACGTCTGCAATAACAAAACCTCGGTTGGAAATATCTAATAATTCAGCACTATAAAAGTGTTGTTAAAACCAGGAGGTGTGCTAGCTAACGTAACCACAGTTAAACTTCAACTCACTAATACCTTCACAGACATACGCTAACAAGACGTCATTTATTCTCTTGTAAAGTTACTTCTTTGAAGTTCGCCACAGGAGAATAATTGTTAGCCTGGATTCTGGGTTAGCTAATGATGCTAACGTTTCTCTACTGTCAGGGGCTGACGTGCTAACATTAGCTTCATAACAGTAGCAGTTAGCAGGCTAACAGCTAAGGCTAACTGTAGGACACTGACAGCGGTCAAACGTACAAGGCAAACTAGTTCAATTCCCAACGGTCGTACGCTGTCACTGGATATCAAAATATATCCCCAGACAGAAATATGTCAGACGTCAGTGACAAAAGCCTGAAAACGATGATATTATCTTACAGTCGCCTCTTGTCTCCGGTCTCCTGCTCCTGTCCCGAGCCTCAGGTGTCACTGCCAACAAACCCGCTCAGGTATGTTGTCGCGAGACTTTGACACAATGAAATTTGGGCCGTTTATCTTTTTAATAGTAATAATAATAATCATAATGAAACTTGATATACTAGGAGAACTTGTGGCAGGAGGAGTGTAAACGCATGTTATTTCTGAAATTTGTATCAAAACGAATATTTTAAATGAAACAATGTATTGTACAATGCATTGAAGATTGCTTATTCATAGGCTGTGTGCGTTTACAATGTATTAATTCAAATAATTCTTTGTATGCTCGTTCAGTCAATTAATTTATTTATTGACACTTCTGATTGATACACTGTTGCATTCAGACAGACAGATCACTTTGAATGCAACGCAGGCTATAGTGCACTGTGAATAATCTCAGACCAAAAAAAACATGTAGGCTATGTGTGACAAACAGAAGTCCCGACGAAACGTCTAAACACTATAGTCATGCGGTTGATAAAACATACGTTGAAAATCTGGCAAGCCTGGCCGTGAGAGAGTGACGCTGAGGGGCGTCTGCTGAAACACACAGGGAGGAAAGTCCACCGTCAGCAGTTGGACGACTGTGTCAAACTGTCTTCAGCTGAGACTCTTTCAGTTTCAAGCCAATTCAACCTAACCATAATGGAGATTCCAGTATTTACGATAGATGCCTTCACTAATTTACCGTTCAAGGGAAATCCAGCGGCAATTTGTCCACTTATGCAGGTGAGTAACAATATTCACGTTAAAGTATAGTAATGTCATAATGTAGACTCGCCTATGACGGCTTGGCACTTCCACCTGCTGCTTCTAAATTGTGGTTGTTCGTTGAAATATTGATTAGTAGGCGTTTTCAGTGAGTTTACCAGTTTTAGATTATACAGCATTGATTACACCATTTGTTCTAAATTAGTCTTAGTTTAAGCAGTCTGACATTGTTTTATCTATCCATCTATGTGCATGCAGTTTAATGCTAATGTTTAATTGATTACATGTTACATCAAAAGATTATATTTGTGTGTTATGCACGTGTTTCTAACAGGAGCTGAGTGATGACTTGTATCAGAGGATAGCAGCAGAGATGAACCTGTCAGAAACAGCTTTCATCACCAGGATCAACCCTTCTGACACTTTTACTACTGGTCAGATCATATAGGGTTCAATATATTTGTCAGGTGGATTCAATAGAAATGCACCTTTCTGGGACAGGACAGCAAACCTATGTACAACCAATGTGTTGTTATTGAGGCACCACATCAAGTATCAGAGGACATTTTGCTAAATGTGAAGCAAATAATTTTTTGCCAGCTGTTTCAGATAATCATGGTTTTAAATGGCAGATTCTGGGGACAGTTGTATGTGTGTTAAAGCACCTCTGTGACAATGTGATTAACAGGATCAAGGTTCCGCCTTCGATGGTTTACACCAACCACTGAAGTGAATCTGTGTGGTCATGCCACTCTGGCCTCAGCAGCAGTGCTGTTCCAGCATAAGAGTAAGATACAAAACAAGCACACATGCAGACATGAACAGCATGTCGAGGTTGATTTCCAGTCAAACTCCAGGAAAAGACACATACAAAAAAGTTTAACTGGGAGGCTTTTTCAAATACTTTTGTAATGGTTAGTCAGTTACATGTAAACACTTCAGTAAACCTAGTTAATCAGCAAGCCTGTGAGCACAATACTATATGTGTATATTTTACGTCTATTAGAGAATGTGAATCCCACACTGGTGTTTGAGACCAAGAGTGGAGATCTGGCTGTCGCCCAGCAGGGGGATGGGTATGTCATGGACTTTCCTCTCAACCCACCCACCCAGGAAAAGGTACAGTATGTGGTCGGATAAACACATCAAAATAACATCTACTATTACAGGTTTGATTATTTGTCTCTAGAAGTGTATTTATGTCAAGAAGTGAAGGATGCATTGTGTAGATCTGCAGGTATGAAAACATATAACCAACAATATGCAACTGAGCACCAGAAAGCAATATAGTGACTAACATTAAATAAAACACACACGTCATGTAAAGCAGCATCACTATTAAGAAAACAGCTTTTGTGAAATAACAATAATGTAACTTTTTTTCAGTAAGACTACAAAATGACATTATTCTAACCGTTTTTTGTTGTTGTTCTAAATCCCCTTTTCTCAGGAGCCCAATAAGTTCAGAGACATCATCAAGGTCAGTAAGACAGTTTTTGTCTCTGTGAGTGCATGTTTTATAGTACCGACTCCTGCGTCATTGTCTTCATGAACCCCTCTATATGTGTAGTGTGATTACATTCTTGTGTGTGTTCATGCTTAACTCTGTCTCTGCTTCTGCATGTGTGATACAGGCTGCGGTTGGAAACCACCCAATCCAGGATGTTTATCTGAGCTCCAACACTAAGAAACTGATGGTCCGACTGGCTGACAGCTGTGACAGGTTACAATCAAAGCACACAGAAGTATATAGTATGATAGAATCACACTTCACACAGGAGCAACAGGGACAAAGTGCCTCACTGGAGAGCTGGTTACTCATTCACATCCCATCACATCAAACACAAGCCTGTCTTTCTCTCGGTCCTGCTCAGTTTCCTACATCCCTCACTTGTGTCTTGCCAGGTTTGTTTGTGACTCTGCTTATATTATATGTGTGTTTTCTCCAGGTCAGTGCTAACCAGTCTGAAAGTTGACCCTGTTGCTCTTCAGAGCACTGAGAGGAGTGGAAGAGTCAAAGGACTAATCCTCACCATGAAAGGTAACCAGAGCTAAATATTAGATCCTTTAGCTAGACCAGGGGGACATCATCAGACAGCTCTATGACTTGTTGGGCCGGACCACATAGAGGAATTTCAAGTTTACAGAAGTACCAAAGTTAAGACAAGCTGAGTCTTTTAAGAAATAAGTTACACTTGTTTGTTGTTTGCCTCAAAATGCCCACGCTAAAGCCTGTATTAGTTAGACTGTTTCTATAGGTTCAATGCATCTCATTGACGGTTTCTGCCCATTAGCCAACAAATTACATGATAACAGAAGACTGTTGAGACCAGTCCTGTATGAAAACAACAATCAAAATGTCCTTCTATATCTGCCAATAGGATCCCCAGACTGTCAGCCAGGATATGACTTCTACTCCAGATACTTTGCTCCATGGAATGGCATCCCTGAGGATCCTGTCACTGGTAGACTACTACAACTCACAGACAGTCTTTGTTGTGTTACAGCGTGTGTGATCATATTATCTTGTAAATGGCTTGAATTACAAAGTTGTACTTCCTGATAATTAAGTAATCCTACACATTTGCACACAAGCAATAGGTACTGGCAAAAATACAAAAACATCGACATGTCAAGCACTCATGCAGTTAAGTAAATGTTCAATAGGAGTCTTGTGTAACGTATCTGTAAAAATTAACCAGTTTCTGGTCGTATGTCTTTTCTGTCCTTGCAGGTTCTGCCCACACCGTGTTAGGTAGCTACTGGTCTAAGAAACTAGGGAAGAAGAAAATGCTGGGTAATTAAATTAAATCTGAACCAGTGCAGTTTAACTAAGCCATAGAGGCAACGTCTTTTACTAACCATTAAATAATGCAATTTACTTTGTGACAGGTGTCATTTGGTCCTCAACTACTGAACTGAACCATACTGACACTCACATTATTCTGTGTGTGTGTGTGTGTGTGTGTGTGTGTGTGTGTGTGTGTGTGTGTGTGTGTGTGTGTGTGTGTGTGTGTGTGTGTGTGTGCGTGCGTGTAGCTTACCAGTGCTCCAGTCGAGGTGGGGAGCTGGAACTAGAAGTGAGTGACGACGGCAGAATCAACATAGCTGGACAGACTGTCACTGTACTGCAGGGAACAATCGCTCTGTAGCCACAAGCACATGCCAGCAAAGAGGGTTGGGGATCATTATGTACCTGCAGGCTTTGTACCATTTGATAAAACATGAGATGTTTTAAAATAAAAAGCAAAACAGACTATTGTTCAGACTGGTCAATCTAATATTAAAACATCACAAAACCAGGATGGAAAGAATAGCTCACTCTGTTAGTATTTGTATTATTTATTCACATAACAAAGGCATAAATCACAATATTAAAAAAGTTACAAAAAAACCCACAACATACAGAAACAAACCATGTCAATTCAGAGTTTGTGCTGGGAGTAAAACAGATCAAAAGTGGAATCACAGTTAGCCTGGACGTTATCTGACATGCTCTGATCACAGTAAATTAATCATCACATTCATTAGCATTAAGTTACATTAGTAAAATAGTTTGAGCTGAATATATTACTTTTCTAAATTGTGGGTTCCTCCAAAGTTTAAAGTGGTTATCATGACACCAATTCGTTTCTTTTGTAATCTTTTCTCTCTGTACAGCTTTAGGTCTGCTCGTCTTTTCTGCCGTACACAAAGGAATTGATTCAAACGTTTTTGCTGTTAGCAACAGTATAATGTTGTAAACTCATGTTTTTAAAGAGAAACTAATTATCTATATTCCAAGTTTGTTGTTGGCCAGTGTAATCCATTCATAGATTATACTATGAGTACTGTTGATGAAGTCCAGTGACGAACTAAATAACATTTGATGATCCACCAAATAAGAAGTCACACACTACAGCTATCACCTTATCCTTTATACAACATCTACTTGAGGTTGGAGCTGGAAAAATATTGATTTGGTAAAAATAATTGTGGTTATACTATAATATAGCTTAACTTTTCAGTTTTTAGTCTAAAGGTTCTTCATCCCTAAGACCAACAGTATCTGACTGTTGTAGCTTGTTGAGTGACATGAACTATAAATAATTACCTGTTCGGTCTCCATATTCACATTACTACTGGTTTCCTGTGTTGTGTGTGTGAAAGCTTAGTGACAGTACCAATAGTCAAGTCCAACATATTGTCACAGTGTATTAACAGAGGTATTTGATAAAAAATATCAGTTTATAAATACTGACCAGTCCTAGTTGGGGTTTGGTGCTCAGTACCATAATCCACCACAATTCAACACAGGTTCAGTCTGGAGATCAGGTTTATGAGGTCTTGCCAGTCGCCTCCATTTGTGTCAGTATGAATTGTTAGAGCCTGACCATCTATTGATCTGTGTCTCTGTGTCCGAGAGCTTTTAAAATCATAACAAAATGAACAATGGTGCCACCAGTAAGGTATGAATCAGAGGCAGCGTCCCCTTGAAAGCCTACATGTTTTTCAGATGTCAGCCCTAGTGTGTTTATTAGTGTAATCTGTGTCTCCAGTTACACTCAACCAAATGCTTGTTAGATGGGATACAGAATAATCACAGGTGGATTCGTAACATTAGGTGAGAGGCAGACTGTAGGCTTTTGCAGATTGGCATTCAATCTCTGCCCTGAGGTGATCCACAGCCACTGGCTGCTCCACTGTGAGACAGACTGGTAACCCGAAACACCATCATGGCCTCACAGACTTCTATCACAGGAGCAGGCCTGATAAAGCCTTGTGTGCTGCTGGTGGGAGTTGGATAATGTGAAGTAAGGGTTCAGGAAAAAACTGTGTAGACACAGAATACATGAAAAAAAACAACAACAACAACAACACAGAAGACATGTAACATGACATTCAAAAACTGCAATGAAGCAGTCATTATCACATTAGTCACTAGCTTTAGACTTTAAATGTTCCTTACTTGTAAAGCTAAAAATTCTGCAGTAACCAGTTGAGTAACACCACATTATGCTATAAAAGAGTTGATGTACTCCCATTAAAGATATTTAGATCAGATTTTGTATTGCAAATGAAGAAATGTTTAGTGGCAGCACCAGGTTTTAACATGTTTTTAAAGGATATCATGTTCTGTTGCTGGAGATGGTTGAGTAGTTTCTCCACAGGTGTGTAGCGTCGTAGTGTTGTGGCAGAGCCCACCATCAGCAGCTTGTGTTTAGCCCTGGTAATGGCTACATTCAGGCGACGCCAGTCCTTCAACAGCTCTCCTAACTATGAATGGAGAAGCATTCACTGTCATCCATGCAGAGACTGAGGCACAGAGAAGAGAGGAGAAAGATGAATCAAAAAAGGGAGATTGGAAGAGAAACACTTACTTTTCCTTCCTCTGCAGTGCTCCTGACAAAAGAAAGAATGATCAGACTTTTGTCCCGTCCTTGGTATCTGTCCACTGTATTCACCTCCACACCGGTGAAAGCAGACGACTGCAGCAGAGCAGAGATACTCTTCAACTGCTGTCTGTAGGGGGCGATAACGCCTATATCACAGGGCTTACACCCTGCCTGAAAAAAGACAAATAAGCAGGGGTTTGTGAGAGGACTAACTATGCCAATCTTTTTTTCACTTTCACAGCATTAAAAAACACTTAATGAACCTAAAAACCAACTGTATTATTCCATAAATACTTGAGCATCAAATGGGCAACTGATGTACCTTTATCAGCAGTGAAAGCAACTTGTGTATGAGTGCAGCCTCGGTGTGATTACTTATGCCTCCCTGCTCCATAGACTCCAGTGCTGGCACCTAAAGGAAGCAGCGGAGAGTATCAAGATGTAGCCTAGGGTTAGCCCTAACCCTAACCCATGCTTCAGAAAAACAATCTTATTTCAAAAAAATCTATTTCTTCAACAGTTGAAGTAGCTGACTTAATTCCTTGACCTTTCAATCGAGCTAAAAATAGCTTAAAAATGTGGCGAGTAAAACCTTTTTAAAGCACATCAATCCAAACATTTTAGAGCAACTCAAAACTGACCAGGTTTAGATTAATGTAACAGAACTCATTTGTACGCAGTTTTGCTTGATTACAGAAGATTTGGACAGTTTAAGATAACCACCACCTCCATTCAGAATTTTAATTTTACAGTCACATATCAACATCTGGGCTCTTGACTCATTCCTACCTGAACACAACACAGTTCAAAAACTACTGCTTGAAGTGCACCGTATAGTCTACCAACCATTGAGCAATCTAGGAAGCAAACAGGGTTGCTAGGCAACAATGTGGCCTGTGTCCAAGCCAGGTTGTGCTGGGGATCAGTCTTAGAGTGGGAACTAAGCTCCGACTGGACAGAAAGCAGGAAGGGCAGGGTGAGCAGGGCTGTGGCCGTCCTCTCTGATCCACACTCCAGCCGACCCTCATACATCAGGGAGTTACTGAGAGACATTATCTGCCTAAAACAGAGCACAGGTCATTTATTGTGGGAATCATCTTGTTTGTCCAAATGACTCTTGCCATTTCTTGTGGTTAAAAATAGAATAAAATTAAAAGTAAACAGTTATAACCGCTTTGACAAAAAGTTATGACACAAATAGTAGTAGTTCAAGTGCCATTTTAATGGTCTAAAGGATGAGCCCATAATAAAGAAGATTACTGAAGCATACAGTGTTGTCTGTGTATGTAGGTTTACCTATTCATCCGGTACTGTACATTTAGTTGGACCACTGCTTCACTATGGAGCTCTAGTCGCTTGAATAGACTTTCGTCCATCCCAAGTGACCTGGATGGGGGAAAAAGAAATTGAAGAAATTGATATTTCTATGTACATTATTTTTACTTGCCAACTTTATTAGCATTAATTACCTCACTGGTCAGATTCCCAACATGCTAAACCTTGACTATATATTAATGTGGAAACTGACTCATGTTTTACCCTCATGAAAACAAAACTTCAATAAGTGTACCTAAGCAAATAGTTTATTTTCTCCTCGTAGTACACACACACACACATTACCTAGCTTCCTGATTTTGTACTATTGGTGGCAGTTGTTGGTGATCTCCAACCAGGACAAATCTCTTAGCATAGAACAGGGGTCCCACACAGATAGGCTGGCTGATCTGTGAAGCTTCGTCTACGATGCAGAAATCAAACCGGCGACGAGTGAAAATGGCATGCTTGATGCCCATACAGGTGGTTGCCACTACCAGCTAGAAAGAGAGAGAGAGATGAACCATATTGAATAGTAAGACATTTATTCAATTTATTTAAATATTGTAAGTTACAATATCTGGTGAAAGTGAAATGACTTGAAAGCAGGAAAAATACTGAGATCAGATGTCAAATATTCCAAAAAAGGCAATGCTGATCTCAGTGTATTTAGTTGGAAGTTGCAATTACAATATTCCACAAACTAACTCCTAACCTCCTTATTATAAAGCTGCTCCAACTCTGACAGTGTGTGAACTCCCTTCTTCCTTGTACTTTCCTCTGTGTAAGGCAGGATGTCAGGATGAACCTGGAGAAGGGGGCAGAAAACGATAAGAGAGAAATCAGAGCAAGTCAGAGGGGAGAGTAGATTTTTGAAAATGTTAATTTTTTGTTGATCAATCCATCTATTTATAAAACAAAATTGGGAAGTGGGACTTATTTACTGCACTGTTTTTTTACACATTAAATAACAGATGTCAACTATAGCACACCTTCTGACCCTGCCCGAGACGCAGAAACCCAACCCGGAAACGCTTTAGCTTCAGCAGGATGTTGTCAACAGCGGAGTGGGTGTAGCTGGTCAGCAACACACTGAACCCACATGCATGAAGGATGCGAACCTGAGAGAAAAAGTGAGGAAGAGACAAAGGGCAAAAAGGAAAGAGAGACGGGTGGAGGGTGACAGAAGTAAGACAGAAAGGTGGGTTAGAGGTCTGGTCTCAGTAGGCAATAGATGATTTATGGTTCAGGTAAGGTCAAGTTCATAGATCATGGCTAGGAGTTTACCAGGGTGCAGATGGTTGTGGTTTTTCCTGTGCCTGGCATACCGACAATCAGTGTGTAGTCTTTAGACAACAACACCTTCTTCATGGCCTGCTTCTGGGGTTTGTTGAGACCTATAAACACACACACACACAAATGCATGAATTGACCAAAAGAAGTGACGTCTTCATATAAGAAAATAATGGACAATATGTGAAGAAGAAAAAATATTATTAACTTAGTATGGAACTACAACTCAAGCAACTGTGCTAAATGTCTGGTGAAGTGCGTATCATGTCTACTAATTTTTAACCATGAAGTTGCTCATTCACAGCATTGTTCCCCACAGTATTGGAAAGTAGGACAAAAGAAAGTAAATGAGACAGGTAGTGAGTAGCTTTGTCACCTTTGAGGATGTTGGCTACCGTGTCCTTGGCATCTCTTGGCAGAACAGAACTGAGGTTGGAAATAAACTCTGGAGCACGAAGGTCAACAACCAGCTCCCTCAGACGATCACTGCACAGACAGATGTTTTTGTTAAATAACACCTTTTAACACCCTAAATATTTCAGGAAAAAGTCAGGGCTGTTACTTCACAAACATAAAACGTGTGAAGCTATTGTTTAAACTGTCAGTTCATCTCCTAATGAAAAGTTGGTTTTCCCCATTACACACATGCTATGTCATCACAGCTTAATATTGCATTTTACTGTACCTACCTGTCCTGACAGTTTTCCATCAGTCTGGAGAGATTGGTGAGGTGAGTGCTGAGGCCCACCACACCTTCATCACCGTCCAATCGAAACAACACATCCTTGAACTTAGACAGGTCTCTGTAAAACACATTACACAACAAAACAACACAAAAAACAGGTGTACATCAAGTTGGTGACTTAAACTGAGCAGCTGGTGAAAGAAAAGCCCAAACAACTCACTGGCCTTTATTTGTCCTTTGGTTGAAATACTTCAGACAGCAGGTTTATGTGGGTTTGTTCTCACCTGTCCAGAGTGCAGCTGATCGATGTCCTGCTGACCTCACACAGGTATCCTGTTGCCAAACCAACCAGACGACCTTCCTGGTCGCTAACAACGATGCGATCCCTGCTGGCCAAACCGCTGCTGGCCAGACCCTTCTGTGGCACCACACTACTTCGCTGGAAACGATGGAGGAAAACCCCTTCAGACTGCACCGTCACTGGGCCACTGAGCTGCACGTTCCCCACACAGCTCCCATTCTTCTCACTAGAGACACAGGCAAGCAAATACTACATATAAATATGCGTTTTATACCCAAGTTGTTATATCTGAATGTTGAATTTGACTTGGGAGTGTTTCATACTGGCTAACAACTAAATTGGAGAGACCAGCTTCTTACCTCTCCTCAGCTGTCTGAAGCCACACACGCTTTCGACCATTTTTGGCCTCCATGGTGGCAGCCTCAAGGCAGCAGAGCAGCAACCAATGGGAATAATAGCTCAGATGTGGTGGGGTCAGGTGACCCGACTCCTCTTGCAGGAAGTCACGCACAACATCCTCGCAGACATCTGCAGAGCTGCCATCCACCGCCCTGGAGGAAGGGTGGGGAAAGGTGTCGAGATAGAGGGTCGATAAGAGACGAAGTGGTAAAAGATAGAGAGAAGGAATCATAGCTTAATGAGACCATTTAACTACTTTAAACTCACCATCTCAATACGCTGCATTAATAATGTATTGTATAGCCAGCTGATAAGTTTCATAAAGATTGTAAAGCTTGAGTTTTCCATGGCTGCAGAATAAGTTTAAAGGGTTTACCTCTCATATAAAGCACAGTTTCTTCTCTGAGGACAATACTGGCAGGTTTGTCTGTTCGTCAGGATATCAGGAAGTCTAGACAAGCGGCTCTGCCCCGCCTCTTTCTCCACACTGTTGTGAATGTGATGAACCAAGGTGTTCCTCAGCTTCAGCAGCTCTGAGATAAACAGAGTTTAGCAATTAAGGTGAGGGAGGAGAGGCCGATGAGAAAGAGTGTAAGAAGACAAAGCTCTTCTTTGTTTTCACTGCACCATGGTGCTGTGGTTCAAGCAAACACAATTCAGTTGAGGACTGTGTGTGTGGGTCATCCAGTTCTCTCTATATACTTTTGATCTTATTTTGTAGAATTATTAAATATTCAAAGATTCTACAATTATTAGGGATTAAAAAATATATATATTTTCATATGGTTGTTCACAACTGGTGTTGGGCAGGTTGGTTAAGCACACGTGGGTATACTGTACCTCTGCGGTCCATGTGGCTGGCCACTACAGGGTGCAGGTTGCCAGTCTTGAGGTAAAGCAGGAAGCCAGCTTCAGGATTGTATCTCTCCAAGCTCATCAGAGTGTAAAGAATCACCTACACACAGAAAAAAACATCATATGGACATCTTGAAGCCATAGCTGTGAGAGTCAGTCCACCTGATTAAATTTGCATATATCAGCCTGACCCCACCAGTCTACATGTGCGTGTCTACCTAGTTGAGCACACGATGGTCCACCAACCTGACTGCGATGCTCTATTGAGTTTGACTCCTTTCCAGTTTTCAGCTCCAGGGGGACGGTCTTCTCCTCTGGGGTTCTGAGACTACCGTTTCGTGGTCTTTGGATTCGAACCCGCGCTGTCACATCGATTTTCCCTTTCAGACCAAATCTCGGTGACCACACGTTCTCTTCTATATCTGCCAGCTCTGTAACCGTGACAACAGTTGCAGAGTCCTGACATCTGCTTGGAGCTCTGCTGTTGCTAGGGCTGAGGTCATCGAGACAGAGACAGACATATAATCAGCTCTTATGATAAATTACATACTTTACACTGATACGAGATATGGACACAAAACATGAATAAAGTTTCATTAGCGAATCTGTAGCGCTGTGTGTGAGTGTAAGCATACATTTTGAGGCTGATGGCTTTTGGTGTTGGCGAGTTGAGGTAATCTTTTGCCCAATGTTCCAGTGAGGGCAGATAATCATGCAGTTCCTTCTTCATCTCTTCCTGGCTTACACCCAAACTGTACCTACAGACACATGGACCAAACACAAACATATCTGAACGAGAGAGAATACGCACACAATCTTCAAGTGAAAACATCACAATGCAAAAACATTGTAAAATCTAAAAAGGAAACATTCACAAATAACTGTTCAGCGCTTAACTGCTGTTTCTATTTCTTGATTTGAGGGCTCTGTTCTGAACATTTGAATTGTATCATTACAGACAGGAAGAGTAGAGTATAATCTAGCCACTTACATGTCTCCCAGGTACTGGGGACTGTGCAGGGCCTGGTCAGCCAGCTTAGACAGCGTCTCCAGAGAGAAATCTTTAGCTGTAGCTGCTCTTTGGAACACTTCATGGACCATGGTGCCGTTCAGCATTTGCTTGGAGCCACCATCAAAACTCTGCATCGCGGCAAACAGAAAGAACAGAAGGTAAAGAGTATAGCACTGTCTTATTGAGGTATATGTATTCAAAATAAAATGAACACTATGCACCAACATCAAACTATCAACTAAAACATTATCCCAATCAAAACATCTTTGAAACAGTCAACAAAAAAAGATGTTTATGAGCAGGATACCCGACTAATCATGATATATGGGTGCTAATGTAAATTGGCTATTACAGGAGTTTCATCTTTCACCTGTTTAGATACAGAAAAGGCTCTCTAACTACTGTTACACTGACTGAATTTGCCATTTCAGCTGATATACACAGCAAGATGTACGTTTTGTTTTGTAGTCTCATTATTGTGCATGTGGGTGAATTAATATGAAATAACTGTTAGCCTTCACACTGTGCAAAGCGTACTGTCCACTTCAACATAAAATAAGAAATTTAAGAAAAACAAGAACAATCAACCAACATTAAAACAGGTTGTGATATTAATTGTATTAGTAAAGCCTTTTACCTTGAACATATCTCCCAGTACAGCCCGCCTCATGCAGCGGATGGAGCTTGAGATGCTGGTACCTGAGATGAGGCTGTCAGGTAGTAAAACCAGGAAGCCCTGTTCCCTGTCCACTAACCAGGATCCACCATCAGAGCGGCCCTCCAGATGCACCACATCACCACGACAAACAGGCGTCATCTCCCTGGAAAAACCCAAGGAATGATCATTTTATATACATATAAAGACAGAGACAGACACCATCGCGTTTCTCCACGAAGTTATACCCTTGACTTGAAATATTGGATCAAGTCAAAATGAATTTTATGCATTGCTATTTTTTTAAGAATTAAAAGCTGAAACATTGTGAGTTAATTGACAATCAGTATTTGCACCAGTACTAAACATATTGAAGTCAGTGCTACTTCCACGAATCCAGGCTGCATCTGGGCTTTGTAGGGAAGAATGTGTGTGAGCAGGACAGAAGACCCTAACACACAGTATTACCATCCATCTTTCAGCAGACACGTCTCAGTTGGATGTAGAGATTTGGAGCATGAGAGAGTCAGAGTTTTGTGGCCAGGCCTCTCCTCCACATCTAAAACCCAGTAGCGGTTGTTTAGGCCTCCAGAAAGGATCACGTGGTCTGGCACCTTACTGTAGGGACAGAGAGGACTTCTATCAGATATTCTGATGTTTTTTCAGTAATTCTGCAATGCATCTTTTTTTACAATCTGAATGAATTTATTCACCTAGAAGAATAAACATGTAGGTTTTGGTGACATTTGGCATAGCAACTTTCCAGTCACAAACGCACTTCAACTGTGAGGCTACTATCAGCCCATAGCAGGATGGACCAACACAGTGCAATAGAAGCTTTTCAGCAGATTATCGGTCACAGAGTCAAATGCTTGTACCCACATATACTATGTGTCATGTGCCCTCACTTCTGCTTCATCTGTCTCCCTCTATTATTGACACGAGCAAACTTATCTTCACCTAACCTGATTCAACTCTGCAACAACACTCTCCAAGCCAGGTTCATTTGTTTCTCACCGGGGTTTTCTGGATTTATCCTCAGTGACAAGACCTTCATCCATCTGCTCCACAAACCAGCTCTCATCCAACATCTCTTCCACAGGACACGCCGACGGCATTCCTGAAGTATTTTGTGTGTGAAAAAGTAACAAAATGAAAATGTTTTGGGAATAAAAAAAAAAAAAAAAAAACTACATTCAAAAGACAGGGATGTGAATTCGAGCTGCGTGTATACGGTATTAATATATTATTGATATCATAATATGACACTCAACATACATCCCATCATCTGGGATTTTATATTGTTAAATAGCTCAAATCTAGTATTTTCCTAGCCTTACAGGCTGCATCCCATGTTTTAACTTTGAAAACTACATGTTTTCAATGAAAGATGCATTCAAGCGAGTCGGGAACAATTCTGCAACATGCATGCTTTTTTGTCGCAGTCAAAAATAGTAATATTTTCATCATGTCAACAACATGCAGTGATTTGTAAAAATATAATTACAATTATATACAAAACATGTCGTAGGTGGCGATCAAAATTGATCAGGGTACCTCCAGCTCGCTCCTGATCCGATGATGTCACGTTGTCTCCGTCTCCATTTGAAGATGTCATTGCTGTTCTTGTAGCGCCGTTCCTCTTGAGGTCAATCTCTCTCTCCTGCGTTGCAGGTGTGATAGTTTGTGCAGTAGGTTGACCAGTAAGAGTAAGAGTGTCCTTATCCAGATGAGTGTGTGGGTTTCCATTGGCTTTCTCCTCAGTTGTCTTCTGCTCCGTTATCACAGTAAAACCAGAGTCTGTCTCCTTTTCATCTCTCCCCTCCTCATGTTTTCTCTGTTCCCCAAAAGAGTGGCAAGAAGCAGACTTCAGTGACATCATTTTGTTTTCGTTGCCATTAAAGACCACACCAGTACCTCTGCTGTGACCCTTAAACTGGTTACTGGAGAAATGAGGTGTCTTCAAAGGGCCAATCACAGGCCTCGCTACTTTCAGGTTGCTACCTGTGGGGCTGAGTGCAGTTCTTTGTCCCGGTGGATCTGCAGTTCTTGGTCTTTTGGCATTGTGGGACTCTTGAGGAGGGCTAAAGAGTCTTTTTAGGGAGCCAGAACATCTGTCTTCCCTCTTGGTGTTTCCTCTCTCCTTGGTCATTACACTCCGTACACTCTGCCCTTTGGAGCGGGGACTACGACAGATGGGGGACAGTTGGGCGAACTGCTCCAGGCTCGCCACCTCTCTGCTGGGCTGGGGGCTCTGTCGACCTGGATCTCTGGAGGAGGAAGAGGAAGCAAGCCTGATCTGACTGTTGGGGGTCTCAGGCACAGAGAGAAGAAAATCTGGTGAGGAGGGCACAAGGTTTTCAAGGCCCCCAAGGATACTCCTCTTTAAGGGGGAACGGGGTCTGAAAGCAGAGGCTTCACCATCTTTGATCTGAGGTTCAGTCTTGGCGTGTGCAGTGCCAGTGACTGATAGCTTTGTGGAAGATGACAAGTCCTAAAAGCAACACAGTCAAGTGAGTATTTTAATACATAAATAATATACCTAAAAAAACGTTAGTGATAAATTGTTTGCACAAATCAGAGAGAAATGCAATAGTGAATTACAGCAGGGTAGAAACAGATTAAAGTACATGAAAATAGAAGAGGTGAAAAAGAGAGAAGCAAAGAAATAACAGAAGATAATATACATAAGATAAAATACACTTACACACAAATGTGTTAAACATTAAGATGAATAAAACAGTGGCAAAGGAAACTTTAAGGTGGTATCTAATGAGTGTAAGAGAAAAGAAAAATGTGGCGCCAATATAAAACAAATTGTCTAAGAATTTTGTTATATAATATGGTTATATAAGTTGTCTTTTCCTGGTATTAAAGGCTGAATTACAGCAATTTACAAGTGCTATCATTTTCTGAACTTATCTGATTGTTTCTACTGTAATAATATCAAGATGGGATTTTGGCAGTCCTGTCAAGGCTTAGGAGAAATAAGGACAAAAATCGAAGAGGTTAACAACTAACGAAAGGAAAAGAATAATCCATTGTACCTTCTGTTCGTTCTGAGAGGAAAAGAAGGATGAGATGTTCTTCGACCCCCCTGGTACCTGACAGAAACCACAAAGCAAACATTTGTTTGTTGTCCAACAAGACAGCAAGTTAAAACAGAGCCTCTTGTTTCAAATGACAGCACATTTGACATTTCAGACTGCCGAAAGGATCTTGAGATTCACAACAAGTCATCGACAACCAAGCATGTGATAAACTCCTGGTAACAACAACTCATTGTTCATGCTCACTTACACAACAAAAGGGAAAAGTAGGTTACATGTTTATCTGACTCGCCATTTAAAATCTCAGTTGTGTGAAAGGTTTATATATAAATACATGAATCAGGTGTTTTCTGTTTCTGATATCCTACGTTGTTGACCAGAACAATAAAAGATGGCTGCACTGGAGGGATCAAGAGAAATCCATCAAACCAGCAGACACACAGCTGAGTTAATGAGAGACTACGGACATAACAAAACGGTGACAGGAGACAGACATTTAACGTTACATTTCCTCGTTAATGCGGTGCTTTTAAGTCCTCGTACTGTTTTTGTCATGTAAAAGAACAACAACGGCTAACTTAAACCTTCTGAACTCACCCTGGGTTTCTTCAGCTTGGTCCTGTTCATGGTGACTCTGATTAATGCACAGCCAGCTTGTCTATCAGAGGTAAATGTTAGCTGTTTATTAGCGATAACTTTTTACCTAACAGACCGACAACGTTGTCAACGGAAGGCTAACCTCACCAGCATCAGCTAGCTAACGTTACAGTTATCCAAAGACAGCTTCATTTTGAGCGACTCTGCATCTCCACAAACAGGACATTATAGACGACTCTGCCGGCGTCAGCTAACGTCACTTTTCCATGAAAACTACCGGACTAGTTCAGTGTTTGCGGTCATCTTCTTGACGGTCTTTCTGTGGTCTCTTCAGTGTTTTAAGATGTTTGAAAGTCTGACGCGCCAAAGTTTCATCTTCGCGCAACGGAAATGACGTCTAGTGCACTTCCGCTAAAAAAAGTTTTTTTAGTTTCTTTTTTGTAAGGAGACGCAATAGGGACAAAATTACCAGTTTAGTAAAATGTTAACTAATTCAAATGGATTTAAACTCACTCATTAGTTCCTATATTCTATCTAAAACGAAATGCATTTAATTTTGAAGGACAAATAAAACAAACAAAAAAAATCTCCATCTGCTGATGAAGGTGTGAAAGGTTTGAGATGTGGCTGAAAGCTACAGAATAAACAAGTAAGTCGACTTGATAAGAATTAATTTAAAAATAATTCCTTGATTTAAATCCCTCTTGTTGTTAGAGAAAGGTCTATACATTTTTCCAGTAAATAATATTCTTTTAGGGATAATTTGGTTGTGTACAGTTTTAAACTAGAAACTATTTGTCAATTGGGAAAAGCAGTCATAAAATATTCTTCCTCCAAAGCCACTGACGTTTTTTGTATTTAGTCAGAAAATGTAATGATGCAGTGATAGCTTTGATACCGTTTTGTTTTTCTGTGTTGAGTCATCAGTGTACCTTAATGTGGCCTAAATGCTACATTTGATGATGATGATGATGACGATATACTACATATTTAAAGAACCATTGTTTTGATGCTGATGATGAAACAGTCTCAAATCTTCTCCATCAAAGAGGCAGTATCATCCTGCAGGACTGAACCACTAAAGGTGGCTTTGTGTTTATCTCTCAGGGGTTTAGAGGACCTTAATTATGTCATGAAATGTATTCTGCACCATAATAGAGCTCCTGACAGTGTGACTTTCCTTCAAGCCAACATCACTTCACTCTTTCTTCATGCAACATCTTTGAGGCATGATATCCACAACTATATGCGGCTGAGTGTACCCAGTTTTTGAATTTCTGACCCTCAACTAAGACATGATTACATGCTCCTTTTTCCATCTGCAGCCTTTATAGCGTTGCACCATCGGTCTGGCCAGTGATTATACATTATTATTATATAAAACCTGATACCAATAGGCATTCTTTTTCTACCGGTTTCACAAAATAGCAAGTATTTACTATCATATCAGTTACAATTTACATAAATGAACATAGTGTACAGAAGAGAGAATAAACCAAACCTTATACAGCCACTGCAAACTTACACTGCTGACTACATTCAGATACATTAACACTGGCATTTTAGCAGATAAATAATACCCCTACAGCATGATTAGCATTAGAAAGTTATTGCATCTTCATAAAAGTAATCATATGAGTTGCAGCCGAGCCATGGCCACACCTTTCTGTGCGTTTACCTTTGCCAAAAGCATGATGGAGTGACGCTGGCTCATCTGCTATACTACGAATAATAAAGTTAATCATTATAACTGGGGAAAAGTGCAATTCACATCATTTGAAAATATCTCTTGGTTGAAAAGATACAGTTGTGCTCATAAGTTTACATACACTGGCAGAATTTGTGAAATATTGTCCATTTTTTCAGAAAATATGTTTGATCATGGAAAAACTTTTCTTTCATTCAGGGTTAGTGGTCAGACGAAGTTATTTATTATCACGCAATTGTATTTGCTCTTTTTAAATCATAATGACAAGTTGAATCACAGAAACAGCCCTGATCAAAAGTATACATACCCTTGAAGTTTTGGCCTGATAATATGCACACAAGTTGACACAAACAGGTTTAAATGGCTAGTAAGGGTAACTGTCCACACCTGTCACCTGTTTGCATGTAATTAGTGTCTGTGTATAAAAAGTCAGTGAGTCTCTGGGCTCTTGATGGACCCCTGCACATTTCCTCTAGTGCTGCACTGACTTTGCTGGATTCTGAGCCATGGAGAAAGCAAAAGAACTGTCAAAGGACCTGCGAGAGAAGGTAGTTGAACTTTATAAAACAGGAAAAGGATATAAAAAGATATCCAAACATTTGAGAATGGCAATCAGTAGTGTTCAGACTCTGATAAAAAAGTGGAAAATAAGGGGTTCTGTTGATACCAAGCCACGGTCAGGTAGACCAACAAAAATTTCAGCCACAACTGCCAGGAAAATAGTTCGGGATGCAAAGAAAAACCCATGAATAACTTCAGCTGACATACAGACTTCTCTACAGAAAAGTGGTGTGGCTGTTTCAAGATGCACAATAAGGAGACAATATGCTGAACAGCATCTGGACAAGCCTCAAAGCTTCTGGGACAAAATCATTTGGAGTGATGAGACTAAGACTGAACTTTATGGTCACAACCATAAACATTATGTTTGGAGGGGCGTCAACAATGCCTATGATGAAAGTACACCATCCCTACTGTGAAGCATGGAGGTGGATCTCTGATGTTTTGGGGGTGTGTGAGCTACAGCGGCACAGGGAATTTGGTCAAAATTGATGGCAAGATGAATGCAACATGTTATCAGAAAATACTGGAGGACAATTTGCACTCATCAGCCCAGAAGCTGCGCATGGGATGCACTTGGACTTTCCAACATGACAATGAGCCAAAAGGCCAAGTCGACCTGTCTCTGGCTACAGCAGAAAAAAGTGAAGGTTCTGGAGTGGCCATCAGTCTCCTGACCTCCATATCATTGAGCCACTTTGGGGAGCTCTCAAACGTGCAGTTCATGCAAGACAGCCCAAGAATTTACAAGACCTGGAAGCTTTTTGGCCAAGAAGAATGGGCAGCTTTACCATCTGAGAAAATAAAGGGCCTCATCCACAACTATCACAAAAGACTACAAGCTGTCATTGATGCTAAAGGGGGTAATGCACAGTATTGCAAACTTTTGAACTGGGACCATCTCAGTATTTTCTCTATTGTTATGCTTTATTTAATGATTGTGCTTTTTGTTTTTAGATGCCTCATAGTTTAATTTGAATCCCATTTAAAATAAAATGTATTTTGCCTGATCTTTCATGTTTTCATTAAAGAATGGTACACATTTTACAAATTCTGTGAATTTGATATCCATTCAGTATCAGCAAAAAAAAAACAATCCTCAATTAAATCTTTTGATCTTAATCTGTCTTCCAAGAATGTTTACTCGGAGGAAAGTGTGATGCTTAAACTGTGATTTAATTCGTTTTTCTTACTCTTAAAACAGACAACATTTCCAGAGCAGTGTTTTATTTAACTTTTTACAAGTAAAATATGCTTTTGAACACACATGACACAGGTGAAAAAGAAACGAGACATGACACTCCAATACATGAGGAGCATGTTTAATGGCAGCATTGTTTGAACATAACTGGAAAGCCACCAACTCCGGTCGTGTGGCCATTAAAGTGAAGTGAAGATCTTTCAGTTTATGTTCCAGGAGTTGCATTTGACATTTTAAATTCCCAGTCTGTCTGACCTCTATGGCATGAAAGTGTGTTATTTCCATTAACCTGTGATTGTCTATTATCCGTACCCACTCAGCCATCTCTACAAATTCCTGATCCCATCACTATAAAAAACAACGGAGGATTTCTTGATTTCAAAGAAAATCTTTGTCTGAATCATTAGAATGGAGGTCATAACCAGGTCAGCCATATTTTCTGTATCAGTGTCATTATGCTGTGCCATGAAACTCTCAATGAATTGATCCCACTAATAAGTTGTCTGTGTAGCCAAAGCCTGATATATCCTATTCACCTGTGCTGTACTGACATGTTCCTTTATTACCACGAACATGGGTACTGTAGTTTAGTTTGAGTCAATCCCACATACACCTTCCTGCTGCTGCAAATGCTTACTAGATCAACATCTGAAAATACAAATACACTATTTACTCTTGTTTGAGTAACATTTGCTAATCATTACAACGCCCAGCTTTTTTAGGAAATGAATGAGCCTTTTAAGAAATGAAGCTACAAATTTGTGACTGGATCTTAAAGATTTACATCTTAAGTAGGAATGAATTGTCTCTAGGCTGAGACAGACAGGTGGGAAAGTTGGAAAGTATTGAGAAACGAACACAGTTTGTTTTGCTCTTTTCATGGTATTTGGTGACAATAAGGAACAACTTTCAGCCTTTGGCAAAGTAAATGTCTGTTTCCCATGCCAATAAAGCCCCTTTGAATTGAATCGAATTGAATTTACATTGTCCATGAATATTGGAAAGGGCATCACTGACAAACTGATGGAGGTAAAAATGCCTCCTTGCTTTAATTCTTTAGAGTACCTTGTTTGTCTTTTCCAATGGAAATTAAATCTGATGACTGCACTCTACACAAATTATTGTCACTTGGGGAAACATACAGTATTGCAACTTGCTGAGTACTTTATTCCCCAGTAGAAAACTACATAGCAACAACTTATAGAGAAAATGGTTTGAACAAGGTTTGCCTCATTTCTGAAAGTGGAAAAAGGTTTTTATTTTATACATTTTACTCCTCTTATGTGAGTCCTTGTCCACTACATAGAAAATAATAAAATAAATACTGTGGAGCAATTCTAATAATCTCTCTAGAGATTCTCTCCTGTGTGAGTCTTCATATGAATGATTAAATGGGAGCGCCGAATGAATCTTTTCCCACAGGCAGTGCAACTGTACGGCCTCTCCCCTGAATGAGTCTTCATGTGGCGCGTCAGATTAGACTGAGCACTGAATTTCATATTACATACAGTGCAAATGTAGGGTTTCTCACCAGTGTGGATTATTGTGTGCTTGATAAGATCTGCTTTCTCTCTGAAGCTTTTACCACAGTCAGTACAGCTGTGAGGTTTCTCTCCCGTGTGGATTCGTATGTGGGCGTTCATGTTGCCAACTTGCGTGAACCCTCTGCCGCAGAAACTACACGTGTACGGTTTCTGTCCAGAGTGAGAGTTCATGTGAGTCTGCAGGTAGGAGCGCTGGATGAAGCTTTTACCACAAACACTGCAGCTGTAAGGTTTCTCCCCCGTGTGCGTCTTCATGTGGCGAGTCAGAATAGATTTAATCCTGAAGTTCTTGTTGCAAACGCTGCAGGTGTACGGCCTGTCTGCAGTCTCACCAGCTTGCTGTGGTGTCTTCCTGTTTGCACCTGAGTGAAGTCCTCCACTGTCTCTCCATTCATCATCACTAACTTCACTCATGTGACAGTCACTGGTTGGCTCTGACGCACCAGATCCTTTATCAGGCTCTGATTTCAACTGTTCAGATGAGCTGCTGGGCAAATGGTCTCCTTTATTTTCAACTTCTTCCAAGGACTGTTTTCCATCTTCATCACTTCTTTGCACATAAATTATATTGAACATAGAGTATTTGTTATCAGCCTCCTCCTGCTTTTCTCCTGTCTGAGCGGTCCACAGTTCCTCCTCCTGTTCCTGTTTAATCTTCGGGGGCTCCTGGTCATCCTCACACAGGTCAGTCTTCTTCTCGCAGTGATCCTGTTCAGAGGGAGCGTCCTCTTCCTCTTCCTGGACAGAGAGCTGCAGGGGGTCTGGACAGTATCACACATGAGAAAAGAAGTTGTATATAGTTAACAGGAAAACTAGACAAGACAGGCAGAACATAAAAATGTGTTGCAGTCAGATTTGCGCGGTTGTGTTATGATGTCTGTTGATGAAAAGTTGGGACAGTCTTTGCACAAGACAACAACAGCAATGACGCTGTTTTAATGGCTGCTTGTTCGTGAAAAGAAAAGGGTCTGTTTTGTGATGATGTCCTTGCGAACAAAAGTGTATACAAACAAACAATGTAGATCAACTTATAAATGGAGTGATATCAAAAATGTGTTTAGGGCCAAGATGTCAGTTTCATTATGGCACTAAATTTGTTACAGTGTTTTGATAAAGTTGGTGTTTTCTTGTGGTATTTAAAGTTTCATGTCAATTTGTCGCTCTGTCTGAGGCTCTCAAAAGCAGTTTACAACTGACATCCTGGGTAATAATTACTTCCTGTTATATGGAGAGATGTTGAATCAAGCATGTAATTTAAGAAGCTGTCACGTTTGCCTCTGTGAAATGTGAAATCAAATATAAAAGGCAAATTTGCAGACACCCCCGACAACAATATCTACATGGAAGACTGTTGCTCCACTTAAACATAATACAAAACAATAATGTGAAAAAAATTTGCAGTTTAGGTTAAGACTGAAAATGTGCAATAAAGATCACCAGGAGTCTTTGAGAGCATCCACTGCCTTCTTCTTTTGCTGCCCCATTTGTGAAGGGGCGAGCAGATGCAGTGAAGTCTGCTTTTACTAGCTTATTAATTAATATTAATGTGACTTACTGTATAGCCACCATTTATTATAAATGAACAGGAAAGCACAGCCAAAATATTGTGCAGGCTACCACCACCACTATTTTGGGCATGTACAAACACTTGTACTTGTTAGGAGGCATATTGTGGACTAAGGACAGGACCACTTCATAATGAAGGATATCTCTTTTTGATAATAGAGTAGCAAATAAACTGTTCCACATGGCGTTTGCTACCTTGCCCTCTTTCATTGCATTCACCCCCTTTTCTTCTCCAAAAATAAATAACCCGTGCAGTTTATTCAGCAGTTTCTAAAGAGGAACATAGAAGCGCTCATTTAGCACCCCCCACCCCTCCATTCAAGGGATGCAAAATGGCGCTACTTGCTGTCTCCTGTGTAACACACTGAGTGATTAGGGAGTGGTCCAGAAGACCGAAGGCTCCAGTCCAGCTTAACAAACGCTATTCTGATTAAATCAGGAGTCTAGCTCTACAGTTTCAGCTGAGGTTAAAGGTAACCCGTTAACTTACCTTTCCACCCGGCCAACCGTCGTTGTTGCCCGACCTCCTGCTTTGAGCTAAAAACTATCTCCTCATAGTCTTTGATAGTTTTCTCAAAGATGCTGAATATTTCCTCGGCAGCGGCTGTCAGTCGCTCATTGACCAAAGCTTTTAGTTTGTCTGTTTTGAACATTTCCGCGGGTGACAGAGAACCTCCAGTCTGTTTCCTGACGGGCTGTCTCAAGACTGGCTGCTCACGAGGTTGCCAGATATCGCGAGAGAAACAAGCAATCCCAACCGTCAAATGATTCCCTAAAGACACGGAAAGACCCTCATTCACCCAACCCTCCCCTCTTAGGTATAACACGTATTTATTCAAATAAATTAATCAAGCTTAAATAATAATAATAATAATAATAAACGGACATGGCAACACAGGCTGCTCACAGACACTGAGGCACACAATGGACCCGGTCCCTCAGCATGATAGAGCTCTGCTGCCGCCCACTGGCCATCAAAACAAAACACTGAAACAAGAGCAGAGGAATGAGCAACTTGTTGGCCATTTCAACAGTGGTTTTGCCAGTTTATATCAGGCTATGTGGATATTCACTTGCACGCAATTTAGGCCTTATGTGGAAAGTTTAAAAAGACTGAAAGAGGAACAAATTGAGGACTGTTTTATTTTGTAAAATAACCTACTTACTGACCTATACCTAAATGTCTGCCTGCCTTTGCAGTTTGCATTTGCACCAGGAGATGACAGTAGATATCAGGTAAAACCTACAGTCTGTGAGTGAAACTCACAAAACAAATGAGAATAGTTTAGAGTGAACTTTCGAGACACTTGACTTCCTTTATGATATTAAGGATCTGCTGCACTTTCATTTGACATATAAAATCCTGTTATCATTATGAATGATATCTCTTATACAAATTATTATAAGATATTTTACAGACAAATTATTACTAAGTATTTATAACATATTTACCATTCTGTAATTTATTGTTATTACCATCATATTTTACTTTATTCTATTAGGGTATACTTTATTTTTACATTTTTTTCTGTCAGATTGTTCCTTTGGGTCCCTGTCAGGCTTTTGAAAAATACCAGAAATACCATTCATGGTATTGTTAGCTTAGACGTGAGGATTTCAGTCCACTGTTTCAGTATAGTCAGACAATAACATACCACTGAGGGGCCCACACACACATGCACAGCAGAACAGAGCTCAGGTCGGCCATCATGTAAACTTTACATGCCAACGTGACAGATGCTTCCACACCAGCTCACTCTGCAGAGACCCCACACCACTATATGTCTATTCTTAAAGTCCAGCTGAAATTAAATTGCATTTTTTCCCCACAGCAATATACATTTTTGGCATCTGGTCTGTGTCCTCAGCTGTTCGTCAAATAGAAAATGAGGGAAAAAAGAGGAATAAACGTTTCTTCTCTGGAATCAACAACAGTGCGGGGCAATTCAGCACTACATGCTAAAAAAAAAAAAAAGGGATGAAATTTACTTTGCTTTTACTTTACTTTAATTTACTCAGTGTCACTTGATTTTTGAGTGGGCTTTTGATGGACTCTATTGTCCCACAATCCCATGCACAGAGAGAATGTAGGAGCATCTCACAGCTGGAAGACACTGAACCTAATTACATGTGATAATGAGACAGTTTATTTGGCATAAAGGAGCATACATTTTGATTGATATCACTTCCTGCTATGACAAAACTCTAAATGAATAGCGTTTAGGAGTCCATTTACCAACAATTTAGGCCTGTCACATCAGTAGAGTAAATCAGTTGACACACCTGATATTCATTAGCTGTTGTTTCCTAACACCTCAACCTGCTCCTGTCGATGGACGGCTTTAATGTAAAACTGAAAGCTAAAAACAGCGAATATGCCTCTGTCCTTTTTTTTGAGTAATCTTCACATTCTAAGCATCAGCAGATCTGCTTATTTCCACAGTTTTATTATTAATTTATTGAATACTAACAGCAGAACAGTAGACAATGGAGAACAGAGAAGTTTGGCAGTACACACTGTATAATATGATACTCGACTAGCTTGAGTGTCAGTTGCAGATGTGACTCAGCTGGCAAAAACAATGGAACAAGATAATGGTGCTAACATGGATGTCATAGAAACACAGAGAATCAGATTGTTGTCTGTGTTTCTCAGATGACCCAAATTAGCTCAATTATTGCCCATTTAGTGAGTATAGATTTGAAAGAAATGCTCATCGTCTAATCCATTTCTATGGCTCTACTCACAGGACACATTGCAGAGTATGAAATGTGACAAGAAAAAAAACAAAGTCATGGTTTGAAACAATCCTCTGTCGTTATGTTAACCTTTCACTCTGTGGCAAATGAAAAAATGATTAACAAAAGGGATCAATTATACTTTGACTGCACCATCATTGATAGTTTGACTTTTATTTTAGTGGCACTATTTGTGCATTTGAAACCTTTTGATATGAATTTGCTGCTGCTGAAACTGTCATCGTGTCAAACTGTGGAGTCAGCGGCTCAGAGGGAGCGAGAGCGAGTCTCTACCACAAGCTGCCTGTGAACCTTTGTGTTTATCAAGGAGCTGCAGTCCTGTGAGGGATGAGGTTCACAGTCAGTAAACTCTGGTGTGTACTGCATATTAACACCTTATGATCCAATTACCCCTCAGACACATTCATTTAGTCACTCGTTCCCTTCTTTGTTTCATTTTGTCTTTGTTACAGACCCTAGACACTTGCCTGCCTTATCACCACTTCTCACAAAGGTCATGGCCAAATTTAGAGAAGGAAAGAAAGAAAAGCGATACCCACAGAGGTAATTGGTCTTTGGAAGAACCATTAGCAGCACATTCAACAAAGCACCTGAATACCTGACTCAATTGACCTTTCGATCTTTTTCTACATATTAATGATCAAACTTTTTAGTAGACACACTCACATGTAGCTCATTAAGCTACACATGACTGTGATAACCGTGTGTACATTTTTGTTCAGTAAGATGAATTCATAGATTCTGTGCTCAACCCCTGCAATCATATGAAGCCCACAGATCTACTTTTGAATTTCAAATCGAGTCCCTCCGGGTTTCAGTCCTGTCTCGACATTCTGTTTTATGACACATGAAAAACATAAATCCATGAAAAACAACAACAAAAATGATCCCAGATGCATTTAATGTGTGCTCGCATGCATACAGACGCAGATATTTCTGTGCATGTCTGTGTGTAGGTATATATTTGTGTGTGTGTGTGAAAGCATTGCTGTTGTTAGTGTTGTAGCCTGAGGGAATCTGACCAATCACAACTCTCCTCTGTGAATAGAGCCAAAGGAGCAGAACCACATTACATAAATGTCATCCAGGAAGCAGTAATATGTTCAGAGGAAGACTTAAAAATGTCAGACCATTTTAATGGTTAATCTGTACGTTGAAACATTGTATGTTGAAACATTACCTCTAAATGTTCTCTCTTCACTAATCTATTCTCCTCTTTCCTCAATTCTTTGACCTCCTACACCCCCTCCTCTCATTTCCCTTTTCTTTCTTCTTTTCTCATTGACCTTCCTGTGTTCTTACCTTCCAATGTCCGTGTTTTACTTCCTGTGGTCTTTTGTTCTCCTCCTCTTGTCTTCTCAATGATTCCATAAAGATCACCACGTAGATTTTACAGCATGATTATTAGCTAGGTATATTCCTAATTGTGTCAATCCATTCTAAAAAGCATTCAAAGAAATCAACAAACTGAAAACAATTGCATAAAGTGTAACATATTTGACATCTAAACTGTTTTACTTGTAGAAAGAAAGTAAGAGACTAAACCCAACATATATCTCATATTTTTTTATTAATTTTTTAAAAACACTTCATTTCAGTGAATGTATCAACGTAATGTTTCATCCTGCAGCCAAAGCTCAAATAATACACATTGTGCACCTTGGATGGAGCAATACAGCCCACTGCAATTAAAACAAACTGTACAACACAACACTCCCATATGACCTCCCACAGCTGCCTGTGAGCCTGAAGGAAACTCATAACCAACTGGAAGTGCACAATATCAAATCACAGATCATCATCATCATCATCATCATCATCAGACTTCATCCATTATCCACCGTCACCTTTGAGTGCCAATTATGTCTGTTGCCAGTTTGTATGTTTTGTTGACGTTGCTTGTTCTTTTTGAAATTGTATTACTTCTGCTTTTAAAATGTAATGATTTTGTTGGTAACACACATTTCTCATACTGAGTTCACTTTTTCAAAACTCTTCACAGTTCTCTCTACCAACACCCGTTAACCTCACATCCAAAAGGCAGAAATACATCCAAAGAACTTCATACACATCTCAGAATCAAATATTGTACCCAGTAACACTGACAACATTTGTCTGCCAACAGCGACACTTTGCCCCTCATTTCATACTGACCTAAAAACCCACTAACAGGTAGTATTACTATATCACAAATGTCTTTGACGTATATTTAATTCATTTATTTATTTATTTACATTAAGCAGCATAAGGTCACTTCTTTATTGCATGGGATGTGCTACCTTACAGTATATGTCACAGGAATTAATCAGAAATGCAGCAATAGGCTTAAATGTGTGATGCAATTTTTGCATAGAGTAATTCCAAGTGCACAAAATGAAACTAAAGTCATTCCAGTGATGCAACACAAAACTCATATTCATATACATACTTCTGTAGGTACAGAAACTACAGGTACAGAAATACAACAATGCTAGCCAACCCTGTCTTCTGCCTTTCGCCACAAGTTCTCAACCACATCACACCTTATGTCCTCCCTTGCAACACACCTGGGAAAGAATCTTTCTGCATGTCTGATCCTCTATGGGGTTTTTGTGTTATGTGACTTTTGGTGGTGGTGGTGGTGGAGTGAGAAAATAATTCATGACATTTTAAAGATTTGGCCACTGAATGCATTTTCTTGTCAAAGCAATGAAAAGCAATCAACAGTTTAGCCCACATTGATGTCTGCTGTGCTGTGCCAATTGTAAAATCAAAATGTAATGGGCCTTTTTCACAGCAGACATGACTCGTCATTGTAGGAAAAGCATAGTAACAAATAATTAATAACATTAGCGATGGCTCTGTTCTGTTCAAGTGCCCCAGTACATCATGACAGTGTGACGGTGAGCCAGCATGCACAATACCAGCACCCTGAAACTGAAGTAGCTAAATGGAATTCAGCCATCATTAATTTGATTATTTACACCTGTGCTTTTCCCACTGTGACATGTCAAAATGTGTTCTTTGAAAAAGGCCTATGGTGTACAGGAAGGTGGGTATTAATGTCCAATATATATGTACATGAGGAACTGGCAGGAGACCTCCATATCACCTCATTATAAGAACAAATGTAATTAACTTTACATTTAAACACAAGTGAAAACACCTAATGTATGCAGATTTGAGTTTAATCGGCCATAAAGCCAATGAAGGAATGAAAACAGGTTCGGTGCAGAGCAGCGTCAAGGGGCCCTCCTGCGGGGTGATACATACTCAGCTTTGTGTGTGTGGGTGCATGATGGGATGTAGGGCAGGGTGATAGGAGTTGATTCGAATGTACACACATTAAACACACAGCATGGGCATGACACCGGCACAGCATAATGTAACACCTGCATACAGAGTTATCTGAGGCTATCACACGTGTCTCCAGCTCTGGGACAGAGTGACAACTGGATTTCATCCAAATGTTGCATATTTTTCAATTCCCAAAAAATGAAAATGTGAATCATGTGTTTCCATTAACTATTATTTTCCAAATTTTCTCAAACCAATGTAACGTATGACTTACAAGCGTGTTGTTTCATGGCTGCATTTGTGTTATTTTAATGGATGACTCTGACTCCTCTGTCCATGCTGCGCTGTTTTGTCGGCTGCCCTTTTTAATCGTTTTTGTGGAGTCGATGTTTCTGGTTCGACCTTTGTTGCATGTCACCCCCCACCTTTATCCTGTTACTTTGAAGCCAACTGAGCATGTTTGCTTTTTTTTGTAGCACGATGTATTAAAGTGCATGTAGTTCTACCTCGTCACATTCATTCAGTACAACCACAACCATGGCCATTGAGCAGCAGAGAGGTGGAAGGTGACGGCATTTTTCAAGGGCATCTTGGCAGAAGTTATTAAAGGAGGGGAGGATGCTTCTCAGTTCATTCATCAAATTTTAACCGCCAACTCAAGGTCACAAGCCTGCCTTCTTCTTCTACCATTATCTCCAAACACTACGGCTTTGCTGTTTCTGTATTCATGGAAGGTTGTTGTGTTTGTGTACCATGATCTTTAGTATGTACTGTTTGTTTCACAGTCTCTGCACTGAGCAACGTGAAGCTGAAAATGTGATCCAATTTATAATAACCCAGTGATAACACTCACCCCTAATCCCCCACCTCAGAGCAAAATAAATCAGCTTCAACAGCCAAGAAATCACACACGACCCTCAGTACACTCACAATGACATACAGCCAAAAGACACACACTGAAGGCTATTCAGAAATACAGGGGATTACATTGCAAACTGTGCAAGGGAATTTGTGAATTCAGAGCACGATTCTGTATTTTATTGCAGTGTTTTTAGGTTAGCACAGACAGAGAGTCTCACTCAGCTCAAAAATGACAAATATATTGAGTGAAAGTGGTTGTCACACTGTTTCAGAGTAATGTTTTGCACAGACTGTTTTGCTATGACCTTACCAACAACAAGTTTGCCTTTGCAGTCACAGCAACACAATGTTTCCCCTTATGTATATAACACCAGTGAGACAATGTTGGAGAGATTTTCAGATCAACTTGTAAGTCTGGAGCAGAAGTAAGAGAGACAACTGGAACTCCTTCCTGTCTTGTAGTACTTCTAGCGGTATGGCTTTAAGGATGGCATAGTGAGTCTGTCGGTCGCTCCACCACTTTTGTCCAGACTGAAATATCTACTGGATGGATTTCCATGAAATCTGGTACAGACATTCATGTCCTCTGCATGGGTGAACTGCAATTACTTTGGTGATCCCCTAACATTTCCTCTACCATCATCAGGTCAAAGTTTTAATTTGTCTAATACCTTGTGAACAAACACCTGAAAACTGTTAATCAGCAAATGTTAGCATGCTAACATGCTAAACTAAGTTTGATGAACATGGTAAGCATAAAACATCACCATGTCAGCATTATCACTGTGGGCAAGTTGCAATGTTAGTGTTAGCATTTAGCTCAAAGCAGCGCTGTGCCTACAGCCTCACAGAGCCATTAGCTTGGCTGTAGACTCCTAGTTTTTATTAATTTGGTGAAATGTTGTGTTTTCTACTTCAGAGCTACTGTTGTTTATTGATAAAGTGCTCAAGAGACAGTTCCTGAAACCATGTTGAAGGGAATGACTGTTTTATCTAAAAGTATGGAGGTGCTCTGAGTGCATGACTGAATATACTTTAATGGTACTCATTGAAACAGACCAGGGAATTAATTGTCTCTTGTAAATATTAAACATCTGCTCTCTGGATTCTGTCCATCATTTAGTTTCCATAGATGACCCTTTAATTTTCAAGCTCATTGGCTCAAACAGGAACCCAAACAGAGTAAATATAGTCTCTCACCTCGGGCCCAGTTTCATTCCAAAAAACACACTCTTCGTTTGGAGACTCACCAGAAAACCGCCTGCATCCAGATCTATAAACAACTCATTTCCCATTTCCCTTACTACATGACCATTTCAATTACTGCAAGTGTGGGCAAAAAAGATTGTAGACTAGCATTGACTGCGTTTTTACCTTTATAAATAAAAGCAGCTGTTTGCTACTGTGATATCTAAAATATAATTTGTTTAATGTTATCTGGATGATTAGATCTTTGTTGTGCTTGTTGTTGCTTTTCAGACTCAATCTATTTCTGTTAGTTAGTATATTGAGTGTGGTCATCAGTGATAAATACCAGCATCAGATCGGACTGATTACCAGACTAATAAATGAGTCTCACATAATATCGGCTGTCACTGTGTGGTCATTTGTGTTGATACATTCAAAACAGCGTGTCTGCCTGGTTCGCTCTGAAGAACAAATATCTCATTTTGACCCAGTCACATTGAGAGGAGTATAAACATGTGGAGTGTACATTCACGGCCACAGTCCACTAGATGAGTTTCTGATGTGGTATGTATACATGAATGTGTCAGAGATGTCTGTTCAACTGCAAAGAGGCACAAAGAGAAACAAGTAGCATCATGAGGCAGTTGTAGTTCAACTCTGTGTGGCTCTAAAGACACATCTGTGTTCCTGCTGCTGTCCACACTAACTGAAAAGGTTAGGGCTACATATCAACATTAGACCAGACACAAACATTATTATACATAGTGTTGCAATCGGTGTGTGTGTGTGTGTGTGTGTGTGTGTGTGTGTGTGTGTGTGTGTGAGAGAGAGTGTATGTGTGTCTACAAAGTGGGGAAAGAAGAGTAGAGAATATATCTGTGTAGGCAAAATGATTATTAAATGAATGGATTTACGAATAAACCAAATGCTCCGTGATTTCTGACTTCCTCTGATTAAGAGCACACAAAAGTCTAGTTGTCAGCGTTCACACATGGATCTAGTAGTCTTAAACAGGCTTTCTCTTACTAGTTAAAATCCTTTTCTGTCAGCTAAATTAATTAGAAATAAGTCTATCGTTCTTTTATATCCCCATTAGCTCTGTTAGCTGATTGAACTTATCAGACATAATCTAATAGCAAACAACCCAGCAGTTAAATGGACTTCTAACGCACTTGCTAAGATTTAAGAAGAGGAAATAGTTTAATTTACATTAGTGGAGAGTGAAAGTTTGGTCACGTCATGTTTTATGGAGTAACATTTCTGTTTTGTGATCCATATCAATAACAGCTGTGACTCATTTGCTCATATATAACACAATGAGTACATAATGTAAAAACAAAGATGTGTTGCATTATTTTACGTGTTGCCTTTTCTTTGTTTTACTTCATATTGATGAATATGGCTGAATTTAAAATTATTTTGCCATGTTTACTTTCGATAATACAACGACTGTTTTTAATTGTGAAGTTTGTGAATGCAGCAATAGTTTCTTTAAACTGTTTATATTATTGCATCAAATTAAGATTTTTTTCAAAGACAATCAACTTCTTGACTTCTCCTGCAGTTACTGAAATATGATATTACTGAGCTGTGTGTTTTTGGCCCATTTCACTATGTGTTTTGATAACTACTGGGCTAATTTTGATTTTGATGTGTCTAATATGGTGTATAGTGCTTCACTCCCACTCCTCTGGCTCTGATTTGAATTGGGTTTATTGGACATTATCAACCAGAGCATGTTTTTAATTTAGCAATTTAGTATTTGTGCTAGGAACATTAACTTCATACAAGCAGTCAATTAGTGGAGGTTGAATGGGTGGGAGGAGATTATGTACTGTGTGTGTGTGTGTGTGTGTGTGTGTGTGAAAATATCTTGTGTGACAGTTCTGGTTTCTGTATGTTGGGTTAAAGTTTGACAGTGATGATAAATAACACTGTAGGAGCCACGCCAATGAGCCTTTGGTAAAACCAGCCTGCAATACTATGAGATAATTACTCAGTTCGAGAAAAGGTTTAGCAAATAAAATCTGTAATTAAACTCTGGACGAATCACGCAGTGAAAGCTCTGGCTGCAACTGGGACAACTTAAACTCAAAAACTACTTTTGGCTCAGGAAGGTGAACAAGATAAAAGCCAACAGACTCCAGACAAGAATTGAAATTGTAGCTATAAGCTGGTGGAGTGAAATCTTGTAAACTGCTGCTGACAAGCCAGCACACTAAAGGTGGATTTATGCCTCTGTGTCAGTGTGTTATGGTGACTCTGCTGTACCTTTGGAGTGAAAACCGATTTATATTTCAGTGTAGAATTGAACCTGCTGGTTGTAACTAAATCGTAGCGTATGGACATCCTTTCAGTCACGAAAATATGTGTAGTATTATTGGATGGGAAGATTATAGAGACATACATTTACTTGTTGTTGTCTTCACTATCAACAACTTCTACGGGCATTGAAAACATTGTGGGATAGGACTCTAAATTATATATCAAAATAGACAAGTGAATAAATAGATACCATGAAAAACCAGCAGTGCTGTACTGTCTGCTTCTGTACCCATGTCAACCACACAATCAGACCAGCTGTCGGCCTGACAGAGCACATCTGTACATCTGTCTGCTCATGTGGTTCAGTGTGAACAGCTGCATTACCTTTAGCCACATGTACTTAATACACTGAAAAGTAGATATGCATGTAATTGGTTCTCCTATGTTTTTGTTTTTTTTTGTTTAAGTTGTGATGTCTGATTGTTATAAATTGGTTTTGTTAGTAAAGATGTCTTTTCCCCCAAATCACCAAAAAACAGCTTCAGCATTTGGAATATTAGCTGCACATGGTACATGGTATATCCTGTGAGTATCAGTAACAGTTTGAGAAACAATACAGTATACAGCATGTACAAACACAGCAGCTGTGCTTTCCTTTAGCTTAACAGATGTGTGTGTTGGCATTGGCTTACTTACTGTCATAGGGCCATCCCATGCACTGAGCACAGGTCACATGACCTTCTCTCTGTCATAATTACTTTGTTTTACCAAATGAGTGAAATAATCACTAACAATAACAAAAGGCCAAAGGGATACCACAATTTTCTGGCCCTGGAGTCACTGGCGTCACTGGCAAAGTCAACCCTGTTTCCTGGTTGCTGTAATGTGGTCTTTGAGCGATTACATTTCCAGTGTAGTATGAAAGGACCCAGTAGTCTCCAAAGAGCCCAGGCTGCTGGACACAGGTGTTGGTGGAATATGGCAGTGTTGGATAGATACTGGAAGACATAAGTTCAGAATGGCGTCAAATGTATTTAAGGAAAAACAACTGCTGAAGACTTTTTGGAGGAAAGATGTGATACATCTAACATTGCTCTCATATGCTCGGCGACATAATCACACCATTCACTGATGAATCTTCTGACTTCCATGACAACCCTGCCTGCATGTGACCATATGGCATTTTTTTCTGATCTGTTTGAATATTTTGCAAAGCAACTCTCCCAGTGAAATTAATCTCAGGGAGACAAATAGCAGGTGTAGCTTATAATGTGATCAACTTTTAATTTGAGCACATGGTACGCTGAATCCTCGACAAAAATTAAAACCTTGCAGAGAGTGAGAGCTGGTGGGAAGAAACCCAAAGAAGTTATTTTAAACTCTGTGTTGGTGGAGTAGAGCAACATGACCACTGCTTCCAGATCATTCTCAACAGCTTCTTTCTTCCTTGTTGGTGATGTAGGAAAATAATCTTCTCCTCCATGGTGGTGGTAGGAATAAAATATTAATAGGTTCCTTACAGCAGGAAGTCTTTAAAGCAGCAGGAGTAAGAGGAAAACAAGAGAATACAACAGATAAACACCAAACCACTCATGACCAGGGTTCACTCGTCTTTGCAAGACTTTCCACACAAGCTCCTCTAAAGTGTAAAGGAGTTGAAGAAGTTGGTTTAACCAGGACCAAAGAAATACTGAGATGACACACGGATAATGCCTGTGTATGAGAAGCAAATGCCCTGCATGCTAGTGTTTCTAAAGGAATCTTATCAAAGCATAATCCTGCTTTAAATCAAACCGAATAGTCAAACTCTCACTTACATGATGGATTGATTATTATGATTATATGAAACATGTATTCATATTTGTTTTCACTGTGAAGGAGGCCATTCTGTTCTGATTTAAACTCATGTTTAATTCCACTAATGTTGCTCATCACTTTATATACTGAGTACATTATTAAAACATATTTGTTTCCCAACCTTTTCCCATCTTTATTTTTTTGCTACTTAAAACAAGATACAAGAGATTTTTATTCATTACAGACATGAAGTCGCAGAAATAATATTCTCTTTCTTTCTTTCTATCTTTCTTTATGAGTTAACAAAACATTATATAGTCCATTAAATACTCCTTATTGTAAGAACTGAGAAGTTTTCTGTGTTTGCACTGCAGGTCTGCACATCTGTAAACTCTAAAGGTAGAAAATCTTTGCAACAGTTGAATTTGAACGTCACTACTTTTGATTCAACTTATATGCTTTGTGATGTCCTCTGACAGGGTCATAGCTAGTTTTCATCTGCACTGTATTCATACTTGGACCTTTCACATACAAATTTGCATACTTTGTGCATGAAAAATTTAGACACAGCCAGTGACTCAGTGTGAGGTCCTGCCCTAGAAAACACACAGTGTGATGCTGTATCATTTATTTAACAGCCCCCGACGCCTAAATACCCCTGTACAGGAAGATCTATTCAGTGCTACAGTCAACTCAAAGATAAACAGAACTCATCAAACAGCACTAAGTCATTTTATTTTCCACCCTCAACCAGGCAAAACTATTTGACAACATACTTTCAATAAGTGTGGTTTTGTGCAACACCGACTTTTAAATTCCCAGTGAGGCCATCCACGTATTGAATGTTGTTTATAGAACATGACAAATAATTTGTACACAGTACATGGCATACACAGGGGAGGTAAGCTGAATGTCTAAGCAACTAATAACATATCTTTATCATATAAATATATATGTATCATGTTATTCCTTTAAGTAGACAACATTGGCACTTTACCTGTGATGTGTAGGTACTGTGGTAGTAGACTGTACTGAAGATAGTTAAATGAAGATCATCATGACAGTCACTGAAATATTCTTAATGTCATGTAACATCTTAAGAAAACATATTCCGTGCTGTACACATTAAAGGTAGCAAGTATGGACTTTCTTTGGTTTTAAGTATTATTCAGTGTGCTTGGACTTCACAAAAATTAATGACTATAAATCTCTCAGAGCTGGGTCAATACATTTTAGTTTAAGAAAAAACATAATGGTGAAATAGTTTTATACTGCATATTCGCCTGATGACCTGGACTGTGAGGCTGCTAATTGTGTGATGTCTTGTTAATTAGCCAAGACGGCCCTTTTAACTCACCGTTTAATATGTCTGGTGTAATGAGGCAGACCAATGAGGTGACCTGAGTGGAAACCAAGAAATACAGTCTTTACTTACAAAATCACGTCATAAAACATAAAAAATGTTCTTCTCACTGATGTTTAACCAGCGAGAAAATGTCGTACTTTACGGTTTGTTGAGTCTGACGTGTTTCCTAAAAGTCAGATTCTGTGTGAATGCAATCACTCTGTAAGAAGTAGGTAGTAACTGTAGCGCATATTAAATAAACCATCAACAAATTGATTATGTACAAATAACTTTTACCTTCAACCCACCAGCCAATAGATTCACAAGTTACAGTCGAGTAGTGACTGAGCATGAGAGGAAACTTTTCTAATCAAGGCCTAAGAGAACGAATCAGGGTGGGGAATAACAGCTGAACATCAGCTGAACTAATTTAATCTGCATTATTATATATTTGGCCCTGATATGTGACCATGCTAATGAGGATTAAGTCCTGGTAATCTCTATTTGACCCTCCAGTGCAAACAAGGTCAACATGCAAACCTTGGTAAATCCTGTTGGCCTTGTATACCATTGAATAGAGGAAATGACTGAAAGGAACCAACTTGAAATGCTTGCAAACATGTTTTAGCAATGATGTAAATACAGCATGGTATACATTAGCGTACATATCATTAAGAATGTAGTGTGAAGTCACGACTTGAATAAAAAACAAATCAAAATCTTTAACAAAGATTAGGTATTTGGTCTCAGTTTCCAACTTCACATCAAACCAAACAAAGTTCAGTAGCACATTAAATTCACATTATTCACTTACGTCATGACATGTCTGTTAAAACCACACTGGATTATATGTTGTAGGATGTTCTAAGGCAATTTTATCTACAGTACATCTTGGCTAACCCTGTGTCCCAGAAATTATACTCCTAATTCATTTTGCCAAATCTGTTTTGAGGCAAACGTAATTGCTGCCTGGATTATGTTCAGTGGCTGCATTTTTTCAAGTGTAGAATGAATGTTTGAATCCAGTGTCCTGTGTGTGGTTAGGCAACAAAAAACACTTTGGAAAAATTTGTGGTTTTGGTTAAATATTAATAAACCTAATTCAGGTGGAACTGTGTGCCTCACAGATTAATTCACAGTTGCAAATTAGGACATCAACGTAATCTCTAGGAGACAGGTTTGCTATACTTAATAGCCCTGAGATATCCTCTTGTTATGGCAGTGGCACTGCATTAGCATTCATCTTTTAAATCAACGTAAAACTGATCATCTTTGAAAACGTAAAACTGATCAGCTCTGACCTGACACTGCGGAACCTGCTTTGCATTTACTCATTATACCAGTTGAAGAGGAACAGGAAATGCATGTAATGTATGCGGACTTAGTTGGTTCAAACGAGGAGTCAAAGTTAAGCCTTTGATAAAGAAAATATCTGTAATAAATCCGAGCATTATAGACACTTCTTGTGCTGGACACACCATGAAGATTCAGTGAGCACTTGTGGTCAAAAGATGAAAGGTGTATAAATACTACTACAAATTAATTCATGTTCAGTCTCCAACCGCCAGCTCTATATACAAATAAGGCAAGCAAGTCCTGCTTCCAGATGACAGAAATAGTGTCCTAGCCTCAAGACTTTTTTTGGCAACAGTAGTGGTTGAATGACAGGACCTGCTTCATCAGTGGTTGTATAGAGGAGTCAAGAGTTGTTTTAATTGGTAGCAGAAAACAAACAATGCACAGGGGTATAAAAGTAAGAACAAAGTCAGTGTTGTAAGATGGTGGTTGTGTGATGTGACTAATTTCATGTCATATTATAAAACCAGAAGCAAAATGGCTGTACAGGTTTCTGTGTTTATCCCTGAGACCGTGTGAGGCACAATGCAGCTAAAAGCACATATCTAAATGAGCTCTTATTTCCCACTCATGCGTTAGGACACTGCATGTTGACACAGCGATTAATAACACAGTGGACGCTGTGAACAAGAATAAAAAAAGAACACTTGAATATGAAACTCTCAATAATAATTCCTTCTTCCCAAAAACAAAAACAAAAAAATCAACACATTTTATCTCCACAGTGGACAGAGCATATAGTAAACCTGCGGTTCAAAGTCAGGCTCCCACAATGGCTACAGCATCAGATGGAGTTGGCTGGAGTCCGTTTGCTGCTTTTTGTTCTTCGTCTCCCTCAGTCGATCTCTGGCATACACTTAAACCATTTGGCCACGCGGCCCTGCCTCTTGGCTTCTCTTTCATGTGCATTCGGGCCCAGTAGTCCGTCTGTGTAGTGACCGTACTCACTGATGGCGTCTTCAACACGAGTGATGTACAGCCAGCTGACTATCACACCAAAGAACTAGAGAGAGAGAGAGAGAGAGAGAGAGAGTCCCTCCCACGTTAGACGCAAAGAAGAGATGCAATGAGAAGATGCGAGGAGAGAGGTATCGAGGACACACGTTCTTAGAGAAATGAGATGTCTTTTCCTGTGAACTGTCACCTGAAGTGATGTCAGTTTCTGATAACGATGGCACAGATGGATCAGCTGTCAGTCTGCAGGTGTTAACAGCTCTGTATACCTTGGAGTTAGCATTTGCACAGATAATGTGATGTACTGTCAAATAATATTAAAGAAGCACTGTCACTACTGCCAGCGCAGTGGTGTAGTGATAGATGGTCTCTTGTATCTTCAATCAAGCCTCCTCTGGGCAGAAAGAAGGGAAATTGAAACGTCCGACCTTCATGATGGTGGAGCAGATTGATTTCTGAGTCATGCAAGAAGCACGGAGTCATGAAATAAGGCAAATGAGAAGCACCTCATGTATGGATTGGATGACTGACTGACAGCTTCTGCTCTCCTTTCCTAAACTCACAGCAACAGTGAAGTCAAAATGCTTAATTAAGTCTAGCACAATCTCCATTCATACATTCACAGCTGTGTATGTGTACGTGTGTGTATTTTACTTCATCATACCAGTTAAAATGAGATGTAAGAGGGCAGAAAGGAAAAGTAGCTTCCGTATCGGTCATGCCCACATCCTCTAATGGATCTGGTGGAAAAAGCTGGACATGAAGGGAAAGTGGTAGATATAGTGTAAATGCTTAATGTGCATATATGTGGGTGTATAAGTGTCACAGTAACTTCTAGATAATGTTTTTTTAAGGCTAGAAAAATACCAAAGTCAGGCAATTTCAAACATCTTGTACCAAAAAACGGATGTATTAAAAATGCAGCCGGTTTGATGTAAATGTACAGCAAACCAAAATGAAATGGAAATGGAGCACGGAAACATTTTGTGAAAACTGCACTGCTTATTTTATCACTGCTGATGCAGTGGGGTTGTCAGATGTACCTGAGGGGAAGCAATTTACATATTCTGCCACTTAGTCATCTGATTTGCTGAAATTATTTATTTCAATGAGCTTCTGATATTCACAGACATACTGAACCTAAAGCTGTGAGAGTTTTGGCAAATATTTTTTTAAGTACAAAACTTGTTCTGTGAAAGTAACAGGTACAAACGACACGACCTCTACCCTTTGAGTACATGCTATAATACCAGTCAGAATTACATTACACATGCTGTGCAATGAGATCAACACAGACTGTGTTGTGGGGACATAAATCTGCTTACACTGTCACATTGTTGGGACTCGCCTCCCTTTAAAGGACAGAATGCAATGAAATCAGTTGCGGTTAATAAAACATGAAATGGACTTCATTCTTAATCTCCTTCATAAACCTGACTGTTTCTTCAGCTAAGGGCAGTGTACGTTAACGTAACTGTACAGACAGAGATCTTTGACTCTGAACAACAAATTCTGCTTCTCATAGGGCTCTACGCTGCAGTTGTTTTTCATCAGACGATATGTTCGTAACTTAGGTTTGAGCCAATCATCAACAGACTTAAACATAAGGAACAATTTGCACTGAGCATCATCAATATTATGCTGTCTTAAGGGATAGTTTGTGACAAGTGTAAGGGAAAGTTTTATCTCATATAAATATATGTGTGTGTGTGTGTGTGTGTGTGTGTGTACCTGAGGCAGTAGGATCCCTAATAGCAGTCCAGCCATAATCTTATAGTTGTCCATCAGCCAGATGAAGAAAGCATCTGTGCAGCCTCTGATATGGATGACTGTGATCAAGTCCAAACGCTGCGAGACACAAATCGCTTGTTATAACCAGTCAGTGGTTACAGTCAAGGAATCGGTTATTAAGTTACTTTACTAGTTTAGTGGATTATCTAAGACCAGCAGCACATCAGATACGGAGGACAGATGCACTGGCGGTTACGTATCAAGTTATTTGAGATGTTTTCTTTTCACATACATTTTTAAATTTTACAATTCGTCACACTGAATTCTGACTAAATTGTTTTACATTTCAAAATGAACATTGAAAACAACTGAACAACTGAAAATGAAAATGATCAAGTCCCAGCAACATCCTGGACCCGTGAGGCCTGACCTCTACTCAGTGGTCAAACTGGAGGCAGACTTTAAAAAACTAAAAAAACAAAACAAAACAAAAAAAAGACTCAGAAATTACAAAAATGACAAAAAGTGCATTATACCCCACTTCCAGACATATAAAAGCTTTATGTCATTTATTGTTTTTATTTTGCTTAAATTCATGACTGAAAGTCTGACTGACATGTCTTTATTTGTGAATTGTACTTTGGAGGATTTGCAGAAGTAACGGTGAGTACCACACAGTGCACATGTCAGCGAGTCACCATAGTCACTGTGTTGAATACACAGAACAACTGTCTGAAATTGTCACTTTAAATCATTATGTTTTGGCTGTCAAAGCAGGCAAAAACTGACATATGTTAAACTGACAACGAGGGAGAGGAGCTGTACTTAATTGTTTATTGTTCAAATACACATTAAGTCATGTGAGTGAGTCTTTGAGGTCTTACCTCTTTGCCCAACACCATGTATCCACACAAAGTGTTGGCCACTTCATTAGACTGGAGGGGAGAGACGCAGAGAGAGAGATCAGGACAGAAGGCTGTAAACAACTTTCAGCATCAAGAAGAAGACAAACTAGAGACAAAGTGCAAAGGAAACACACACATAAATATTACAAATGCCACACACACACACACACACACACACACACACACACACACACACACACACACACACACACCACAAAACTGCTGAATCACCAGAGAAACTGTTCGTGTGTGTGTGTAAAAAAAAAAACTATTCAGTGTGTATGCAAGCATGTACCTTATGACTTTGAACTTGTGGTTTTCCATATTCAAATATTAAAATGTATTCATATATTTAAATAAGATAAACTGCCAATCTCTTGTGGTCCTCTGGCACAGGAAGAAAAGGAGGGGAGGAGTGATCACCCTTATTAAGTCATTGTACAACTTTTATTGGCTTTAATTTTTTGTTTGAGATTTTAATGTTCTAATTTAATTTACTCTCATTTAACTGAAGAAGACAATACATCATTAAAATAATGAAAATCAGGAATCAGGGACTTCATTCACTTCAAAACAAGTGAATTGCTACCTCATGCTTATATGAACACAAAGATTATAAAGCAGAAAACTGGACTCTTTAACTTAAGTTTTTACCAATCGTCAGAGCTGATAATGTGAACCTAAATATGGACATTATATGTTATCTAAATATGGAGGAAATTATATGAGACACACAATTGACAGATAAGAAAGACATCACTTTTATCTATCTTACATTTGCACCAATGGACAACATTTAGAAGAAGCATTTTTTTCTAAGTCAATTATATAATTTGTTATATATTATAATGTATTCCCATAGATTTTCAACGATGGTATGTGCTGTCTCTGACTTTTATTGGCACCTTATTACTGAATATAATTATATGGAGAGATGATAAACCATAGTGGCAGTGGCTCCAACAAAAGCTGAGCATTTAGTTCATTCAAAACATTTCTTGACAAAAACATGATACTAAGTACAGGGAATAACAACACACCATATTCTACAATAACTTTATACTGAAAGGACTAAGGGAAAACATTATGTTGACTGCCTTTACACAGTTTAACAATGGTTCATCAATAGAGCCACTACTGCAAGAAACCCAAAATTAAAGACAAGATTTTATACGCGAACAGTAGAATGGAAAACAAATTAGCTGAACATATGAATGAATTAGTGTAATTGAACTTCATATTGAGACCACAGGGTAAAGGTGCGATGGTTTCATGAGTCCAGCTACTATATGAGGCAGAGTTGGCCTGTTCATCAAACTGAATAAAAAGTTTTTGTTTGTTCTCTCTTTCCTTGCAAACTCTGGGGAGTGTAGGTGTATAAATTAAAAGGGAGCACGTGTGCTGTTTTGCGTGGGAGAAAATTGCCTTCGAGTGTGTCTGGCATGGCAAAGGCTTAATTACCATAATAAGGACGATGAGATACATTTTAAAACGCAACTCCATGCTATTACAGGTATTACTATAATGGCATACAAACTGGCTTCACAGATCTATTATATATAAATAGAGGGAGGAATGATGAAATGTTGACTTTATCTATGTACTTAAGGTAATGTTACAGATGCTAGTGACTAACACTGATATTCAAGACTAGTCAACACACATATATAACCATGAGGTGCTTTTCTGCTCTGGGTACTGGCAGCTGTAGTTAGCAGAGATTGAAACAGCATCTGTTCAGTTAGCAGGTGCTTTCCTAACCAAAGGAAATTCTGATGATGGCAGCATTTGACTTATGTGAAAACTGCATGTTACACTTCAAAAGAGTACTGCATTGATTGACTTCTATGACATTGTCGGACTTGTGATGGACAGTTAAAAAGGGATCAAAATTGATGCGGCAGTCTTCTTCAATCCAAACATTCTTCTTCCTTGTCAAAACGTGGCACCTTTAATGTATTTTGTAATGTAATTTAATGTAAAGTTAAATGCATAATATATGTATATATAAATATATACATATATATATATTTTGTGGCTGTGTCTTTGACCAAAATATGTTGTATACAGAAAAATATCTGACATTAACAAACAGACATAATGACTGCAATACATCTTTTTAGGAGAATGATTTCAACAGAATTTCATAAAATTTGCAACAAGCTAGAATGCAATGCAATAAAAAATATGGCGCTTACAGTGACATTATGATGTTGGCAGCAGCAATAACACTGGTTGGGTTATAATACTTGAATCCAACAAGTAATATTACAACAGTCATATTTGCTGCTATAATGGGGTAGTAGCAGATACAACAGGAAATCCAACAGACAGCCAGTACAAGCTTTACTATATAACAGTATGATAGTGAGGTTATAGTTGTGATAATAGTAACAGTAATGGTCATAGTGATACATACCTTGGTAGTAATGCAGCAGGTATAAGGGACCCCGCATGCCAACGGACCAGGTGCAGAGCAGTTGTGGTACATGTTGACCTGCCAGTCTTTATACTCTTGACCTCCGCAACACGTAAACTGCCAGAGATGAGAGAGACGGCAGAGTAGAGACAAATGCAGAAATTGGGAAGTAGAAGGAAAGACAAGAAGAGAGATTAGAGAGAGAGAGAGAGATGGAGGAGGATATGTAAGGTGAATAGAAAAGAGAAAAGAGAGGAGGGAGGCAGGGATAATGGAGAGGGGAGAGATAAAAAGTAAGTAAACAACTTGATAAACATTTTTCTGGCATAATGCCAGTAACATTGTGGGATGAAATGAGCCATAATTGACGATAATTTACATGTAATTATGACTGTTTGATGTGTGTGTGTCTCTCTCTCTAACTTAGCAAAAATCAGTACAGGTGGTGGTAAGGCTGGGCGATATGGTTGAAGTCAATATTATGATAATAGAATAAAATAATGCAATATACAATATTTTGATGACTTTTCTTCCTGATGATATCAATATATGAATGATTCAGAGTTTTTAATCACTAGTTTAAGTCTTTTATTGCCAAGCCCTTTGTGGTGGACATAATATCATGAGCACCTGGAACCAGAAGCCTGCAATGAACCCTTCCTTTGCAAAATGTTCAGTTTCTGAGTCTGTAGGTTGTTTGTCTACATTATCTACAGGGGTAAAATAACAACACAAAAACCCAGATTACATACATACTGTTCAAGACCTTTGCAATCCAAGGAAGCTGAAGCTCCCACACGTTAGACATATAAACATTAAAATCAAGAATCATGAAAAGCCTCTGCTGCCTATCCCACACACTCAGCCAGCGTTTGAAAGTGTTTCTTCTTGAATCAATAACACTTGCAGCCCAAAACAAACAAATTGATACCTGCCAACCTCCTGTTTTTGGTTCACAGGCACAAAATAGTGTGACACCATCAAATTAACTTTTATTGCCCTCTATTTCATCCATTATTGGAAAAACCCTGGAGAAAATAGAATATCATTACTTCACATGGAAACTAAGCGATAAGCTATCTAAAGGAAGTTAATTATTATTGGTTTTGGCTCAGAGCTTTTTTTGAGTCACATTGACTAAATGCAAACAACGTCATTGTTAGTTTTGATTGAGTGTTCCTGTGTCACATGGTTTGAAGGCTATTTAGACGACCACCCTGCTGGGCAACTGCAACAATGTCATATTTCATTTAATATCCATCAAGATATAAACTAAAAATGACTGAAAGCAAACAATGTAAATAACAACACAACATTTTAAGTTATTTAAGAACAAGTTAACTCTGGATGTTTCTCATGGTGGGCATAGCAGCAAAAGCACAGGTGTAACAAATACTACATGTTATTAATGTTGTTAGTTACACCTGTGTTGTGTTTGTATGTGAAAAGTCTATTAATATGATCGATATGACCACTATCTGAGACCAAGTGCTTTTCAATATTTGAATAAAAATGCTTTAATGCCTCAACGGACAGCACTCAAAATGAATTAAACCAACCCTGTCAGTGATTTAATTTATACTTTCAGTGGGGTAGATTACAGCTGCCTCGGAGAGGGAACGCTCACGGAAAAGCCACACCATTAGCTCTGCTTCATAGTCGTTTACTGCGACAATAATAGAAATATTCTATTGGCAGGGAGCGAGTAAGTCAGAAAGACAGTGAGAGAGAGAAAGAGAGCAAATGTGACAAAGGGTCAGACACCAAGAGAGGACGAGACAAGAGATAAAGAGAGCAGATGAATAAATTAATAAATATGAAGCTGCTCTTTGCACGGCAGTGTGATCAGTATGCTGACATGATGCCAGTGTGCCAGGAAGTTACTTCCTCTTCTTGTTGGCGTGACTCCACAGGGCCCTGTTTTTTCAAGCACTGGGTCAGGACCCAAACAAGGGTCACAGAGAGGCAAAGCAATTATGATGTGATTAATGTCCGCAACTGTTACGGTATGAGTCCAAAAACATTACAACTTCACACCGAGGAAGCAGTTTAGTAGGTGCAGCTGTACAGTATAATGCAACCCAGCAGTCCTGCAGTAAATCCTATCTTTGGGAGGATTGATGTCGACCTGAATGACCAATCTCTTAAAACACCCGTTAACTCCGACAACATCCTCCCAGACTAATACAGTCTCCTTGTCACTTTCAGACTGATGACTGGATTACACATTAATGAGTTTACACTAAAATACAACACAAATCAAATGAATGTGACTGATGTTACATGTTTTTTCCTTCACTTTTATATCTCTGTCTCACAATCAAATACTGTTTCTGTTCAATCCAAATCCAAAGTCTGGCTCTGCTGCTGTCACAGGTGAACCTTTCTTTATCATTTTATATTATTTTTCCTGTGGTTTCCAATTGTCGTTTTCACTGTTGGCAGGACAACCATTCTTCAGAGGTCAATTACTAGGAGACAGTCCTCATAGTACAACTGCCTCACTGACTAATGACCGGCTATTTGCTGGCTGACTGGCCGACTGAGTGACTAACTGGCCAGCTGACTGCTCAAGACAGAAGTCAGTCAATCATGTGACCCCCCTCTTCAGTATTACATGGCAGCCACGCTGTGACAGTTTAAATAAATCTTTTTCAAAACAGTTTTGGTAAACTTCTGAAATTGTTTATAATGGTAATAAAATCTGGAGGACCGAAGACATGAACCTTTGGGAATGTTGCATAATTACATCACAATAGAAAGCCAGATATGACAGGAAGGGATATTTGACCCTTCATTTACTGTCCCAGTATTACCAGTTCAGACACTTTCACTTTCTTCATTTTGGATAATTACAGAGCAATTTAATCAGTTTAATAAGCCATTATCCTCTGATGGAATCTGTGCCATTTGGTGTGGTACGCCTACGTGAAGATTTCCCTTTTGAATTCTAACAAGAGAGATGTAGGTACATATATAAAGATGGAGGACAGTATGACAGTCAGTAATACTGTGTCTCCCTTTGCTGACACACGATGGAGCCAATCGCTGATCATCAAGGTATTTATTAATCAAATTACCTGCAGTTTTGACCACCACTGACATGATTCCATCTAAATTAACAGTAATGACGACAAAGCTGGGGGGGGTTGATGTCGACCAGTTATGGGGTTCAACCCCATAATCAGGAATTAACCGCTGATGAAGTCTCCACCAAACTGTCATCTTCCTTTTTTCAGTAAACAAAGCTTTACATGCTCAAACCTGTCTGCTGTGAAAGGTATTAACTTTGCTGCAGCTGCTTCAACTTTCAAATGGGTCTAAATCAGCTCAGTACTGATGGACTTGTATGAAATTTGACATTCACATTTAATAAGGTTTGTGTTGAATATATGAACCCTCGTGAGCTGTGAGCTATTACCTGTTTATCATGTCATATCGTGAGTATTAACTGGTTTATTTTGGATCTGCTCTGATCATATATAGAAATATGTTCCTGTCGTCTGTAGTGGCCTCCCTGTGATGATTTAAACAACATTATGGAGATCTTTAATTACACAAACTGGGGTTGTATTTTCCGGGGCAGTACTTACAAACCATTATCCATCATCCTGTCAAATGTCATGTCTCTACCATGTGCTATCCCACAACAATTAGAGTGACATCAGAGGAGGAAGCAAAGGGATAATAAACAGCAGAACACAACAGTGCTGTCACTGCAACATCAGTTGATCAATTGAAGATGGAAACTATGCAGGTACTTGCCGGATCTGGTTATAAATATCTTTAAAGAGCAGGCTGTTGCATTTCATAGTACAGAGTGTGTTTTCAACGTCAGAGACCACAAAATGTCAACATTTTGCAAAGGATGGATTCACTTCAAAAGGTTTCTCTAATAGTCAAGAGTGCAAGAGCCACAACCAGCACTTATGCTGCTGTTGTAAGTGGTGCTGATACATTAAAAAAGAGCCATTTGGTGGACACAGGACGATGTTCCTCTCGGCAGAAAATATGTGCAGCGTACACAGACTTTCTATCTAATCCTCTAATCCTGCAGACATTCCTACCCACGGTTTAATCAATTTAATTCATCTTCTGTCCCTCTCCCACCTATTCCCTTTATGTTTCCCCGGACAGGAGCTGTGTCTCACAGTTTCCTGCTTTATTCCTCAGAGGAAACACATTTGATGATTCGGGGGAAAGTATAGTTTTGGTTGAATATACTGATGTTTGTGCATATCTACAGTGTCTTGCAGATATAAATAAAGATAACACATATAAACAAACTATATTTACCAGCACATGTAAAACTCAAATAGGCAAGTATCTGTACTGCTAGAGAAGGACTTGACTCCTGAGACTGGCTCGTACTGATAATCTAAAAAAACCAAAAAGGTACCAGCAAACGGCAGCAGGAGGATTGTGTTTTCTCAGTGCAGCTTCAGTGAGTTGTTGTGCTTTGACTGCGTAGTCTCTGGTAGTGTAGCAATGCCTGAATTAATATTCAAAAAAATGTTCAAGAAAATGTTGTACTTAGTGTAATAAAAAGATATACTTAAATATAACCCCTTTTTATGTACTTTTTCATACTTATGCTTATCAAAACAGTGCACTTTTAATAAGTATACTAAAATACATCTCAAGTTAAATGCTAATTTAATTATATTCTCAATTTGTATGTTGTAAAATACATATAATGCTCTAATTAAGAATGTACTTTTAAAAAGTAGTACTTACAGTGAATCAAACTTTACTTTAGTACAAGCATTATTACACTTGTGGAAAACACTCAATATATTACAAAATAGTGCACTTTTAACACTATAAGTATGCTAATGTACATCTTGAGTTATATTGCCACTAAAAGTAGATTTACATACTATTGATCACTTTGTTAAATAAAAAGGTTCTTTTAATGTGGTTACAAAAAATATACTGCAAGTATAATCACATATTGGGAAAATATACTCGATCAAACATTTAACACACTGTACATGTTAGCAGTATACTTTTGTTATGTGGAAAAATATACTTTTTTACTTGGGTACAGGTCTGTTTGGTCACAAGACGTCTTCAGAAGGTTTTTAGACACCTACAGTTACAGTCTACTGTAGGTGGTTTCAACACATGCTTGTCCACAGATTTGATGAATACCACAAATAATAATTTGATGTTTAACGGCAACACAGTAAGGTACAGATCAATGCTGTCCAACAATTTCTTTGGATGTAAACACAGATAAGGTAGAAATGTCACGCTGTTATCAAGAGAAAAGGGCAGCAACGGAGGTTCTATAGTGATACAACCTGATCAAACTATCTATCGCACCACGTGAATGATGGACTGTTCCCACCGATGTTAAGCCGGCCTCCTATCTGATGGATGGACACACTTTGTAGACCACACTGATCAATCAGGTGTAATAGGTGAAGCCAGGTGCCAATAACAGACTAGCAGAGTGATAGATTTGTTCTTCTGAGAGGGCAACATTGACCAGTTTTAAATAACTTTATTAACACCACACTTACATTCTGTTCATTTTGTTGATGAACTGTGTCAGTTTTCCCTCTACTGTTACATACATCTGGTTACATTGTTCCACCAATTCCTGTTTAATACTCATGGTTCCTCTATGACTCAGATTACTTAAGTGGCCACAAAGGCACATATCACTTACATTTCACTCATTATGTATTTATATATTACGATTGCACAGATTATATTGCTTTATATGCAGATTGAAGTTTGTTGTTTGACAGATCTAAAGGCTCTCATCTCCGTCCCAACTACATTGTTTACGTCTGTCTTTCTTTTTTTAAACGGTGTATTGATGATAAGATCTGCTTACATACCTTCCCTTCTCAAGCGTTGTGTGATCTCTAACCTTCCTTTGCTTAGCACAACACTTGACAAAGTAAAAAGCACTTAACAATTTGGCTCTTCAGGACATTTCTGACCTGCTCACTGACTACAATCCCATCAGACCTCTCAGGTCATCATGCAGGATGAGATTGTTCTAATTTGTAGTTGTTGCACACCTAATTAAATTTAGGGCAACGCAATTCAACAACTGGAACAAAAAGCTTACAGGTGAGCTTTGACAATGTGGGTTTAGTGCACTTCACTTGTTCTTTTTGGTGGTGGGTTGGGGATTGTTATATAAAGATAGAGACTAGACACACTTTAACACGTATAATAATTAACAATAACTGGTCAGATGATACGACTTCACACTTAAAAGAAAAACACTAAGTATTGGACATTATCTCAACACATACACAAAGTACATGCAGTGACACACACATGCAGTCACAATCCCACACACTACCAAGAAGAGAGTGTGCCACCATTGACTCATTTATCCAACACAAACACATGACCATGGCTCATTCAGGCCACTGTCCTCACAAACACAGATAAATCCACAAAACCCATTTACGTGTGGAAACAGCCTCAATCCCCGCTAATGTTTTCTGATTGTTTTTCATCCAAGTCCTCCAGGAGAACACCAATCTCTCCTTTAGCCTGACACTTGAGCCAACCGGCATCTTTACACCATCACAGGAAAAATATACTGTAGAAGAAGCTTCACGCCACTGCTGCCAAATGGCTTATTGCCATTACTGAAGCAATGTTTGTTGTTAACAGAGCAAGCAGTTCAGAGAGCGAGAAAGTTAAGATATAATCACATCACAGGATAAAAAAATCTGCTGCCAAAGCAAGCTGGCCTTCTTTTGTTTGGAGCGATAATAAATAGGAACTGCTTTTGAAGGTAATAAACTACTACAAGTTTGTCACATCTATGGAAAACGTCAACTGGGTGGCATGCAAAATAAATATGGCAAAGTAATTCATTTTTACCTAAACTCGGAACTGCAGAAGCATAATTTTAAGAGTCTCTTGATCAACTACAACTTTCATGAACTGCAATACACTTTTTGGCAACTTGGGGGTAGCGGAAACAAGGTGTGAACATGTCACTGTCTTATTATCACCTTTATCTGATCAATGTCCAATATTCACTATACTTTCACCTCTGTTTTGGTCCTGAGGAAAATATCTGGCTCTTTAGCTGCTAAATGCTCCACTATGTTCATCAGCTGGTCTCTAACTGTGTCTCTCTGATATTTGGTACAGAGCAGATAGTGTACAGTGGGCTTTCTAGAGCTTTTTCTCTGTAAAATGACACTTTGAGAGCGGTGAGAGTGAACCAAAACAGTAAAGTTGTGGGCCGGGCAGCTAAACAATGAGCTGAAACTCTCCATAAAGCTGCAGATTCAGGTGATAATGCTCTGTAGGTTCATCACTATGAACAATCCCTTAAACATTGTCACATTGTTTACATATTTGACACATACATGAAATAATGATTCTAGGTGCTTTAAGAAAGTGTCAGTGTCAGTGTGGTCTGATCAGATCTGATTGATGGTGTCCTGGAAACAACAACCTCACGACGATCGTCACATTTAGATTTTAATTTTGCTAAATCCTACAGAAATCTTTCATGTGAAATAACCAGAACTGTTAAAGTAGTGTGTTAATGTGGGACCCCATTGCTCATAGTAAGAAACTGATATGAATGGTAGAACTGGACCACCTTGGCACGCTGGACATCAGGGGAACGGTCGGCCTGTTGTGTCTGCCAGTCTACAAATGTGTGAAAGTTCAGGTGTTTGGATTCAGATATTTAAAAGCTGACCAGTTCCACAGTGAAGGGATTTGAACCGAGGCAGGTGATTCAAACCTCCATTTCCTAAACCACCAAATTACCTCCCACACAACCAGCCAAGTAACTACTTTTATGCCTTCAAGCATCCAAAATATCAATCAATCGAGCCACAATCCTGCTCCACTGGTGCTGGTCAATCTGCACATTCCTTAATAGCACATGGCATGTAGACAGATCTTTTCTCTTCTGTTAATCAGTGGAGTTTGTTGGAGCTGATTCTTAATTTCAATGTGCGATCAGTCGGCTGCCCCCAGACAGTGCATCCCCCCACGTGCTTGATAGAAGTTGGTAATGAGCTCTGCAGCTTCAGGCTGTGTATGGCAGCAGGTGCACAGTGATGGCTCTGCATCAGTTCTCTGATTATTGCGGACACAACTTGCTGTGATCATCCAAGTTCACTGGTGGTGTCGATTTACCCCAACAATTGACTCGGTCTTGTAATGCTGAACAGGTTTTCATTGTGTGTACTGCATTGCATTATAACACATTTGAAAAGCTAATACAGATTTTTCAACCTGTCATTTGTTAACAGGAAATGACAGAAAACAAGGAGTGATGTAACCTCACCTTCTTCTGCACAAAGTCCATGATGTTTTTGAAGTCCAAGTCATCGTAGTAGTTCACTATGCCTCTTCGGATGTTCTTGTTCAGTAAGTCCACCGTCTGTGAGAGGGAGAACATAAAACAAAAGATACGTTTGTGTGTGTTAATGGGATGGAGGAGGCCATGTTACCACGATCGACTTTATTTTCCATGACACAGCTGATCTACAGTCGATGTGTCAGTCAGGCAGCTCTGGAGAGGAAAAGGTCTGATTAGACAAGGTGACTGATGCACTGAACTGGAATATCAAAATATGACAGTTTGACAGCTCACATCTGTCCGCCACAATCTGGTGCGGCGGGGTCACATTAGGTTAATGTATCAGACTGAGAACAAATATTTGCAACTTGGAGCTCCACTAAGTACATTCATGGAGAGCTTTTCATTCAATGGTTTAATTTAGGGAACTAATCATTTATTCCACTAATTTCACTTCACTCCACTCTTTGTTTGTGATACATTACACTTCATTAGAGATGAGGGCACCAAAGCATTGGGCTTTTTACCACATTCAGGCCTGTCGGAGCTCCTTCATTTCTCTCTTTTAACCACCAATAATAATGAATTGAAAGTGCTCCCCTCTTGAGAGTCACAGATATTAAAAAGGGACTGAACCTTTTATTTCATTTATTTTCTTCCTCTCCTGAACGTATCAGATCTTCACAGTGAATCTATAGGGGCAAGGCGGCCATGTTTAAACCACATTACAATGAGCAGGTTCATAGACGTGGAGTTAGTCTACTGAAGTTTCCCTTTGAGACAAAAGACAATGACCATTATTAAAGTACTCCATAAAGCTCACGTGGCATTATTATCTTAAACATGGTGTTCATGGAAATAAGATCGCAAAAAGAAAAATCCATCTTTATAATAATATACTTATAGTTCTTAATCTTATTAAAATGAACACATTTCCTCGTGCACTGCTTTGTCTTTTTTAATCTCAATGTAAATGAGACGACAGAATAATAAAGATATGACATATTAGAAGCTGGGTTTTTATTGTATTCTAATTAAAACTGCCATTAACACACTGAAACGTACAATCATAATGTTGATCATTTAGCTTCTCTTTTGACAGACAGGCATAAACATTAAAATGCATCCCACAGTATTATTGAAAGAGTTATTCCAAGACAGATTTATTATTATGTTTAATGTATCAGTCTTGTAAATTAGATGAAAGAGGCGAAAACAGACTGATACTCAAGCTTTTTGTCTCAGAGCCACATTAAGATTTTCATGACTGAAAACTGATGTAATGAACATCTCAGTGAACATCATCACACCAGTTGTCATAAATCATAGTCGCATGACAATGTTAGGAGTAATACTCCATCACTGTCTATTACATAAACACCTCTCAAGGTGTAAAGTAAGACCACATTCATGCTATGAAAAATGTTGATTTAGATATTTTCATCTGACAAAAATAATATGAAGCACTCTAATGCCTCATGTGTTGTTGGTTGTAACATGATCTTCATGTAAATGAGATGAAGATAAAAGCGTTTAAAATGTATATCTACAAATGACTTTCATAAAAACAACACTGCACTACCTCCAGATACAGCAGGCTCATATCGGATAAAAAGTTTAGCAACAGCCATGATGAAGTGTCCAGTAGCTCTCTTACTTGTTTATATGCAAATTTAAAGCAGTTTCATGCAGTTATGTGTGTTAGAGGGTCACGACAAGAGACAATGATACTAAATACTCAAGGGGGTCAGCATGTTGTATTTGTCATGTGCTTACTGTCAACCTTTATATTTACAGCATCTGATAATAAACATGTAGTCCTGTAAAATTGTAGTACTGTAAAAAAGTATATGACAGTAAATTGGAGTCCTTAACACTAATGTTTTCTTAGTAGTAAAAGTTAAATTATTGTGGGTGAGAATGTCTTCATGTTCAAGTTATGTTGCCTAATCAGGATTCACTGGCAGGTGGTCTGGACTCCTGGTCCGGTTACTGCGTTAAATGTGTCAGTAATTTCTGACAATAAAAACTTCTAATCAACTGATAACTTCCAGTCTTTGCATGTCAGGTAATCATTTAGCATCTCGAGGTCCCGTTGAAGTCTTTCCTTCCTTTCTTTCTTTTATTTCCACTAAGTATAGTTCATGACCGCGACCTGTTTTGGAGGAAGCTGCTTGTTTAGTCACAGCTGCATAAAATCACCCTGTGTTAAGTTTGGTCAGGAACATTATTGGATTTTACGGCAGTGAGGGAAATGAGATCAGAAAGATAGGAAGCGAGACAAAAGGAGAAACAAAGGAGAGAGATATTGAGACAGAGAGAAGAAGGATACAGAAACACAAAGACAGGTCAAGGAAGCAGAACATTTCATCAGCACACTGAAATCATACAAATGACTACAATCTACTCTTTGATCAGATCAGCTCTGATTATACACTCCCTGTGCATCTCAGGTTTCAAAGTGGTGTCTGTGAAGTCACCATTTAATGAAAGATACTGAATCATGGTTTAGTTCATGATTGTCTAAAATAAGCCAAATGGTGTCAGTTTGAAAAACATCAATTTTCTGGAGCTATTTCTGTAAATGTAATGGAATGTAGTTGGTCATGGTTCATTCATTCATTCATTCTTGGATAGTGTGCTTTGTATCATTTCTTGGTGATAAACAGTTTGTCAGTATCAGTTTACTGCCGTATAAAGCTTCCCCCACTACAGGAGGTAACACGTGTTTCTATCTGTCAGCTTACTGATCAACACCTCGGACGGCTCACCTGGTTGCGGAACACCAGCGCCAAGATTCCTCCCAGCAGCTCCAGGATCAGACACACAGTCAGGGTGTACATAAACTGTGACCAAGCAGACAATAGAGAGGAAGAGCCATTATACACATACACATTATGAACTTCAAATTTTAATACTTATCTTCATATTGTTTTTTTTCTTTTGGAGTTAAAGTTCAATTTATAAACTTAAAATTAAATCAGGGTTTTCACCACTGCCTTAAATCTCTTAACAAATTGGATGCACAACACGTCTTTGCATAGAGGCACAGTTATGGACATAATAGGACAGCGGCTAGTGAACAACTCAGGCACCAATGTCTGCATTCTACTTTTCTAAATATAATGTATATATAAGACTACTTCGCAGGCATGTCACATTTTCAAACATTCCTCATCCTGAGATCTGCTTCGTTTTGAGGTCATACAAGGTTGCTTGACAACAACAGCAGGCCTTTAGTCCGGCATTTGTAGTGCTGTCTGTCTTCATTCATTATGCTCACATGCCTTGTGATAGCAAAAACTATTCTTACTTATACAAACAGGAGAGACAAATTCATATCATGGTGCAAAGCTTTACCTGTGTGCCATCTGCCGTTTATATCACCCACCTTTATTCAAAAGCCTCAGATTAAACACAAATCTTGTTCCTCATAATATGGTCACTGACATGATATGCAGGGGAAACCCGCTATCTTCAATCATTAATTTATTTTTTCATTATAGCTAGAAAACTGCTTATCTTATGTCAGCTACTGCTATTGGCAAACAAGACAACAAGATATTAACCAATTTAGTAAATTTGTGTTTGAAACAGTGAAATATAGGAATCTGTTAACTTCATACAGCTTTCAAATCCTTGCTTTACATGCCATTAATACTAACTCATTCTGAGACACACACTTTTAGTACCCTGTTATACTGCAAATACAGGCTTATCTTTGGACCTTTCATTTTTTTCACAGGTTTTATAGTGTTTTAAAAGTGATTCACAAATCGAGGTAAATATCCACACACTTGTTCATCACTAATGCTGTTTTATAAATAAGAAAATAAACACAGTGAAAGCATGCATCGTTCTTGTGTCATTATAGAAAACAACAAATAGAACTTTTACAGACTCATCCTAAGCATCCTAGCAGCCACTTTGTTGTTTAAAAAACCACTTGGTTCTCAGCACACCACTCACCACTTTAAGTAGGGTTAGATTGTCCCTCAGCGAACCCAAGACTCCAATGAATGATACAATAAACATGACGATGCCCAGAAGGATCAGGATCACAGCCGGGGCCAAAAACACTCCCTCCAGTGTCTTGTAGCGTTGTCGCTCCACCTCAGCGTAGATGCCAATGGCCAGGATAAAACCTCCTATCAACTGGAAACACAATGAGAAGCAGTTGGGATGAGTTAGTCATCAGCTTGAACACAATGGGAAGCAGGTAGGTGTCTGAAGTCATATAATTTCAGTAACTTTAAATATGACTAAAAGAAAAAAGCATTCAGTGGACCAAAGCCTCGTAATTAGATGTTACTTTCATAGCCAGCACTCAAGTTGTGCATGGAGGAAGCATTGGAAGAGGAAAGTCATGGTTTTCAACAAATATCGAAGACAATAAAGGTGTACAAAGGTAATCAGATGAACTGTACACTGGGGTTTGACTTTTATTAAATCTGAATCCAGTATCGAATCTTCTTATTCAATCTTTATAATTTTCTATTTTCCTTTTCTATTTCCTAATCTAATAAGCGGACCTAAACAAAACATCTACTCATTGGCAGAAGTACTTCCCTGTATACTAAATACTGGACATATTGTGAGCAATATATATCATGAACATGCTGAACACACGTTTATCTTGTTGCCTTGCTGGCATGCGATTATCTAAGTGTTCATGTGAACAATCCTGTATAGATGACAATATGGTGTTACTCACTGGCAGTTGTGGTAGTTTTACTATTAATTTCATTGTTGAAAGTTCAATAAAATCAACATAAAGATGAAAGATGAGCCACTTCTTAGTTATGCTGCTATAGGCTTAGAGTGCCGGGAGACTTCCCATGATGCACTGAGCTCCTCTCGCCTCCTCTCCATTTCTGTCTGTACAGGTTCTTATCCCATTGCATGTTACTAACTCGACATCTCTCTTCCGTAGTTGTGTGCTTTCGCGTCTCTCTCCTGAAATGAGCCTCTAGCATGGCTGTCGACTCTTAATTTTTGGTGGACCAAATCTAACTATCAAAACCTGAGCTCCCTAAACTTTGGCCTGTCTGTAAGAATCTGTAGAGCCTCGAGAGTACGAAACTTCTGCTGCTGAAACCAAACAGCCTCATTAAAGTCCTATTATAATCTGCATTTTCACCAGACTGAAGTGGACTGCAGTAACAGATAATTCAGTGTTGTTATTATAATTGACAGCTTTCTTTAATTAAGTTCTCTGAAGCACTTAAGTTTTGGATAAGATGAATCTACTGGGAACAATCAGTATTGGCTGGAGTGCGTGCATGTGCACACACAGACACGAACACATCCCTCTACCACTGTCTTTGTGATTATTTCTCTTCATATTGAGGCCACAGTATCACAGGGACAAAATAAATATTTTGTTGGTTCCGAAACTTAACGGGGTGTGTGGCTGAAAGTTTACGTACACCATGAGAACAGGATGGAACACCATGAACTATCATTAAAACACTACACCAGTCTTCAAAAATCACTTCAGCAATAAAAAAAAGTAAAAACTATAGTCTTTCTCAACAAAGCTAGAAAGAACAATTTAACGCTTCTGAGAAAAGGTCAACAAAAAAGGTTAATTAAAAAGGACTAATTATATTTATAACACAACTTAGATGAATATTTTGAAAACTGATATTTTTCACAACTAAAATACAGTACAGTAAATCAGCTCTATGATGATGGTGGCATGACCTTTCTGGTGCTCAAATAGCAGTGTACACCAATCAACTGCCTAATTTGGTTTCATGCAGGTACTATATAGCTGCTAATGGATGCTAATTGCAGGCTCTCTTCTCAAACATATGTGAACAGGTCAGCCACAAGCGACTGAACATTGAGGTTCTCATTTGGTGGTCTGTTGTAATAAGCCTGGGCTGCATGGGGAGATATTCAGCCTTACCGAGCAGCTAAATACCGCCACCTACTAACTGAACAATACATCACATTGAGGCTCATTTACATAGAAATTAAAGTTTTTAATTTGATCCATGCTCAAAAGGTCAATTTAATGAGGCTATGATAAACCTTTTCATTTAAGGTCCACCGTCTGGCAAATCAAATGATAGTTTCACAGCGACCCTAACACGGAGCTCACTGCACAACGACAGAGGAACAACTGACTTAGACAGGAGCTTGATTCTTCAATCAGAATCCAGTCCAGTTGTTTGTGCCTTCCTTAACCCATCTGCTCATCTTCAGTGTGACATTAACATACAAAGTTGCGTCTGCGATCGGCATTAAATTAACATCTGGAAGCAGCTAATTATGCAAGCAGCGAGGGCGACTGTCAGCGCCAACCAGGGTCATAATGAGAGTGAAGAGTGAAGAAAAGCTTAAAGGGTCAGTTCACCCAAATTACCAAGAAAAAAATATATTATCTAGCCATGCAGATAGTCGGTGTTTGAAATACCTGTCTATGATATTTCTGCTGCCAACCTAAAACAATAGAGGTGAACTGAATTGAATTTGTGGTTTAATGTTCTGGTCACTCAGGATAATCCAAACACCTTGCTGTGAACAGATTTTATTAATATTACTTTTTACTAAATAAAAAGTGGCTAGTTGGATGATCTTTGTTGACTCATTTTGATAGTCAGTCCATCCATCAGCAGCACAACAGGTAACAGTCCGTTCCTACAATGAGCTCCAGGAAAATCTAAAATTACACTTACTAGAATAGCACATGAGCAAATGTAGGCCTGTAACGTGATCAGGCGGCTGAGGCAGTAACTGGCCAAACACCAATGACCCACTTATAGTAACTTTCATTATCTTTTATCCTTTATGTATCCGGGGAGGCTCAAGTGAGTCTGCTCACATGCAACATCTGCCTTACAACATCTGCCTTACATATACAATCACACATCTGCACATTCACCTGAAGGCTGCTAAACAATTTCATGAGGAAAGAATAAGACAGCAAACTGAAAAGCACCCATGGAGTTGTTTACTAAGCCGCTCCACAAGAAGAGTGGGGATCGCTTCCAGCACTGACACAGGATTGCAATGCTAATCAGTCTTGCCAGCTTGGGTGTCATTTTTGTGTTAAAACAGTTTCTAAATGCAAACCGTATTATAAAAAAGACAAATGTCAAATTGCACTAATAAACCCCCCCCCAAAAAGATGGTAAACAAGGCTGTTCTGCACAAGGGGAACAAACTGTGCAACAAGAAATGAACAACTTCCTTGCGTGTAGTACAGCGCAGCACACACAAACTCTACCTCCTCATGAGAGGCCAGAGACTGCCTACTACTTTGAATTTGTATGTGTGAACGCATTGCAAAAGTCTACAGCCATGCTATCAGCTCTGTGGCCATGTGCTTAGACGTAACTGTTCATTAAGCTTAACGTTAACAAAGACAAAGCAAACATGTTGATAACATGTTCTGTCCCGCATCTTTGTTCTAATTAGCACTAAACACAAAGAACTGTGCTTCATGATCTCAGCTATTACTGTGGTGAGTAAAATGACTGGAACTATAAAAATGACACCCAGGTTGTAATAAAACATTTTCCTTTATCCTGAGCCAGCCAAATTTACAAGACACAGCTATTACATCCGTTTAAACACATTTCAAATAGTTTTAAACAGTAAAATACAATTTACGTATTTATTTAATTTGTCTTCACACTTGTAGCAGTGTCCACTCCACACCAGCAGTAAGTCAACAGATAACTATTAAAAAGGTGGAGTCAGCCGTTTTAATTCAAATTTTCACTGAAGCAAAGATAACTTTCAAGAAAACACACACACACACACACACACACACACACACACACACACACAGAGCTTAGCTGTGGAAGACTTTTATAGCAGAGCATGTTTCAACTGCAAACACCTCATTCTTTGACACGTTGGTTGCTAATTGCTGCCTGCCTCCCAACGAACCGTCTTTAGCCTTTCCAAATTAAGACAGACAACATTTCAGAGAAGAGGAGGAAGGAAGGAAAGAAGACTACATTAACAGTCATCTGTGAGCTCTGAGGGTCCAAACACTGTTTATAATCCACCATGATGTCTTTTCCTTACAAGTCCCTGCATGCTGTCTGTTATGGTATCTCGCCGCTGGCTGGTCGCCCGCCCCCCCAGAGCTCACTTCCATCAGCCAAGAGAAGAAGAGGACACTTGAGAGCAACAGCCAGAGCAACTCTAAATTTCTTTGTAAGGATGATCATGAGTGATTACCTTTACAAAGGGTCCTGTTGGTTTGCGAATCACTCTGGTTTGTGTAAAAAAATCTTAACTAAAATAGCAGAGATAATATAATAACACAGGGAGTGCTCTGTTTATCAGCGTGCACTTAGTTGCAGATGACTTAGTGACAATATCAGGGCATTACGCCAAGGTTAAGTTGTTTTATGTAACCTATAACACTCTGTTAAACAACTTCATAGTTCTATTAGTGTGCTTGACTAACTGCTGTGGGGGCACACAGAGCAGCGTTGAAACTCAAATGAAGCTCTGAAACCAGGCTGCAAGCTCCAGACATCGGACAACAGTGCACTGCAAGTGACTTTGTCCTTAACGCTGTCAGTGGTGAACATGGTTATACCTGCTAAACATCAACATGTAAGCATCGTCATTGTTAACATGTTAGCATTCCTTCTTTCACATCTAACCAACTAATTCATAAATTTGTTCATCAAACATCAAAAAGGACACACAGGAAGGAAGGAGTAGTACATTTCACATTTGCAATGTTGAAATTGTAATTTTCTGAATGGGCGGTGGAGCTTGGACTTTAGACTACTCTGAAGCCAATTCAATCATATGATTTTCACATGAAGCAAATGGGGGCATGTTTATTTGATAGACATATAATGCCAGTAAAGGTTTCTGGAATGAAGAGGACTGAATCTGTAATGATTCCCTCACACAACAACATTGTGTCAGTCAGTAAAGCACATACTGAAGTCCCAAATTACAGTGCAATTACAACTGCGTTCAAAGGTCAAAGACCAATATTAAACAGGGAAGTCCCAGTGTGTTTTATTGTGTATCTTCAACCTTCAATGGGTAAATAAAAGTTAAGAAAAGCAGATGCCCTCATACAGCATACTGAAGTGAAACCAACCCACAGGAACATTAAGTTCAGAGCTGGGAACACAGTTGCCATGTTTATCTTCAAAATGCAGAAACTCCAGTTGCTCCTACATTAACTTGGTTTCAAAAATTCAACTGACAGAAGTAAACAATTTATGACAAATTACAGATGGTAATCATAACTGCTGACAAAATCCCTTTACACACCTCCAATCACGTCAAGCCAATCAAAATAATAGCTTCACATTTAAATATGACTGATTACAACATTTAATACATTACTTTCCAACTCTGCTCTGCCCATCACATGCACTGTTTGCATTATATCACTACAAACATTTGCATAACAATTTCTCTCAGAATGACTTTCAAAGACGACCTTTGGAATGATCATCTTACAAATACTTTTTCACGCTTTGCTTTAGTTTTGGTTTTAGTCTTTGTCAACTGTAACCTTGGTCAGACAGTATAAAGCTCTGAAGTCATTGTCCTTGTAGGACTTGAATCCCTTCCCACTGTAAGCAGGAAATAACTCCTGTACACTGTTCCTCAAACATATGCTATTTTGACATATAATGATTATATATCTGCTGATCTCCAGCACACGGGCAGGACATCCTGTCCTGCGGGACACTGAATCAGTGTGAAGAACAAGTCAAGTCTGAAAGCAACACAGTAAGAGCCAATAATACTCTTAAAGCTTCTTTTTGAGGTAGTTTAAAACCAGGGTAGTTTTTACCAGGGAACTTGGCCAATACTGCTCCACAATGCTGCCAATAAAGCTGCCTGTTGTGTCTGGATTTGTTTAACTACAAGAAATGTTACTGATTACAACATGCAGTCAACTAAAAATGAGGTTAAATTACACCCAAACACCTGTTTCATGAAACATTACGGCAGGGAATGTTAATAAAACACTTTAATGTCGAGTGTGTGAACGTTTAGGCTACCGTCTATGATTCTTGGAGGACGTGACAATATGACCTGAACTCTTTTTTGTCGACTGCATCACGCGGAGATAAACCACATTCTTCAGAGACAGTGTGAGGATGTCTCTTTAATGACTTTTATGACTGAATCAACAAGCTGTAGAAGCAAAGCAAATATAACTCGCTAATCTGTTTCACCTCCCGTATCAAGGCAGCATTCATTCTCCATAATAAACCCCTTACTGACTCCTCGGCTCCTCTCTGCCTCACCATCTCGCCTCTCTCTCTCTCCATGAATAAATGTTTCAGAAATGTCTCACAGAGGGAAAAAAAAGTAGTGATTTTCTTTGTACAGCAAGTGTTGTCAATCAGCCATCTGTCTGCACAAATATACAATCTGTCATGTTGTCTGTGAGAGGGAGCAGCTGCAGGGTTTGTCGCGCAAAACCTTTATTCTTTAACCAACATGTAATGTAAGCCATCAGAGTGTCTTGTTTCCGTTATATCAAAGTTATTTCAAGACATTTGTTGAAACAAATGTCATCTCCAGGAATAAAATTACATGACATTAAGTTACGGCCTTTAAAAAAACGAACAAAATTACAATCATTTAGGCATTTCATCCTTGTTTCTGACAAATCACAGCATCTTAGAACGTACTTAAGCACTAAACCACATAAACTGGTCAAAGATTTAGACAATTCTCCCTTGCAGCTGAAGATGTGTGACTATTAGGCTGCTTCATTTGGAGTCATGTTTCTGTTCATCTGGTAATTGTAAGTGTAACATTCAGTCTCTTTTAGCTCTGTTTTTGGTCTCCACCAACTCCTGAGGGAAATATCTGGCTCTTTAGCTGCTAAATGCTCCACTATGTTCTGGTCTCTAACAGTGTCTGTCAGGTGTTTGGTGCTGAGCAGGTAGTGTACAGTAGGCTTTTTAGAGATTTTTCACTGAAAACAGCTGCCTGCTGAGAACGACACCATGAGAGCAGTGAGAGTGAACCAAAACAGTAAAATTGCAATGAGCTGAAACTCTCTATAAATCTCCATAAAGCAGATTCAGGTGATAGTTCTCTGTAGGTTCATCATTATGAGCAACCCCTTCACTTTGTTTTCACATTGTCATTTGATACATTGATATTATAAAAATATAGATTATTCCAATATGTTTTTGTATTTCTGTCAAACCGAATGCCAGTTTCCCCTGGGAGTTTCGATTTTATGAATTTTGTAGGACATTAGAAAGATGCTGCAAAATGATCTACATGTGGGGCCTTTGATGGTCCCTGGCCCCTGGACATCTGCTGGACACAGCTGTCCCTGTGAGTGATCCAGACATGTAGTGGAAGCCCTGAGCTGCCAATCAGCAGATCCCTTCATCTGTAACCTTATTGTGTACGTTGTGATATATCTCTATAAGCAGCGTGCCAAATATGTTTCAAATTTGTTTGCTTTATAAAAAAAAATAACTTTAGAGAAGATCAGCACGCTGGTGACACAATGATAAAATGCAAGAAGGCTGAGGCTTACACTATTCACTACACTCCAGTCATGGTCTGAGATGACCAGAAATGTCTTTGAAAGCTTAAGATCTGTACAGTACAATTACTGGATCAACTCTTTACAGAAAACATGTTGCTGATCGGTCATGTGGTGGTGGCCCAGACATGACTCATGTTGTGGAGCAATCCGACCACAGCAGGACACAACAGATGGACACGTACAAGCAGCTTGTGGAATTGAAATAAAAAGAAAAGGCTGAATATGCTGTTCCTCTTTCTTTTTTCTCTTTATCTGCTCTCTCGTTGTGTTTACCCAGCACGGATCAGGCAGGTAAGAGTAGGGCAAAGGTGCTCAGGGGAGGGTGTGGCCACAGTCGCAGACACACGGTGATCAAAGTTACAGCCTGCAGAATAACATTTCTCCACAGGTAGCTACAACACCTGTCTCTTCAAACCCGTATACCACAAACCTGAACGCTGCAAACGGTGATACAACTTCATAACTCATATACTTTTTCCAATGGAGCTGAACAGCATACACAGCCCCAGTTGAAACACACACACACACACACACTAACACGCCCTGTCTATTCCGTCAAACTCAAACACAGCGCACGCTCCTCTTTAAAATCATGACGTTACTTACCCACCAGACGATGGCATAGGCGAACAGGATGAATTTGAGGAAAATGTAGGAGCACCTGTGACAGTATCGGATATCATTGTTGCTGGACATCGTGTCTGACTGAGGACAGCTGACTCCTGCGCCTCTCTGCGCTGTTGACAATACACTTCCGCGTTGTGATCGTCACCACACCTGGGAGCGCACGTTGACGTGATGGACGGATCGATGGATGGATGGATGGATGGATGGGAGGTCCATGGACTGAAACAAACTGGGAATAGGAGCGAAGATTGATGAGTTTGGTAACATACACATCTTAATGCCGCAAACCCGCTCTGTTCAAGACAGGTTTGGCCAAGAAGACAAGCATAAAAATAGTGCTACAACAACATATGATACTGCCCCCCCCCCCTATGGCCAGTAATCTCCACACTGCCTACATGAATTAGCCACCATGTACAATATTAATCTGTGGTTTCAGGATTTTTGTCAGTCGGCAAAATAATAATACCAAGCTTTACAAAAAGGCTGCTGTATATCTTGTACACAGATACAAAGTGGTGATAAAACGTTACACAGATACATTTGTTTTTACAAATACATGAGCCTCAGATAAACATGGTGAAGTGTTTAATGGCAGAAACATGGACGTTTTCTTTGGTCTAATACAGCAACTAAGTAGTGCATTAAGGATTACACAGGAACTCAAAACATGTAACTCTGCCCCCTAGTGGCACAGAGACCTTACAGAGTCGGACTATGACGTGTTGGAGCCTGTGAAATAGCACCACTGACTTTACTACTACTGCTTTTATTTAGGGCCTCAATGCAGTGCCTCTGTTAAAGCCTCATATAGTGTCAAACAGGGCAGGCTTATTGTGGTAAAAAAGTAGCTCTTAGTGAAATTGAATTGAATTGTTTCCTGCTTTCATAGTTTAATATGATTCATTCCTTTCAGAGGGTTTTGGGAGACTTCATCGACGTGGCACTTGTTGATCAACTGAACAAAAAGAACTCACCCAACTCACTTACCCAGTGCATTTGTAATGAATGTGGGATTTCCCAGCATTTCTCTTAAAAAAAATACATAAGTTGGATAAACATGAGAAAGGTTTTAAGAGGTTTTACAGTAAAAGTATACAAGACCCACATCAGACACAGATGTTATGGCAGGAGACTATCCAACATATTAGTTTGTATCACACCACTGATGTGTTATAATGTGTTGTGCTTTGTCTGGCTAGGACAATAATGCCTATTCCAGCAGCCTGGACTCTTTGGAGACTACAGAGTCCTTTCATACTACACTGGAAATGTAATCACTCCAAGACCACATTACAGCAACCAGGCATCAGCAAAAGAAACAGAGATGAAAAGGTTTCTCCAGTGCCAGAAAATTGTGGTATCCCTTTGGCTTTTTGTTATTGTTAGTGATTATTTGACATATTTGGTGAAACATTTATTTTGTTTTGTATCTTACGCCTGTACATGTGGCTAAAACTAATGCAGTGCACCACACACAACTGTGTGTATGTACAACTGACCCATCAATCACACAACACATACATTGCATCAAAAACATACTACCTGAACAGTTTCAGGTTTTATCTGACATATTCATTATTCTCATCAACCAGATTCACTTTGGCATGAAAATGGCTTTTTTCTGTTTGTCTTCCAGTGATGTTTTTCTGGACCAGAAACATTCATGCATGTCAGCGGTTGTCTTTGAGATGCGTTCAGGTGCAACAACACATGAGGCAGTGTGAGTCGATGCAGCCATCTGTCTTTGTCTGGGCTAGTTCAGGGTAGACTGGAGGAGACCACGCTTAGTAATTACAGTTACACCAGCTTGCTAGAAACCTTTCATTCCCCTGCCTGTACCCTTCAACATGCCCTTCCCCAGGCCCTGCTGGCCAATAAGGACTTGTGAGCATGTGAAAGTACACACATGCAGTGCATACTGTACACACACAACAGAGAAAAGACAGAATGAGTGCAGCTGAAGTCAGCAGGCTCTACCTCCATTCGTTCTTTTCTGTGCAAACACATATGAACACACAGTAGATTTCCCCTGAGACGGAGGAGAGATCGGAAAGAGCACAAATGTGAGGAATAAAAGACATCAAACAAGTTTGGTGAGAATAAAAGCAACAGAAAGCAGAATAAAACATTAAGAAATAAAGGCATAGAAGCCATTACACACTGAAAGCACAAAGCTAGTGTCACAGACTACCTGTTGTACACATCATAGAGCTCTTTATTTCATTTATTCTAAGGAAAAACACAAATACAGTTAATGCAATGATCAAACATCAGCACAGTACTAGAAATGCAAACATTGTAAAGGTACAGTGAGTGTACATATGAGTGTCCTTAGTTGCATCTTATGGTTAGTGATAAGTGACAAGGTTAAAAGGTACATATTTATAATGTATATCTCTTTTTAAACACACATACAAAGATGCAGTGTGTGTGTTTAAAGAAATACCAGGATAATACCAAGACACTGACCGAGTGCCCTGTGTGTATTCCCTTTTACGTACTTTACTTTACATACTCAGATTTTAATACTTTTATTTATGTTCACATTTTGAAAGCATTTTGAAGCTCGTACAATCTCTAGGGGGACATTTAAGTGTTTTGTCATGTTTCAGATGCCACAGCGCTAACTAAAAGTAGACAGCAGCAGTTTTTCTAAAAGTGTGACTTTCAACTACTGCAAACACAGAGCTGTACTTAACAAGTACTTCAGCGTTGGTGACCAACTCCATTTTCAACTCTGCGATCCCCTCAGTTAATCTCAGATAAACTCTCAAGCTGCACTGCAGTACATCAGATATCAAAAATATCACTCAATGGAGCACCTCTTTGATTTGAAACAACTTATAAAATAATAGTGATCAGCACATGAATAATAGTGAATATTGTATTGATATTATGCTGATTGTGAGGTAAAAAATATCAACCTCAAAAAGATCCACACTGACACCATCAACTGGGAGGAAGTAACTCAAAACACAACAACACTGAGACACAGAGAGACAAGCGGCAGCAAAAAATGGAGAGACTCCGCACCAAAAGTCCATGTACACACTGCAATCAAGTATGACCTCTTCATCCATCCAAAAGCCACAAAAAGGGCCCTTCACAAGGACAATCTCATTCAATCTCAAGAGCATTTTGCTGAGGAGGTGGAGATTTGAGGTGAAAATGTATGAACAGTCACCAAAGAGCTCACATGTTGCATCAAACAGAAATAGAAGATGGATAATGAATAGTTTAAAGGCAATTTCACAGGAAACAGATTCAGATTTCGGGGAGCTGGAAATACCCCTAGTACCCTACAGACTGGGAATGTACCTCTCTCCAGTTCCCTTTGTTAACTATTATTTATGCAGCTTTCTCATTCCACATCCAAACTGTCAACTGTCTCCATCTCTTTCAATGTTTCTTTATTTTTGCATTTTCTCACATTCTCTCTTTTTTGTAAACACATTAACAACTATTTCTGTAGCGTTTCACAACCGATCCAGAGCTGTTTGTTCTTTTTCTGCTTTTCATTCATCTCTCTCTCTCTCTCTCTCTCTCTCTCTCCCTCTGTACATGGAGTTGGCGCAGCTCCACGCGCAAAGTCGTGTCCGCCTGTCTGCACGTCACTCTCAGCAGCTTGTAATCAGCTAGTTAGGCTACACATTCCAGGAGAGCGCGAAAGAGTATGTCTATGTGTGTGTGTGTGAGAGAGAGAGAGAGAGAGAGAGAGAGACAGACAGAGAGAGAGAGAGTGAGACAGACAGAGAGAGAGAGAGAGAGTAGAAATGTCTTCAGATGTCTTGATGGATTGTTGGATGGACCTGGTCGTCCATTACGCAGAAGGAGTCTGATTTTCGGACATTATTAGCTGTGGATTATTGATCTTAAAACTGACAACTCGTATTCAGAGAGGTAAGACAGATGGAAGTATTATTTCTGTAGAGAGCGTTTTTCCCTGGTGCCGTTCAATGCATTATTTCATCACATCAGAAGGCTGTTGCGCTTACTGCGGCCAAAGAAACCTGTGATTGTAAAGCCCGTAATGCATGTTGGCTGACGAATCAGTAACGTAAAGTAAGTTTATTAAAGCATCTTTTCAATCAAATGTGGTCTAAAACCAAATGCAGTTAGCTTTATTTAACGCACAGGGAGATTAGGCTATCAGTAGACTGTGGAACTTGCCATTATGGTGATATGGTGCATGATTATGAGCTCAGGCGACTCTACTGTCTGCTCCCATTGTGTGATGTAACACCTGATATGATTGCCTCTGACATACATAGTTGTGTCAGGGTTCAAAAACTTAAAAATGAAATATAAGTGAATTTCTGGGTGAAATTCTGAGTATTTAGGGTGAGTCGAATATCGTTGGCTATATAAAAGAACATGAAAAGATCAAGATCATAAGAGGTTACACTGTAAATACATAAAACACTTTTTATGTTGGACTGGGAAAAAAGCCAAGGACAAGGACATCTTTAACTATTTGAATATTTCACAGTCTGTCCCTCATTATGCCTCCTAACGCACATACAGTGTGTGTCACCAGGTGAACAGGGAGGACAACATGGACGCCGAAAGTCTTGTTCAGCTCATTGAACGAGACGTGCAGGCCACTTCGTTCCCGTTATCAGTGACCGCCGACTGGCTGGAGGACGGAAACGAGACGACTGGGAATCAGTTCCAGCAGCCCGACTGGCAGGTGGGAGAAATGCAGCAGATCAGACATGAAACTGGTTGAGGTCGGGTCTTTCTTACTGGCGGAGCCTGGAAGCACTTAGAGGAAACTTTGATGAGACAAAATGAATGAAAGGGTGCAGTAGTATGAAAGTTGTTTTACACTACAAACCAAACCAAACAAAAAACTATATGTTTGAAAAATGTAGTGTGAGGGCGATAGAGATGGTCCTCAAGATGTTTGAAACATTTGAAAATGACGTGCCTGTGATGTGTCTGAAAACAAGGCAGCGACTTCTACCTGACCATGTAGATAAATGTGGGACAACGCGTCTCTTCTCTTTGTATGAAAATCATGTTTTTTGTAAATGGTCCAAATACATTTTATTTGTGCTCTTTGCTATTTTGATTGTTGTTGAAAATATGTTTATTTTTTTCTTTCTTCTTCTCCTCTCTTCTCTTCTCTTCTCTTCTCTTCTCCTCTCTTCTCCTCTCCTCTCCTCTCCCCTCCTCTCCTCTCCCCTCCTCTCCTCTCCTCTCCTCTCCTCTCTTCTCCTCTCTTCTCCTCTCCTCTCCTCTCTTCTCCTCTCTTCTCCTCTCCTCTCCTCTCCTCTCCCCTCCTCTCCTCTCCTCTCCTCACCTCTCCTCTCTTCTCCTCTCCTCTCCTCTCCTCTCCTCTCTTCTCCTCTCCTCTCCTCTCCTCTCCTCTCCCCTCCTCTCCTCTCTTCTCCTCTCCTCACCTCTCCTCTCTTCTCCTCTCCTCTCTTCTCCTCTCCTCTCTTCTCCTCTCCTCTCCCCTCTTCTCCTCTCCTCTCCTCTCCTCTCCCCTCCTCTCCTCTCTTCTCCTCTCCTCTCTTCTCCTCTCTTCTCCCCTCCTCTCCTCTCCCCTCCTCTCCTCTCCTCTCCTCTCCTCTCTTCTCCTCTCTTCTCCTCTCCTCTCCTCTCTTCTCCTCTCCTCTCCTCTCCTCTCTTCTCCTCTCTTCTCCTCTTCTCTCCTCTCCTCTCCTCTCTTCTCCTCTCTTCTCCTCTCCTCTCCTCTCCCCTCCTCTCCTCTCCTCTCCTCACCTCTCCTCTCTTCTCCTCTCCTCTCCTCTCCTCTCCTCTCCTCTCCTCTCTTCTCCTCTCCTCTCTTCTCCTCTCTTCTCCCCTCCTCTCCTCTCCTCTCCTCTCTTCTCCTCTCCTCTCTTCTCTTCTCCTCTCCTCACCTCTCCTCTCTTCTCCTCTCCTCTCTTCTCCTCTCCTCTCCTCTCTTCTCTTCTCCTCTCCTCTCCTCTCCTCTCCTCTCATCTCCTCTTCTCTCCTCTCCTCTCCTCTCTTCTCCTCTCCTCTCCTCTCCTCTCCTCTCCCCTCCTCTCCTCTCCTCTCCTCTCCTCTCTTCTCCTCTCTTCTCCTCTCCTCTCCTCTCTTCTCCTCTCTTCTCCTCTCCTCTCCTCTCCTCTCCTCTCCTCTCCTCACCTCTCCTCTCTTCTCCTCTCCTCTCCTCTCCTCTCCTCTCTTCTCCTCTCCTCTCCTCTCCTCTCCTCTCCTCTCCTCTCCTCTCCCCTCCTCTCCTCTCTTCTCCTCTCCTCACCTCTCCTCTCTTCTCCTCTCCTCTCTTCTCCTCTCCTCTCTTCTCCTCTCCTCTCCCCTCTTCTCCTCTCCTCTCCTCTCCTCTCCCCTCCTCTCCTCTCTTCTCCTCTCCTCTCTTCTCCTCTCTTCTCCCCTCCTCTCCTCTCCCCTCCTCTCCTCTCCCCTCCTCTCCTCTCCTCTCTTCTCTGCTCTTCTCTTCTCCTCTCCTCTCCTCTCTTCTCCTCTCCTCTCTTCTCTGCTCTTCTCCTCTCCTCTCTTCTCTGCTCTTCTCTTCTCCTCTCCTCTCTTCTCTGCTCTTCTCCCCTCCTCTCCTCTCCTCTCCTCTCCTCTCCTCTCCCCTCCTCTCCTCTCCTCTCCTCTCCTCTCCTCTCTCAGGTGGCTCTGTGGGCTATAGCCTACTCCCTCATCATCCTGGTGTCCATCACTGGGAATGTCACAGTGATCTGGATTATTCTTGCTCACAGACGAATGAGGACTGTAACCAACTACTTCATCGTCAACCTGGCCTTCTCTGACGTTTCCATGGCAACCTTCAACACTCTTTTTAACTTTGTCTACGCGCTCCACAATGACTGGTACTTTGGTCTGGGTTACTGCCGATTTCAGAACTTCTTCCCCATCACGGCCATGTTTTCATCAATATACTCGATGGCTGCCATCTCGGTGGACAGGTAAGAAAAGCTCTCTTATAAACTCTGCAAGACCATATTAACTGGTAATTATTAATTAAATTGTTTACTATATTACTATTTGATATTTCACTCAATAGAATTACATTACCAATGCTCTCATCTAAGAATCTAAGAAACTGTTTGGTACCAGCAGTTAGACACTAATGGGCATACATTATGCAAACAGTCAGAAAGGGACGGCTGACCACTTACTGAAACAGTCAGCTCAGCAGTACGGAAACAAGCAAATAATGCACTTTACTGCTACATTACAACACGATATATTACTGTTATGTTTCCTTCTTTAAGGATTTTAATTATGGTTAACATACTGGTTGATAAGTATAAAATATCCTGAAAAATATATTTGTATTTTGGTCATTTTTTGAGTGTCTCTTGATATCAGCAGCAAGTGTTCACCCCATACAGAGGAAACTGCTGCATGAAGGAGATATGGGTCAACAAGCAGCTGAGATACAGATGTCATTAATGCTTACTGGAGCATGGATGGTCAGTCTGTCCTTAGTCTGAAACTGTGCTTCACATCTGACATAATACAGCCCTGTAATAGATATTGTATTAATGAAGCTAAAACAGGTGTTTCTAATGTTTTGTATACCCCCATTTACATACATGTGGGGGACAGAATGTTAATATAAGTCAGTTCAACACAACACCATCACTAATTATGGCCACAAATTGAGCATTATACTCAATACTATTTCAGCGCTGTTGTATTAGACTGCATTTGATTGCACAGGTACACCCAATAAAGTCATAACTGTACATGCACCACAATTCAATTTGATTATTCTCTCATATGTGTGCATGACATATATGATACGTGGCTCCCTGTGGATCAGGACAGATGTAGTGATGAGTGAGCCATATGCTAAGATCAGACCAGGTGTAAAATCTGCTTATAACTTGATAATTCCTCCTCATTAGTTTCCAGTTTGTGGAATCATCACTTTATTCAGGTGTTTCCTTTGGTGTCATCAGCTGCAGAACGTGATTGGTTACATGTTACACAGATAAACTGTGAAACATAATCTGCATTCACAAAATGGCACAAGGTGTGTGATTCTCTGCCACCTCCACATTGCAGGAACAACCCTAAAAGTTTTGCCTTCCTCCTGGAAGTGGGTCTGATGTGACATGTGATTTAGACTTGAGAATAAAAAATTAGAGCTGAGAGTTAAGGTTGATGTAAAAGCAAGGGAACAGAGCCAGAATAGCTGATTACATGATACAACATGCGTCTGTCTCAAATGATTTGTTTCATTTATGGTTCATTATTCCTGTTCACACTTTAAGGTTCACTTACATCATTTAGGTGATTTTCTTTTCATTTTTCATTTATGATCTTAATTTGAGGCCAGAACACAAAACAACAGCAGAATACAATAAAAAATAATTTCATGCAAGATCACACAAGCCATTCACATACATTCACGCGGTAGATCCTGAATAATTCAAATGAATGATTCATGGTCATAGTTCAATCATTTGACTAAAATGGTGTAATGTTGTTAAGCAAATTCATTTGCAAGTACATTGCATAAGATTTACGATGGGTTGCCATGGCCATCAAGATTATTGGTATTTATTGTCGTTATTTCACCTTTTTTAGTATTATTCCACATTGTTGACGCAACATCTTGATGTCCTACAGGGGGCACTATTTCTCTTCAGTATAGAACATTTTACATCCTCATGAATAAAAGTTCTTGTTCTTGCAAATCAGATTTGCAAATACATAAAGTAGCTTTTATACATGATCATGTATGTTGCATATGAGTGTCCAGTGAGTCTGACACTGTGGTTACTAATCTGTTTCATTATTCAGTTGTTCACTTGGTTAAAATGACTCTATAAAATCATTATGACACATAGAAATAAGATGTATTTTATGTTTGATGATATAGATAGTTGTCTGCAATCACTGTACTCTTTATCAGCACATTGACTTACGTTTCTATCACACAGACATGCAGGGAGGAATATAATATTGTGATTATTATTACTTTGGCAGATGGCCAGGACCAGGATCTTCATCTTTAATCAAATGCAACTTTATGCATAAATAAGGCTCTGTCTCTTTGCTATGTGACTCTCAAAGTGCCCAGAACCTTGAAATAATTCAGATAATTCTGAAAACCACACAAAATATAGAGCTGTGAATGTTTTTGCAGTGTGGTATCTCTCTGTAGAGGAGACCTCTCTTCCATTAAGCTGATCCCCTCCGCTAAAGCAGATAAACTCAAGTCAACATTTCACTCACAGCAAAATACGAGGTCAGTGCTCAATTTTCAAGTGAAAGCAGTAATTGATTTAAAGGTGATGGAGCATTCATCATTAGTAGTTTGAATTACAGGATATTCAGATCATAAAGCTTTTTAGGTTGAGATTAACCTGTGTTGTGTTTAGGACGATAGAGGCTGTTCAAAGAAGAACACTCAGCAAGAACTTTTTAATTACCTGAGTGAAGAGGCTTGAAATCATTATTTCACAGATAGTGGTTTGACGGGTGAGTGGATAGATTTGATCATGAAAAGCGGGCTTGACTTTTAAATATCAGTGGCACAGATACCCATACAGGGAAGGTCTGTTCCTGTGAGATCTGTCTGTGTAAAAGAAAGATATGAATGAATACACTGTTATGTGCTTTCAGGTACATGGCCATCATCCACCCTCTGAAGCCCCGCCTCTCCTCCACCTCTACAAAGGTTGTGATTGCCCTGATTTGGATTGTAGCCATCTCACTGGCTTTCCCTCAGTGCTACTACAGCGTGACGAGATTTTACTACCCCAGAACTGTGTGCATGGTCGACTGGCCTGACGATTATGGAGGAACACATCAACTAAGGTGAAGGAACAAGATTAATAAAAAGACAGACATTTACAGCAAGGCAGATCTATAATATAAAAAAAATATATAAATATAAAATATATAATATAAAAACATAAAACAGCTTGTCAATTTTATTCAAGAACTGTTTTACACCTTGTGTTCGAGAAACATCTGGACCAAAAATTTGCTAATGAATTACCGACACTTGTAATCACTGGCTTGATTACTTATTTTTTAAAGGGTTGTGATTTCATGTCCTCACTTTTAGACGTTGGTAAGTCAGTAAATTAAGTAATATAAGTCATATTGGAAAAGGACATATATATCAACCAGAGGGACCCTCCAAAACATGGTTATTGCAATAATGAGAGACATGAACTCTCTCTCTCTCCCTCTGCAGTTACCAGTTTGCAGTGATATTGCTGATCTACTTGCTCCCTCTGCTGGTGATGCTCGTGACCTACAGTTTAGTTGGCAGATCGCTGTGGGGTGGCCACATCCCTGGAGAGGCGACGGACCATTACCACAGCCAGATAACAGCCAAGAGAAAGGTCACGTACTTTTGTTTTTCTACTCACGTAAACATAAACACAAAGTCTGAATGTGTCACCGTCATTATTATCGTAATGCTCAGATAACCTGGACTAAATGTAGCTTAGTTGAAGTGAGCTGAGTGATGGCAGACTGGAATTTAAAATATGGCAACATTGGTTTACTTTTCCTCTCTCTGTGATTTCTTATAGGTGGTGAAGATGATGGTTGTCGTGGTTGTAACCTTTGCCCTGTGCTGGTTGCCCTACCACTTCTACTTCATACTGGGATCATTTAACAGAGACATTTATAAACAACATTACATTCAACAGGTTAGCAGTTGCCTTTCTGCTTGTTGTTAATTATTTTTTGTCTGATTTATTTATTCATTTATTTACTAGGCATCATGTGTCCTTTCCTCGTCAGGTGTATCTGGCCATATTCTGGTTGGCGATGAGTTCGACCATGTACAATCCTATCATTTACTGCTGTCTAAACCAAAGGTAAAAGACATATTTACACCCAAATATACTCATCAAGTTCCAGTACCCCAAAACTCCAGGCAGAAAACCAATTCTCCCCTTTTTCTGCAGGTTTCGTGCTGGTTTCCGTCATGCATTTTCTTGGTGTCCCTTCATCAAAGTGTCGGAGGAGGACAAGATGGAACTGCAGCACACACACACCTTCAGAGTCACTATGACACGCAGCCACCGCAACGACAGCACATACGCACACACCTCCATCAAAACCAACAACGCCTTCGACACAAACGTGGCTGTCGGCACTGAGCTAAACACGGAGAGAGAGGCCTGCATACAGCTTAAAAAACAGACAGCATCAAAAACACACAGCACACATGTGGCAAAGAGGCCGGATGGCACGAAATCCCCAGTTGCCAAACTTATGCAGCACAGCCACTGACTACTGAAGCATCCTCATGATGAGGACATTCTCGACGGAAGGCAACAGGGTTTCTCTAACAGAGCTGATAAGAAAAAGACTGTAGCCAATAAAGACAGAGGAGAGGCGGCCGACTGCCAATCAGAGTAGCAAACTATGGTGACATTCATCCACGTGGAAAACCTTGAAGAAAAGAGTTGTTCATTGGACTTGAGACCATTTGCCTCTTTTGTTAAAACGGTATGATGGATGTTCTCATGCCAAAGTGTTCATATGAAAATATAGTTATACAATGAAGAAACTACACCTACATACTGGACAACAATAGAGGCTTATTCTTGCATTGTTAGTGTTTGCTGTTAGGGAGAAAGTCTGAATCATTAATTTATTTTACTGAAGTCCATTGTCCTACATTCCTTCTTCCATCACTGACAATGTTTTCTTCTGCTACTGTGGAGATTAGCGGTGAACTGTGGATATGTTTGTGTAACTATAGAGGTTTTATCTGTGGTTACTGGTTTTCAAGAGCATAGAATGAATTAACAGTCCACTGGCATCAGCACCGAGCCTTAATGTTGTTGTTTCTGTGTGTTTTCTTCTTTTATTTATTGCTGGACATGGGACTGATTTTAAAAAATCATCATCAAAAGGGCATTTTCTATTTCATTTCTTTTCTTCAGCAATCACAACACACAAAGTGATAATTGGAGTAATTAATTGGTCATTCAAGTCTTTACAGCCATAGTTAGTGTGGGATCGGCCATATTGGTGTCCTTATAATAAAATACTTTCATGAAGGCGACATCTCTGCATGTTAAGCAGGTCAGTTCATGTAGTTCTGGCTGAGAAGCTCTGTGGTATATAACTTTTTCTCTCAATATCACTGTCAGAACTGAAGTACCTTCAACTGCAGTCATACAGCTCAAGCATCTCATGTTAGATGATTTGGTTAAATTCCAACTTGTTGCACATATTAAGTGAACAGACACGGAATTAGCTATTTATGCTATAACGCAGGATGTAATATACTCATGACTGTAACTTGCCTGACTCTAGAGCATCCTGTGTGAAATCACCAGCTATCAACAAAGTTTCAGTAGCAGTGAGGGAGCCACCTGTTTCTAACATAAATACAACATCAACTGAACTGATATATATATATGTTTTAGAAGGAAAGTCTTATCTATTTCATTTCACAGAGTTTTTTGGATCTTCCTCATTATTAGGTATATGGTTAGCATGTATGTTACAGTACAGTACTATGCATGTGGTCAGTGTACAGTCCAGATTAAAAAGTAAAAGTGCTGAATCTGATGTAAAGTGTAACATTGTCATCTGTTTAGTCTGAGTGTATTGATGTAAAACATGCTGATGAAGTGGAAATGTAAATATGAGACTCGTGTGGCTGTCCATGATGTTGTAAATACTGTAGCCTGTTAGTGTGAACGTTTCAGAATGTAGAGAAAACCTTTTGATTCCTTGTGACAACTTTTCGACTTTTAAAATACACACTGTGACATAGTGAAGCATCTGTATTTGTTGTCTACACAAAACAGCAGGTTAGTTGTTTGTGGCCTAAATAAAAGTCGATAATATGGTTAATAAATGTGACAGTATATGTATATGTGTGCAATGGTCCCTCAGTTGTACTCTAGACATTGTAATAATGTTACAGAGGGGTCAGAGGTCAGGTGCAGCACAGTAAGCGGGCTTGGAGCTGGTGCACATTTAGACATGGAGGCCTACCTCTGAACACACTCATACCACCACTTAACAGAATATATACATACATGAGTGCAAAAACACTACAACATCAGATTGACACGGGTTTGTCTTTATTTCGTGACTGATTGATATTGTTGGACAGTTACAGTCTGGGTTTTGTGAACAGATTGAAGAGATCAAAGTGTCTGTGTGATGTAGGGCTGGCTTTCAGACTTACTACTTCAGGGAAAATCTAAAGGCAGGGTGGCTTAGGGCCTGCTGGAGAGGCTGGCCCTCTTTGTCCTGGCAGTTTGAGGAGTAAGTAAGAATGGAAATTCAACTTGCTTGCAATGTGATTGCTAGGATTTATTAACAGTATTAGCTTCAGGTTGGGTTTGTGCTAATCTGACCCCACAAGCCAGAATTTTAACTGTGGTTAAGAAAGATGGCAGTAAAATGTACTGTGGCATCACAAAGATCCATCCTTGCATCACAACTGCCAATGACCAGCTACAGTACCCTGTCCTGACCCAGATTTTAAAAACTTTTGTCTACTTATAGTCTTTTTTTTTTTTTTAAAAAGACCAGCCTCTACAATGAAACTGTCTCAGAAGAATGCCAGTGAACAAATCCACCAGTCATTCAATGAGTATCATTAATAGCAATAATATGATTATTTCATTTTATTAAAGAGAAAAATAAATATCTATGACTTTGCATGAATTGTTACTTGAATGAGCCATACAGTAGTTCACTAAAACACCCTCCTGAGCCTTTGGGAGCATATGGAGAACAGTGAGTGGGTATAGGAATAAGCTTTACTTCTAAAATGTCTGAATTCCCCTTAAAGTTTCATCTACTGTAATATTCTTCTTACACACAGTTTTGCCTTTGTTGTTCTACTGGCATCCATGTTAGCACCAGATTCATGTTTCATGGCTGTTGCTAAGTAACTGGTAAGTCTCATTGTGATGATGAGGGTAGCCAGCACTTCTTAAGACAACAAAAACTTATCAACAGCTGTGATTAGTAACGACTACAGGATTTCTACATAGTAAAATACAAGTGGTCTTTGGACATATTTTACAGTAGAGTACATTAGCGTAGAATAGTATTGCTGTCACAAATTAGACCAAATCTGCACATTTAGCTAGCATGTGGCATGGCATCCCCTACAGATGAAGCATGGTACAAATCCCTCTTCTGTCATATCTCTGCCCTGATGTGCTTTATTAAATCCTCCACTACAGGACCGGTACCGGCTGAGGGGACTTTGACAATGGCTTCGTCTGTGTGCCTCGTTATTGCAACAGTAACATTTTTCAACATCTCCCAATATAAAAATAAAATAAATAGCAACAATGTATGTATAACATATTGTATTATATCTGGGAAAGATATTAAAAACTTTAAAGCAAAAATATTCCCTTTCATCTCATTACACATCTATATTTCACCTCATATCCCTTTTTCGTCTTGTTGTTCGGACAGTGAGAGCATCTACTGAACACGTTGCAGGAATAAAAGTTTTTTCTGCAATGCCTTTGGAAATTGCCTTGTGCCTGTTGTACAGACTGCAAGTATCAGAGGAATCCTCCAGATGGCGATGATAACCAGCTCATGAGAGTATTACAGCAGTGTGTGGACTTTTTCTGCTCGGCCCATTTTTACAGGAGCTGAATGTGTGTTTTATCTCTATGATAAGTTTAACCTCAGAAATCACAAAACTGCAAAAACCCTTAAGAGTCTGGGTATTGTCACAATGGTTAATCAAACATAATCTAACTACAACATAGTGCCTGACTCTCTGCTACTTAACACAGCAGAGAAAGCTATCTCCTCTCTCTGTCATGTAGACGGGCTAAAGAAGCTACTGGAGCGTGATACGTTGACTGGAGTGGTTGGATTCAGGAGGAAAGGAGACAATGGGAAAGAACAGAGGGGAGGAGAGAGCAGGTGGAGACAGGGGGGAAGCACAGAGCAGTGAGGAGATAAGAGCGAGACAGAAGAGATATTTTCTATTTATTGTTCAGCTCCTGTCTCAGCCGGCAGCCCACGGCCGTGATGAGTGCAGCTCCTTTCCCACTGCCGTCCTCTGACAGCAGGAAGTTGACGTTACACTGAGGAGCCAGTTCATTTACTGTCTGGTGCATGATCCCGGAGAAACTAAACGAAGACAAAAGATTTGACATAATGTTAAAGAGCGAAGTGATCAACATCGTACCAAATAGCAAAAAAAAAAAAGAGCCAGTGTGAATGCAACTTTGAGAGGATAGGGAGTTAGTCAACAGTTGCATGTTTAACAAGTTTAACAACAAAAGGGACAGGCTCTTCTGGTTGTGTTAGTTCTTAGGAAATTATCTATGGCATGTGCTAAAACCAACATGACTCAATTATCAATACCATTCTTTTGGTAAATGATTCGTTAATGGAGCTTTTGAGGCGCCACTGGCTTGAATAAAAGAAAGGTGGAGTGAGCGATTTCATTCAACCTCAGGTGTCTCTCTTGTATTGTGCAACTGTGTTACATCTGCTCCTGCTACTTCACCTGCCCTCCCCCTCTCCCTCCCATCCTGTACCTGAGTGGCTCTCTCCCAGAGCTGAGCCCACCAGCAGCAACATGTTCCATAATCAAGACCTCTACTAATACTCAGCCCAGCCACTTCCACGCTGCCAGATCGTAGTACTACTTCAGCTAGTCTATGCTTCCAGCCTTAATATACCTACTTATAGCTATCTGGTTGTTTCTTGTTCCCCCATGTTTTTTCACTCTCCCCTGCAGTTCCACTGTCTTCTGTCGCGTCAGCCTTGCTCCTCTGCTCCCTTGGATCCCACTCTGGATCCGCCCTCTTTGGCCCCAAGCTCTCCCTGCCTCAGCCCCGGATCTCCCCAGCCATCGACCTTAACCCCAGCCTGGATTCCCAGCCCAAGCTTCTCCTTGCTCTTTAAATAAAAATCCAGTCTTCCTCATACCTGGTCACATTCTGTACTTAATTAGTTAAGCATTAGTTAAGCATGACTCAACAAGTGCAATACATATATAGTCATACACTACAGTGCAACACATCCATACATATATATACATTGTTACTGTATATATATATTTTTATATATATATTTTTTTACCTCACTTCACTTAAATACTGTAAATGTGTATATTTTTATCTTCTATTTCTTATTTTTATATTTTGTACATACCTTTAGTTCTAAACTATGCTATTTTTCTACTCTGGAATGGGAGCACCGGTACTGTACAATTTCCCCCCGGGGATCAATAAAGTATTTCTGATTCTGATTCTGATCAGCATGCAATAATGCACGAGAAAAATACTTAATTTAATACTTAAAATGATTTAACACTTTATCAGTTTCTGAACCTTTACTCATTGTTATGTCAATTGACAAGGTATGAAATTAGTGTATCAGACCAGTGCATTTCTTTGTACATGAAATAAAACTGTTGTCTTGCCTCTTTTATGCATTTAACTTTATCCATCTTGTAAATGTAAAAGCACAAACTACTAACAAGGACTGCACAGAGTTTGGGTGCAGTTGAGCCATACTGTTTGTTTTGGGAAGATCAACTACAACACAGAGTCAAAAAAGTAGTAAACAAGGACACTTATTTGTTGAGCTGTAATGGCCTGCAGCTCTTCTCATTATTGTTGTCCACAACCAGTTGAGCCTGCCTTTGTTTGTCTTCGTTTGTCTTCTGCATAGTGACTTCACTCAAATGCAGTTGTAATGTAAACAAGGTGAATGTGTCATCAGTTGTACTAGAACATAAAACGAGTCCTTTAGACTAGTCACTTTACCACATGACAGAACAGTCTGGTCACCATGTGTTACATCTCATTGTTTTGTATGAGTAGTAACTGATGAATTCAACTCACTGTGGATGTAGTTTGTAGAGTGTCCCGTCCACCCCTACAGTGATGTTCAGGTGGTCCAGTCCTCGATTCTCTCTGATCTTATCGACCACGGCCGCCATTCCTGCCCCACACAGCTGAGCTGCACGATGTGACACTGCGCCACATACCTGTATGTAACAATGAAAACCATTATCATTATTGCAACACTTATCAGACTGTACCTGCCACCGTTTGCTGAGCCAGAAAACATCATATCACTCCACAAACGCTGACAGCAAATATAACTTAACATGTCTGTTTCTGTTAACCTTTGTGCAGTCACATATGCCTGCCTCTTTCACAAGACGAGCGTGATAACAATGTATTGTGGGGCTCGGACTCTTTCACAGTGTCTACTGTCCACTATATACACTCAATTGCCAGTTTTATTAGGTACATCAAGCTAAAACATATGCAGTCCTTCAATAAATCCTACTTTCATGAAGATTATAATGTTCAGTTTTTGTTGAAGCTGTTTTAGAGGTGTTGATACAGCTCAACAACACCATAAACTACAGCCTCCAAGTTAAATCAATACGTCTCTAAAACATTTTCAACAAAGTAGGATAAAAAAAAGAAATGAATGAAAGTAGGATTTATTGCAGGACTGCTGTACTAGACTGCAACTGTTTTAGCTAGGTGTACCTGGATTAGCTGCTAAACATGCTGGTGTGCTAAGGTTTTGATTGGGTACAAATTTAAAAAACACATTTTGATATAATGTTTTGTTATGTGCACACATACAGTATGTATCTTGCTATACGTTACCTCTTTGACTATGATACTGTCATCACAGGTGCTGTCCAGCCCCAAGTGTTGCAGGATGGATCTGACCTGCAGCAAAGCCAATCTGTCACTGGAGAAAGACAAGAAAGACGTTAGCAGAAGGGAAATAAACTCAATCAACAATCTGAGTGCAATTTTAAAGGATAAGACCATCAGTAGCCTAACAGTGAAATAAGCAAAGATCATTTGTGCAGATACTGTTCTACAAGAGATGCTAATGGAGTGTATTCGACTGGCGATGTTGCCACGTTGGCAGCTCTGCAAGTTGAGAGACAAAAGTCCAGAATACTTTTCACCCCCTTGAGTAATGCATTCTCTAGACACAAACAAACACAGTTAATTCATTTTTTACCTCTCTATCTGTGAGAGGAACTTTGTTTCGAAGATGCCTCTGGTCTTCAGTGTTTCTGAAATCTGTCCTCTGAACAGGAATCCTCTCTTTGTCATATCTATCAAGATGTTCCGTACAATTTCGCCGAGATACATGCCGCTGCACATTTTCTCATATCTGTAAAACACAAAACATACACATAAATAGACACATGCCTCCACACATATTGGAAGTCATTTATAAGGATATGAGTCCAGGAAACAAAGTTAATATGCTAGGTGTTTGTGGCTTGGAGAACATGGCCATAATATATATATATGTGTGTGTGTGTGTGTGTGTGTGTGTGTGTGTGTGTGTGTGTGTGTGTGTGTGTGTGTGTGTGTGTGTGAGAGTGAGTGAAGGGGAATTTAACCTTTGTTTGCCTGGATTGAGAGAGAAGTCATCCACAGCGCGGTCGTACTCTGTCCTAATGTCGTCAAGGCAGCCGTTGTCTCCGAAAGCCCCCCACTCCATGTTGACACACATCCGTCCCTCATCTCCCTCGATCATCTCAACGTTCTTCATCTCCTCCATGTAGCAGGCATTACTGCCAGTGCCTATAAACAGACACATGCGTTACATGGATAGAGCAAAGAAAACTGATTATCAGAAAGAGTCAATATAAGTTAAACTAACCAGCGATCAGTCCAATCTCACAGGTGGGTTCTTCGTAGGCACAGGTCATCATGGTTCCCACTGTATCGTTCACTACAGCCACTACATCCAGGTCAAACTCCTAAAGAGGAAACACATAATATGATGCAACATCACAGTCTACATTTGTGCACACATCGCATGTTTAATTGAATGATGCTGCTCCTCATATGCTACCTCTCTCCTCTTTATGGCCTCCCTCAACAGCCCCACCACATCTTCTCCTTCACAGTCTGTCGCCTTGAAGCCCTTGGTCCATGTCACCAGGATGCCCTGTGCGCACACACACACACACACACACACACACGCACACACACACACACTTGAAACTTGGCATATCTTGCATAGGATGCTGGTTGTACGTGTGCTTATCAGTGGGCCCCTTTTGCAGAATCAGCAGGTCCAGTTTATGACACAGCTGAGACTCTAAAGGGAAGTAAGAGATGATACAGTATGTCAGAGAGGAAGGAAGAGCTGTGCACTCACAGCATCCAGGCTTGTCTGTCGGCAAGGGAACGAGAAGGTGAAGCCCAGAGGAAGACGAGCGTTCTTCATCCCCATGTAGTCCAGGAAGTCACTGATACACTGCACAATGTGATCAAACAGCTGAAAGAAGAAAGATATGACAATATGTGAAACTAAAATACATATACATATCAAAAACATTTGTGATATTTTGTCCCATTTTGAGCCTCCAGTGATTAGTTTGTTTCTTTACTTACAACCTCCAACATTAGGTGCTTATTACTGCCCACATTAATGCTCTTAATATGGTCATGTAATATTAAGGAAATATACATAGAAAGTAAGTGTGACAACAGTCCTTTAATGTTGACCAATGAGAGAGTAAAGCAACACAAAGGTGCTGCTACACTGCTCAGCACTGATCAGTCACAGCAGATATTTTGCCATGGACGGCTGATGGATAACACATGTTATGAGATCACTGACTGAGGAGCAACATGTTTGACTTTTAACTTATATATATATATATATATATATATATATAGCCATGAGTGACATCTTTGTTCCCTATGTAATACAGTGTTTAAATTACCTTAAATATACATTGGGCTGGGCTAAATGCCGCTTTAGTAGAAGTTCTTGAGTGCTGACAGACTATGGCTGTGTCACTATTCACTATAATAAATTATACAATTCTAAACTACTTTTTAATGATGAATTGTGAAATAATCCACTACATAAGGTATAGTGGACCTTACCTGACAACACTACCATTTCGAGAGCACACTATGTACTGGAATGTAAAGTGAACAATTTTGGACACAGACCATATCTCATCAGTTTTACTTTAGGATTTAAACCGCTCCTTTAAAAAGGCCATGCACACCATGCCATGCTAATTAGACCGCTGTTCGGGTTGAAGGTGAGCAGCGATATGCTGGCAAATGTGTGATATCACCAAACTACACATACTAATAAAAATGATAAAAGGTGCAGGTTGTCCCGTTGGAGAGTGGGCAGAGTCTTGAGGAGAGGTCCAATTAGGCAAAATAAGTAAAAACACCTGTGAAATTACAATAAAATAGTACCATTTCTATTCTGACTTTCTTGTCTTGTGTACCACAGAAGAAAGAGAAACAGATGGAGGAGCGAGAAAGTGAGGATGAAAGGGCCAAAAGGTGACAGACAGGATTATCCTCAGCCAGTGCACAAGAGTTAAGTTCAAATCTACATTTTAAAGAACGTCAGCTCAATGCTAATCTCGACCTCTGTGTCTGTCTACCTCTAACCTATACACCTTCTTCCCTGCCTCTATCCTACCTTCTTACCTTGGAGCCAACAAGCGTCACACCCCCAACCTACTCTAACCTTTACCACCAAGGTAACAGGAGGTTAAGTTCAAAGTTTCTCATCCATCCTTCTGACTTTTACACAGATTAATGGATCAAATGACTGATGGATCTCACCTCCTCTCCTGTGCCCTGCATCACTTCTAGAGGAATAGCGTAGATCTTGTTGTGCATCTCGACTGTTCTCCTTTTGCCAGAACGAATCTTGACCAACAGAACTCTGAAGTTGGTTCCTCCTAAATCCAAAGCCAGGAAATCACCATGCTCTAGATAACAAGATGGGTCGACAAACAGATAAAACAGTTACCATGTCAAACACACACACACACCTCAGAGATATGCCTTGTGCAATGGTATGAGCAATAATAGATTATCATTGGCTGAGGGCTCTGTCAATCACAGAGGTGTGAGACATGGCGTGAACCAGCTGTAATGACCTGCCAAGCTGCTGAGTAATGATCTCAGCTGCCCTCTCTTCTCAACAGACACACGTGTACAGTCACAGGACGCTAGCTTGAATATTTAGGTGTATGTGTGTGTGTGTGTGTGTGTCACCTGAGCCATCAGGAGTGCTTTGTACAAAGGTTGGCAGCATTTTGACAGTAGCAGAGTCCTGAGTGCTCTTTGAAAGGCCATTTTGAATCTCTATCCTCATTCTCTTCTTTACCTGGAGAAATGAAGGATACCTTAAATAGTGAAGTAGCACACACAGTGAAAAGATGGACAAACACACTACAGTATCACTCTGTCCTCACCTCCAGCAGTTGTTCAGTCGTCAGGCGGAATTCAGAGAGTGTTTGGGCAATTTGTCGCGAGTGTTCGGCGAGTCGGTAGGCCACAGCGGTCACCATGGCTGCTCCTTTTCCACTGCCGCTCTCCGATAGGAGGAACCTAACATCAGAGTCCGGGACCAAACGGCGGACTGTCTTATGAAGACGACGGGCATATCTGAAATAGATATACGAGAGTTTTAATAAGAAATGTGGCCTTCTTCAGACAGAACTTACTACATACATACTCATAAAGACGGGACTACATGCACAAAATAATGTATAAACTAAACTAAAATAAATAACGTCTGACAGCAGTTCTCACAGCAATGAGATGCACCATATCAAAAAGGAAATAAATCTCATTTAAGTGCTGATAGAGCATGTAAAACAAACACAAACTCACACATTCTTATCTTATCTTTAATCTCATCGTCACTCACTGTGGGTGCATCTTGTATAGAGAGCCATCGATGCCTACAGTAGTTCGGAGTCGTGCCACGCCTTTGTTCTCCTTCAGCCTTATTAGGATGCCTGCAAGCGTGGCAGCTATCAGGTTGGCAGAGCGGAAAGACACAATGGTGCAAACCTGTCGGAGGAGCAGAGGAGAGGAATTCATCAAGCAGCACGTCCAAACTGCATGAAATGAAGCACCTTTTGGTTGAAGAACCTCAGATCTCGGTCTGGCTTTAAATTGTTTGTTTGATAGCACGACATTAAATACTAGAATATACTTTCACCATGTTTCACTAATTTAAGTGACAGATTCAAGTGCTATTTCAGCAACAATACACACATGCTGCACAGCGATGCAGTCGTCAGCTGAGGGCTCCACACCAAGTCTGGTTAAAATCTCTCTGGCCTTGGACAACCCCTCCTTACTCCTAAACAGGGAAGACACAGACAGAGAAGCTATGATGGACTAGAAATATTTACAATTAAAGGTTTTACTGTTCGGTGAAGAAAATGCATGGTATTTAAATGTAGTGTGGCTTACTTCTCTATGGCTGAGATGTGTTTGGTCTCAATCTTCCCCTTAGTGAGCAGCTCAGGGGTGATCCTTCCCTCAAACAGCTGGCCCTCTCTGGCCATCTTCACCAGGATGAGACGAACCAGCTCCCCCATGTACATACCACTGACCATCTTCTCAAATCTATGACACAGAGAAAGAAGAAATCAGAAGTGGGTCAAACAAAAACCCAGAAACTTCTGGCGGAGCATTGGATAAATATCACTATACCATACTCCAACAGATAGCTGTTCTCTAATTAGTCTATTAGTTAAAGATGCCACTAGTTGAGTTCTTAGCAGCTGAACCTGAAGCAATAGGCATCTCATATATTTTGGGAAAAAAAGACTTGGCCTCCCACATGGAAAAAACAAGGGCAGAGAGCCAACAAGGAGCTCTGGCTTTTTCTCTGCTAGTCTTATTAACACAGTGCGGGCCTTCTGACAACTTGTGTAAGCAGCAAACTTGTAGGATAACTTAGATCTCAAAGCACATCAATCATCTACATTCTTCTACAGATAAAACAGCAGGGTTGGAGGCACACCACTGCTAGCCTTAAAGTTTCTAGTAACTACTTAAAAATATATATATTTTACAGTAATTTTGATAGATCTTTTTGTTTTAATATAAATGAATAAACTGAATAAACATTTGCAAAATCATATTAATCCTTCTCTCCGCCTAGAACAACAATCAACAGCTGGGTGAGTAACTGGCAGCTAATCATCGGCTGAAAAAGCAGCTCATTTAGATTATCTCAGGGATGAGTAATTTGGGTTTGACATACAGCTGTTTCCCAGGGTTGAGAGAGCCTCGGTCGATCTCTCTGTCAAACTCTGTCCTGATGTCTTCCAGCCTGCCGTCGTCTCCGAAGGCTCCCCACTCAGTGTTCACACACATCCTGCCCTCGTCTCCCTCCACCAGGTCAATGTGACGCAGCTCCTCCATGTAGCACGCATTGGTGCCAGTACCTAAACACAGAGAAACACATTTCCTTACAGTTTAATGTCATTTGTATTCTACAGTTATTTCCTTGCACCTCATAAACAGATGGATGTTGACTCAGACTGATTCTGAGTCACATTGTTATGTGTGCGCAGTTTATTTAATATTAGTTGGACTAATTTCTATTCTGCTTCTTTGATTGGTTTGGAGGGCATTGGATTCCACTGTACTCAAACACTCTTGAATTTGATTTGTCTCTCAACTATTCAAATTGACATTGCTGTAGTACCGATGATGATGCCGACTTCACAGCGCTGGTCATCGAAACCACAGGTCATCATCGTTCCAACAGTATCGTTCACTACTGCCATGATGTCAGCATCATAGTCCTGAAACAAATGAAAGCACTCACATGTAAATAAGTTTTTGACAGCTATGGTTTGCTGTCATGTGTGCCATTCTGCATCCCAGTTTCAATTAAACCAAAACACATTAGGATGACACAACAACACAAGGCAGAGCGCAAATGAGACAAAAGATAAGACTCACTCCACGTTTCTTAATAGCTTTGTTGAGCAGCTTGACGACGTCCGTTCCCTCCACTCCACTGGCCTTGAAACGCTTTGTCCATGTTATCAGAAAGCCCTGGAGACAAACAGAGAGCAAGCCGGAGGGAAAGTGAGAGAAGGAAAGTGATAGATTTGATGCTTAATGGAGAGTTCTCCCTTACAACTGTGGCAACTTATAATGTAAATGGATGATAATCTTCAGATATTTAAATACAAGATAATAAATGGAAGAAGTTGACTGTACAAGTAAGAAAGGCACTTCCCAGTCTGACTACTGCTTAAGAACCTTGATCAGTTGATCAATTAGTCAATCAATTTTTAATCTTGTCTTGCCTCATCTAGTTTGGTCTGCTGGCAGGGGAAGGAGAAGGTAAATCCAACTGGAAGTTTCTTGTCTTTGATGCTGTGTTTTTCCATGAAGTCACTGAGACACTCTGCCACATGGTCGAACAGCTGGAACAGAGGTAGAGAGAGGGAGGGGTTGTCCCATGTTGAGCGGAGGAAACTGAGGAGATTCTGTGTGTGTGTGTATGTGTGTGTGTCTGTATGTCTGTATTTCAGTATAAACCTACTCTTGTTCCACTGCCATGTATGATGTCCTCTGGTGTGTCATAGATTTGACTCTCCATCTGAACGGTCTGTTTCTTCTCATGGCTCACTCTGACGCGGAGGATCCTGAAGTTACTGCCTCCCAAATCCAACGCAATGAAGTCTCCCTTCTCTGTTGAGACAGGAAAAAAATGGGAAGATAGGGAGAGACAGGAAGTGGAAAGATAGAGGGGGAGAAATGTCAATTAGCAGTTAGGTAGACCTGTACGTTGACATTTTAATTTCTAGCAGATGGATTGTCTTCATTAAACGGATAATAAAGTTTCAGCTTCAGTTTTCTTCATAGGCAATGTGTTGTTGACATTACTGAAGAACACATTTAACTACCACAGCTCAGTACTTTACTCAACAAGAAGACATACATTATCAGCAGGTCTTCCTTGTTTAAGCTTAGCAAACAAATACAGCTCTCACTATTACTCGACAGTGAATTAATATCACACAGTGTGCGATCTATAAGCAACATGAGGAATGTATGGGAAGATAAAGGTGTTTCAAATAGATTTCATCAGAAGTTATGTCTCGTCTTTGGGCTAAAGCTGTCCATCAACTCCTTTCAAATACAATAAAGCAGTAAGTAAGTAAATAAATGCATAGAAACTAATGCTTGCAGTGTATCCATGTTAATGTTATATGCCTGCATTGTGTGTTTCCTCATGTCAGTATGCTGGTGTGTATACTGTCAAGATGAACTTCCTGCATATTTATTGGCTAATGACTGCCCAACCCCACCAGAGGCGTTCTGGTAGCCATATCACCAAGAGCTCATCAGTAGTGATGCTTTGTGAGTACATGAAACCATCATTGTACATTGGAGAAAAAAAACAGCAAACATCATTTATACTGATAATGTTAAAAAGTTGTGAGATACTCATTACGTCTTGAACACTGTAAGAAGTTATTTTGTCAAGTAAATATGATCTGAATGAAAGGAAACTAGTGTGTTAAAATGGAAAACTGGATAATTCGACCCTGTGTGTGTTGCTGAGTACAACTTTTTCTCACATGACCATTTAGTTCATGGTCACTTGTCAGTAAGTAGTGACTGCAGTTTATTCTTTCTGTCTGAAATGGGAACATAATTGGTTTATAGCTTCCTTTGCTTATTGTAGCTTATTAGTGATAGGACTAAGAGAATGTACTGACCTTTGATGAAAAGTGATTAACCACGCAGTACCCCTGAACTCACTGCACACTCTTACTCTTATTCCTTAGTGATCCAGTTCAAACTGTAACTCTTCACCTCAGGTACACAGTTTGTTTAGAAAGTATTAACAACATGTCCTACATATCAGAACGTGCTTGGTGTTGCTGCAGCAGACGCAGAGTTTAAAGTAGGGAGCCCATTCATTTGTATATAACTACTTTACAAATAGTCAATCTTTACATGCTTTCCTAAAATGGTTGGCAATGATTGTACACAATGATTAAATATGTAGAAAAGTCACATTATGTTGTTTCTGAGTAAAGGTTATGATAATATTAGAAACAGAGTGCAAGGTCGGGTCAGTGGTGCAGACCGACTGATAATCTATCTGACAGGAATGTAAACATAGTAGAGACGATGAGTAAAACAATAATTTGATAGTGTTAGTTAAAGTTGTTAGAAAAAATGATTATTATTTTGAATTCAAGTCTTTTCTAATCATTTTAAATTCTCTGTTGGTCAGTGGGAACAGAGAGAAGCGAGCCACGGTGTAACACTGTAATGTTATTTTCCATGGTGTTATCTATGCACATATGACTATATAGTAGACAATGAAACATATTGTAGCAGCTCACAGTAAGAAGATGGCGAGACATTACCTGTCTTTACCACCGATTTATCAGGTGAAGAGAGCACGGGCTAATTCCTGCTCTCTCTAACTAGACAGAATAATAATCCCATAACTCAGACTAGTGTATTGTCTTCAATCACTTTGTCACTGTCTTCTCTAACAATGGTAGCAGGATTAGAGCTAATCTCTGACGCGTGTGTGTTTGTGAGGTACAGCTCTCACGTTGTGGACTTAAGATTTCTTTTGGGCCAACCTCTGTTTAAATGTACGGGAGAGCAAGAGAGAGAGACAGCTTTGCTACCATTAATATTCAGCTGACTGAGGTCATAAAACCTGTCTCTCTTTTAACGTGGACGGACACTCTCCTCCCCAAGTACATCACGTACAAGATATGAACAAATTCTGACTCACATTCACGTGGGTTACAAGGGCAGAGCGACTGCAGTAAATTAGGATTAGTCAGCAGGCGGCAGACAATGACAAAATGACAAGGAAAGAGTGGAATGACAGTATTGCACAGTGCATAGTACGTGCAGATTATATGTCAGGTAATGTAAGCAAGAGATCTGGGGTGCCAGATGAGGAGTAAAAGACACAGTAAAAGATACAGTATGGTACTTTGTGACACCCATTTCCTACAAGCTACACATTTCTCTGCATAATACAATTATCCATCAGTAAGGTGTTGTGTTGCTCATCAACAACTGACATAAACTGACATAAGTGGTTCTAAATTTAATCCAACTATGTGTGTTATGTCTGGTTAGCACTGTTGACTCGCAGCGCCAGAACTGTCTGTATAAGTCTCACATGTTCGCCCTGCGTTACTGTGATTTCATCTTGTTTCCTCCTACATGCCAAAGACATACAGATCAGGTCAACTGGGGACGCTTCATAAATGTGAGTGACTTTCTGTCCTTTGAAAGCTGGGACAAGACCCAGCAACTATGAAAAGCACATAAACTGACCTTTTCTACCTCTCTCTCCATTGCAATACACTGTCCTGGTGACTACATGACTCACTTTAATGTTGTGTATAGTAATATATTTTGAATGTAACTACCCAGACCTGAGTTGTATTTTTCAAAATGCATTTTATTTCGCCTCTGTTACAAAACAGTCCTTCCTGTCTCTGCTTTGTCAATACCTTTATTATTTGGATGAAGCAGAAGTAGACTACATGCTGTGAATGGCCCAAAAAGAGGAGAATAAAATTGAAGGTGCAGCCTGACCTGAGTTGACACTCATTCATACAGTGATAAAATAGGCTGGTTTTGATACTGATACTTCATCATAGCAAGTGCTTGATCCAAAGGGGGTCAGGTAATCCAATCATGGCTACAATACGGTTTAGGAAGTACTAACCTGAGCCATCAGGGATTGACCGCACAAATGTTGGCAGCATCTTTAGCGCAGCCGTGGGGTGAGTGTCCCGACCCAGTCCTTTGACCAGCTCCCTCCGAAACCGCTGCATGATGTCCCGTAATGTCTCATCAGAGAAACGCATGGAGTACAGGTACTTATCGATCTGACAATAAACAAAACAGAAGGATTGATCTTTTTCATCTTAACCATTAATCATTGACCTGTAACCACAACAAAAGTATTAATATCCATGTGTCACATATTAACATCCCCACACACACACACACACACACACACATCACCATCCTCTGACACTAATCTCTAATTCACTTTCCGTTTCTAATGTCAGTAACTGAGATTTACTGGGTTTGCTAATGACATAACCTTTATTTTCTGTAAGCATGACGATGCAGTGAATATGACTAACTCTCCCCATCCCACGTGTGTGTTTAGTCATCCTGAACGGACTGCAATAAAACTTAATTGATCACAGCCCTGCTTAACCCAAACTTAATGTTGCTTTGCTGCAAAATAACTGAATGAGATTATGGGCAGCTCTTTGATTACACCTATCATAATGTGGTCATATCGTACAGTCAATATCTAATAAAATCATCATCAGTGTGACACACAGCAAGACCAGGAAGTACTCAGTGCTGTTATCAAGGCAATATTGCCCACAGAAGGGTGTTCCTTGTGATTTTATCATGTGTATGACAGTGATGAGTAGGGACTAAGCAGGAGAGTCTCTAACAAATAAATAATAGGGGAACAAAAGTCACAAACTGGCTGTCTTATCACCATGAAGGTTACAGTAGTACCAAATCCACCGATAAAGCACAGCCAGGTACGTCTGGACATACTGTATAACTTGCCTGTTGAAACTGCCCACTGTGTAAACTGTTGCAGATACAGCACACAACAGGCTAAGCCGTCTGGCCTTTCAGGAACAGGATGTTAAACAATCCTGGTGAAATCCATTGTTGCATCACACTCTATGATGAAGCAAAGGCTTACTTTATTCTCGAGTGCGACACACCAAGAACAGAACTCTGGTTAAATGTCATGTTGGCCCATAACTGGATTATCATCAGTCCGTTTCATTACAATAACTCCAGGAATATGTGAGATACATATAAAATACTCACAGGGTCAGTACACTTCACACAAACATGCTCAACATGATTCAATATTCACACACAAACAATGCTTGTATTCACTGTGACGTCCATGTGATAATTTACTCATTGTAACAGACATCGGGTAGGAATGTTGTAACTTCCTGTACAGCACTGGTCTTTGGTAACTGGTTCAGGGCCATACCAGTTTGGGTGTGAATATAGGAAGGAATTAACGTCTGCTGGACACAGAGATAGATTTTTGCTGACAATGAAGGACAAATTTAGTGTTTTTGACTGTCAGTAGACATTTACCTTATTGTACATATCAATAAAATTTACACAGGTGTTGATATGATAACCATGTGCCAGAGCATGTGAGTTAAGAGTGTGACTTTAAGGGGTCAATTTGTCTTTCATCATACATGAAAGTAGATCTGACCAACATTAATAATCTGCAGTGTAACCATGCAGAATACAGTACAAACAAGTGGATGGAGAGTCACATAACAGCACCGTCCAACTGTTAACTACTCGGTACTGTAGGTGTTACATTCCTTATATTATGTCTAAATGTGGAGTCTGCCTCTGGGATGAAAACTCATTAGCATATGCTCTTGTCATAAGGGAGCCCACAGCTGACCTCTCACCTTCATTTGTACTGTTAACCTGCTGGACCGCGCCACAAGCAGGTCCACAGTCCACCCTGAGTTGTATTATACACAGAGGTGGAGTCGGTGGATGAAGAGACATTATAACTACAGTGACATGCTGGTGCTTGACAATGCCCTCCCCCCAGCATCTGCTGTTTCTCACACACACACACACACACACACACACACACACACACACACACACACACACACACACACACACACACACACACACACACACACACACACACACACGACAGTGTGTGTAAGGCACCAAACAGGTTAAAATGCAAATGCTTGTGTATGTAGTTTTTGCATGTGGTCTGTTTAACCCAGGTCAGCTGTCCAACCAGATGAAATGAAAGCGGAGTTGAGCAAGAGCTACTGCACCACAAACATCTGTAGTTTCTGCCAATAACATCTCATGTGGAGTGTAAATGTGAAAACAATTTAATATCATGGCTGAATATGGAGTAGTAAACCAGAGTAAATAAGAAAGCTTTCCAAAGTTTGCATTGCCCTGTACTGACACATTCACACTTTGTAATGTGAAATGGTTGCGAGTGCTGGTGATTCCATTGAGAATCAATACTGTCTGCAGCTCTGTGCAGTTTGTAGCTCACTGTTTTATTTCACTGGTCCTTGTGGTTCAGTCCATCCATCTCTCTTCAAACGCTCTGCTTTACATAACAGAAGTGTCTGAGTAGCCGACAGACACTGAGGCCTCACATCAGCTAGAGACCATCGTTCAAGCTAACCACACCCTAAACGAATGCTAATTCAGGAAAATAACACAAACTTTGCTTGTCAAATAGTATATCATATCTCAACATCATATGAATAATCACTGACAGAGTAAATTGCCCTTTTTTAAATGAATTGAGTTGGACCTTGGAATCATTCTCTTCCATCCAACATGATGTTAACAAGGCTTAAAGAGGAACTCCACTGATTTTACACATCAAAGTCTGTTAACAGGTGTTGCGGAGTACAACTGCATATGTGAAGAAAGTTGTATAAAGCCTTTCGTGGCTGCAGAGGGAGCTAAATTGCCTCAAGTGATGTCACTTGAGTCAGTGTTGGTTTGGGCTGAAGACAACAAGTTTGAAAATAAAAGAAAATCTGCGGTACAGTTAGAAAGAAGTGAGATTACCAGTGAATGCTAAACCAGTGGAGTACTCTTTTAAGAAATGTTAGCCAACCATTTGCTAACATGTTAGTCACAAAATGTAATAAGTTGATATAGCATATCGAGGTTTGATGATTTAGAGTCTACTTTGTACCATATTGAGGTCACAAACTACATACATAAATCTTCTTTAAAAAGATAGTTTTTATCTTTGTGAATGAAGAAATTAAGCTTGTATTAGTTTAGTACGGGTCGTGTGTCATGTGTCTAGCTGTCAGCTGATAAACAAACAGATCCATTCATATTTGACGCTTCAACACAGGGATCTATTTAAGCCGCCAACCCATTCGGCTCCTGCCAACTGCTACACACTTCTGCTGCCTGCCAGTGCTGCTGCTCTTAATGGTTATATTGCTCCCATCATCACCTAGTCTCTTCCTGTCGGCAAAAAACAATACAATTGTATAACCATTCATATGTTTTCACTATTGGCATGAGCCAGCCACCAGTTTATGTGCACTCAGCTAAGTAACTTGGATTCTTAATCAAATGGCCTGTTTAAAACAAGAATATGTTCCTAATCAGCTAATTGAATGAGAATGCATTCTTAGCTTAAATAACAATGTGTTCCTGGCTGACCAGCCTGGTCCTGGGTCAGAGAGGGGGAGGATTAAAAGCAGGTATTGTCCACATTTCTCCACATCAAACTAAGAGGAATCCACTGAACCCAGAATAAATTGAGTTCCTTCTGCAGGAAAGACATTAGCGTCTATGACTCAGCACTCTGCAGCTAGAAACCATGCCTAAGCACTTTATCATGGCAGGGCATCATCTGATCTCACATAGCCCGGATAAATGTCTCTGCTGTGGGTTGTAGAGAAAATACTGTGCACAATGACTGTGATTCATCTCAATATTTTATATAAAACACAATTTTGTCTGTTTAATAATTTGATCTTTTGACCAAAATAGGGGTTTCCAGTTTTTCCTCTAGCAAAGTGACATTCCCTGGTGAGGAGACACAAGGCCTCTATGACGTGAGCCTGTAAGCATGAGTCCGTAAAGGCCATGTTTTCCCCTCAACACACCTCTGACACACAACTTTCTCTGGTGGCGCCTGGAGCATAGTTTAAGTTACAGGAAGAGATCACACTCTCGCTCTCTCTCTGCCTCTCCTTGCCTCCCTTCGTCTTCCCCCTTTCTCCTTCTCCACACCGTTTGCATTCTTCCACTCAACAATGCCATGTTGTCCCCGTTGCCGCGAGTTGATTCGAGGAAGCACTGAAACCTGACTCCATTGTGTACGTACGTGTGCACGACATTGTGCACACACAGCCTCACCATGTGGAAAAATACTGTCCTCTACTCTGCCCTCTCCTGCACCTTCCCGTCTTCCACACACACACACACACACACACACACGCGCTGAAACACTGCTTTGGATGCCCGCTAACAGCTCACAGTGTATCAGAGAGTACAGTCAAGGACACTGCAGTGGATTGAGTGAAGTGGAGACGCACTCAGCTGATTGAGGTTCTTTGACAACGACAGATACACACAGTTTGTCTGAAAACACATTAGTGATGAGATTATTTCTATACTTTCACTTATGGTTGCTTGAATCCTGAGCTGTATGTTTCACAATGTCGCAACTAGAGAAGTTGTTGAGGCCCAGACAAACCCTGCTCTTTGAAATGCTTCAATAGCTACACACCTGGCAGAGTATGTGTGTGTGTGTAATCCCCCCCCCCCCCCACTGTCACCTATGGTCACATGGTTCAAAGCTGGCCTATTTTAGGGAGGCAGGAAGAGGAAGAGAGCAGGAGTAAAGAGGGAGGGAGATGTGTTGTATTACATCAGATCCTGGCAGCTGATAACAGTCTTTTACCTTTACAGAGTCTGATCTGACTTTGGCACACCTGGGAATGACAGCTTTGTCCATCGCTCTGAGTGACTGGAAAAGCATGGTTCCTTCAATACACACACACGCCGCTCTGAGGCCAACTTAAACTGGTCCAGTCAGTTTTATAGCAGAAGTTGTACAGTGGGGGCTGCTCAGCTGAGAAGGTATGAAAGACACACATTCACGGTGTTCACCTCATGTCACGCTTCTCCTCGTTCACCTTGAACTTTTTCATATTAAATCATGCTTTAAAACTTACTAAAAGAAGAGACAAGAATCAGCTTTAGGGACTTTTTTCTCATTTGCACTCTATTATATCTATTATTTCCTTATTATTTTAGCTTAAACACACATTCATGCTACGCAATATAGCCTTTTAGCTACAAGCAAAGCATGTGAACATTGGGTAGGGGCAGATATGGAGACAAGGGAGGTCATGTACGTCTGACCTACTGCTACATCCCGCTTTTTTTGTTGTTGATTTTTTGGGGGGAAAAAAGAAAGAAGACAATATATTCATAGAGTTGTCACAGTAATAATGATCATATCAGAGGGTCTAGTTGTTAACTGACTCATTAACAGAAATGAAAGGCTGGAAATTTGTGTTACTGAGTAGCTGAATATATTATCTTATAAAGGCCTCTTAGCTCTTTTTCTTCTTTGTACTGAGTGGTGAAAGTTTAGGTATCATTTTAACTTAAGTATATAAAAGAAACTCAGTGACCACAGAACTAACTTTACTCATTCTTGTCAAGTTCTACCTTCTCATCTCTCTGCTCATCTGCCCTTTCATCATTGCCTCTAACTTCCTCTCCTCTTCACCACACCTCTCTAAACTTACATCATGGCACCAATTACACTCCCGTGTCGTGTCCTTATACACACACCTTACTACACAAACACACACATCCCAGTGGGGTTTGTCACGTCTCACAGAGCCGGGTTGATTTAAATCTTACTATTAAAACGCATCTCAGTGATCATGAAATGTCTTGCACTTCTCCTCCAACATGTTCCGTGTTTTATTGACTTCCTGAAAGAGATTTCCTGACATGTGCTGCACTAGAAAAACTCCAGTCTTACAGCAAAGTTAGGATGATGGCAGTGTGAGTAAACTCAATGACCTCTACAAACACATGCTCTCTGCTCAACCTCTGCTGTATCTTCACATCAGTCTCTCTCGCTCACACAAGCACAATGTCAAAATGGAGGCAGAAGAAACAGAAAGCACTCACCTTTTTAACCTGGTCATCCTTGAGTTCAGTGAAGTAATAGGCTAGTAGCTGGGCTGCAATCATCCTGGTCCTCTTTCTCTCTCACACACACATGCAGACTGACTCAAACACACACACTCTGTCTCTGTCTCTGTCTCGCTCTCTTTCTCTCTCTCTCACAAACGTTCACCTACAGTCAGATGGAGAAAAATCCAAAATAAAAAGGTAAAAAAAGGAAACTCAAACTCTGCTCTGGCTCTACGTACATACAGTCTCTCACACACCGCAAGAGATATAATAATATCCTGAGTCCAATCCGGTGTGGTTTAAAATAGACAGAGCTGCTTCATGTGCTGCTAAGACTCTACAGCTCTCCTCTCTCTCAGCGCATGTGAGTGAAGCCAGGAAGCATGAGTGAGACAGCAAGTTTAGCTGCAGGAGGCAGAGAAAGAGAGAAGCAGGGAGGGCCAAAACAGGAGCCCTGCCCACTATCACTGAGCTCATTGGTTAGGAAGTGTGAGTGGCCATGGGGGGGGTGAGTGCCACATCCTCTTTTCTGTGATTGGCTGGTCTGCCAACGCCTTGGAGGCAAACTTAGTGATGGAGGAGGTAGAAAGAGGGGGACTGTCTGATTAGGGAGGGAGGAGGGGAGGTTGAGGGGGGAGGGACGGAAAGAGGGAAGTAAGGTAGGGAGAGAATTTGGGTTTTACTGTTGTAAGGAAGTTATAAAGTCACATACCATTGAGCGCGTGTTAGTGACAAAATGACTCTCACAGTCGTAATACGAGTTAAAGCACTCTGTAGCTTATCATTCAATAATCAATAATGGGGAACGGATGTTTGGCATCTCTCCTGGCTTTACTGTCTGTATGAGGATGGGAGTGGTGTTCTTTGCAGGTTTGTACGTACTGAGGGCAATGTGCAAACAAAAATTAGAAGTGTGTTTATGTTTATGTTTTTTATGTTTATGTTTTTTTTGTTTGGTCAGGCAAATTGGCCACATGGTTCATGGTCAGGGTTTCCCCCAGAAAATAGTTCAGCTGTGGTGATGAGCCTCCCAGATCTTGATGCATTTCACATATTTGGCCATGTTTAAGTTTACACTTCTACGTTATGTATCTGCGGATGAAGGTCTATGTTTTGATAGTTGGGTTTCCTTGTCATATAATGTTTTGTAATATTCTTAATAAGTGTGTCAAAAGTCTGTTGTCCCGTCACGTGTGCTTATTAAAAATTCATGCACCCACCTCCCTGCGTGTGAGACTATTTGTACTGTGTGGGTCTCTGTGTCCAGAAGCTTAGACAATAAACTATGTGTTTGCAATAGAGATCAGTGTACAGATGCTTAGACTTCTTTTCATTTGTCTTTCTTCCTCTTAAAAGTGCAGAATAATTCAAAAGCCGTCCACTCCAAAGGCCTTTATATAATTCAGAAAGGAAGACACTCACTCCATCCCGGCGGTCAACCCATCAGACAGCCACTTTCTCTGGCTCCACTGTGCTTTCAGACAGACGTGACATCATCATCACAACAACAACAGCTGTGTGTTGTCTGGACTCTCCAGAGAACAACCACAGAGGAGCTGTAATCCTTTATACACTCAATATGTGGGAGTTAATTCAACCTTAATACTTTATCTAAAAGGCAGCAGTGCGGCAAAATGAGTCGCCAGGACTCCAAGACATTTTATACAGACAATGCTTTGTAACCAACTCTGACTTCTGAATTCATTATGGAAAAGTTTATGCAAAAATGAGGTTTAAGTAAAAGCAAGAATCTTGTCAAATGGAAACCAACAAGTGGCACTAATTTGGTTTTCTTTACAAAAGCGTTAGCAAAAGCTTTAATTTTAAAGGTATTTTTGTCAACTATTGAAGCAGAACTGATTGAACTTAAATATGTCACAGCTTCCAGCACACAGTAAAACACAACATCACATCTGAAGGTAAAATGTATTTCTGTTTTGTTAGACAGAATACAGTGCAGAACTGAACTGTACCGTTTACAGGAAACTCAGACCGTTGTACACAACACCATCTGTGATGTTTTAATTTATTAATGCATTCCAGACATTTCACTGTATTTTAATGGTGTGATTTCTTTTTTTTTGTCATTGTACCCATCTGCCTTCTCTGTTTGTGATTTCTTCCTTCCCGTGAGTGCCATTCCACATCCTCCTGCCAACCTGCCTGGACTTGTTGTATTCATGTGTTGCATTGAGCAGCAGTGAAAGTGGTGCTGCTGACTCAAAACACAACTGCCCTGGTTGTATTGACAGTAGGTCTATTGAGAACTGAAAATGAATTGATAAAACATCATGTCATCTACATTTGGCCACTTATCCACAGTAAATTAGAACAACATCACCTCTCTAAGATTCATCAACCACTGCTGTTTTTCATGTCAAAAGTCCTCTTTGGTCAAATACCATCAAGATCTTTATTAGATATTTATTTTGGAACTGAAGAAGAATTTTAACATTTCAAGTTAACCAAGGAGAAACAAAGAAAGCAAAAAAAGGTGAGAGAAAATCAGTTAAATCTGCAGCTCTTTCTCTCTTTAGTCTGCTTAATTTTAGGGCTATAACATCAGCCACCTGTTAGCATGTTTCTCATTATAAAGATCACAGGAAACTGACCACATTGCTAGCTAAACTGATGCTACAGATCAGAAGCTATCATTAGCCACCCTGCTCCTGCTACAGGCTGAGGCATGACAGTAAGTTAACCACCAGCACAACTTTCTTCACTTCATCGTCCGTTTTCAGAATATGTTTGCAGCCTTTTTCTACAGACTCTCGAGTTTCCTGCCATTTCTCAATCCTCACCCCTCCAGCAACAATGACAGCACCACAACTAATCCCACGTCTTCACCACTGAAAAAGCAGTTATTACTATTACAAATAATCCAGATCCCAGCAGTGTTAGCTCCTCCAGATTATTATTATACTATCTGGATAATTAAATTACCTTCAATGATAAAATTTTCCCATGATCAAGTGGAGCCGGCATCCAACAGTTGTCCCCACAGTGATGTTTTGGGACATTGTGGCGTCTCATTTTTCCACTGTCCACTCCGTATAGAGGTTCAAATCCCGGCTTCAAGCTTCTATTCATTGTATCTTTGGAAACAATAAATGGGAGTCAAATATGAAAGCCTGTGCTCCCTGAAAACTACTGCATGTTGAAAAAACCCAGCACAATCCCACCAGAAAAGGGCCAGAGCTTGTCCTTTTGTAGGTCCCGAAGAACCAGCGTCTCAACTGGTGAACATTTCTGTTTCTGTGTGCATGTGTGTGTGTCAAAGCTCTTATTGTTGGTTTACAGGGGAGACAAAGACACACACCCACATACACAGAGCATTGAACACAGACACACAGACACACAAAGAAAATGAATGTATAATAAATAAGACTCACACACCTTGCTCCCTGAGGAATGCCCATTCACTCTGAGAGATTTGAGGCGCATTTGAGGTTATTTCAACTAAAATAAAAGCTAAAATACAAAAGGGATGTGTACAACAGAGAGGAGGAAGCTGAAACAGCATGAAAAGTGATAGAAAGGGACATTAAAGGAAACAGAGATCAAGGACAGAAGGTGAGAGGAGAAGACAGCGTGCCAGCTTCTGTATCAGTCACCTCACTGCTCTGTGCTGCAGGAGCTGCAGATTCAGCAGCCCAGCTGTGTTTGTGTGTCGCTGCATTGAAGCTGCAGAGTCAGTGCATGTGTGGTTTAACTGTGAAGCTACTAGGTCACTACTAGGACAGTGTGGGATTACCGTGCTCTATGTGTGTGTGTGTGGGTGTGGGTGTGACGTAGCCCTCAGCTGGTAGCAGTCTCACATGTTAATCCCTGACAGATTAGCTACTGTTTCACTCCTGTTAGCACGCAGCCTTTCTCAACACATTTCCTTCCTCCTTTCTTTAATCCTCCTTAATTTGTGTCCTTCCTTCAGTCTTTCTTACATGCTGTTTTGGTTTTGCTCTGCATTATTTCCTGTATTCCTTGCATTCTGCGGCTTTCTCCCTGTCTTCATCTTCAACACATCATCTAATCTGTCATGAATGGATTAGCATAAGTACGCTGATCATTGCACTGCTCAATCCCTGTCCAGTATTGTCAAATCAGTAGTTCGAGATTATAATGCAATTTGTAAACACAAACACTAACTGTAATTTTTACAAAGACATACTGTACGCTTGACCTCGTAATTCAGGTCCTTAGACTGAAAAGTTACCAACGATACTAAAACCCTCCATCTTCAGTTCACTTGTTTCATCAAACTTTTTGCCTGCACAGTTTATTCAGCATGTACCGTGCAGACAGACAGATAAAGACACAGGCAGGTGGGCAAGGATCCAGCAAGACAGATAAAGCAGACAGACATAAGGACCAAAATGGCACAAATGCACAGACAGAGAGACAGACAGGCGATCACAAGGACAGAGAGTCAGTCCAGATTGACAGAACAGAGCGCTGGTTGTGTTTATTGTTGGGAAATGTGGTCAGTGGCATTCCAGTCCTCCTCCTGCCCTTCATCAATACTGAAATACTGCTGACGAACAAACACACGCACACACACACACCCTCTCTCTCTTTTATACAATATATTTTCTAAAGTGACACTAAATATATATAAAATAATTTATTAGATTATTGTGTAGGAATCATCTGGTTGAAGAAGCGAGGAACTTATAAACCAAATTACTGATGCACATGACTGCAGTGTAAAAGTTGAATAGAGAGACTTAAAGACAAACACACGTTAACATACACAGCAAGAATGATTTTTGTCTTGTATAATTAATCTACCTAGATGTTTGTATCCTTGGCAGCTATTCGCAGTAAAAATCATTATAATACAAAGCAAATGGGAGCTCATTGTAAGGAGGCAGTGTGTATGAATGTTTGGGCAGTAGAGGATGTTCAGTTCTTATCACCGGAGAATCGCATCATACGTACGTATGTATATAATCATATTCTGACAACTGAAGTTTATTATCAGTGTTACATTGTAGTTTCCATGGTGAGTATTATGACAGCTGCACATATAATTTCTATTTGCTTTCACATACAGCGCTAACCTTGAGTAGTTTGCAGGGTGTGGTTTTTGATATGAGTGTTTTCTTTTCCCTGGTATCAAAGGCAGAGAGTCTAATCAGCGCATGGCATGTGACCATGCAGCTATGGGTGTGACACCTTTCCCACAGCTGACTGATTGGAAAGTACCAAATGTGATATTAAATATGTTTTTTTACAGGCCAGTTATACATTTATATTGACATTTAGAAAGTGTGTAGTCCATCTAATACAGAGCCGACAATAAAAGACAGGATTTTCGAAGGGACAAATAAGAAAAGGTTTTCTCCAAGCAGAGAAGCAGGTTGACAAGCTTTGTTTTTTTGTAAAAGTCCATTAACTGGAATCCAGTTTTTTATATATTATTGGGGGCTGGAGCTTAATCCCTGTTCATGGATGGGAAGCCTGTGAGGGATCATGCAATGAAAACCTCTGTGTGTGTTATGTCCTTCAGGGGAAGCTCCTGGCTGTCAGGTGAAAAGAAGCTGTATGTGAATCCATTCGTATCTGAGGCGACACATGACGTCTGTAGCTCTCCTAGAGCCGTCCCAGTCTTGATTGCAGCGACAAGAACAGCAGCGCTGGGAGAAGTGGGAAAATATATATATATATTGTTTCAATCATGTGAAGTTACATCTCCTGCTTCTGTCTGGCCACTGCTGTGATGAGGGCGGCACCCTTCCCGCTGCCCTCCTCTGATGGCAGGAAGGTCACGTTACACTGAGGAGCCAAAACGCAGGCAGTCTCTTGGAGGACTGCAGAGAAACTGGAAACAACAGCAGAAGAAGAAAAAATAGTTTAGTTTTTATGAAGTAATTTGAAGAAGCAAAATAGAGGGTAATAGTAGCTCTTGAATCCAATCACCAACAACACAATATTTACTGAATCCTTTTTAAGTAGTTTTGCAGTAGTTTCACACCACGACCACAACAATAAAAGTAGCTCACTGTGGATGTAGTTTGTAGAGTGCCCCATCCACCCCTACAGTGATGTTCAGATGGTCCAGCCCTCGGTTCTCTCTGATCTTATCGACCACGGCCGCCATTCCTGCCCCACACAGCTGAGCTGCACGACGTGACACGGCTCCACATACCTGTATGACAATGAAAACCATTATCATTATTGCAACACTTAGCAGACTGTTGGTGCCACAGTGTGCTGAGCCAAACAATGTCATATCACTCCTCCACCAGCAGAAAGAAATCTTACTGCATCCCAAAGAGAGGTTGCAACACAGAACATGATTTTCTGGGCATTGTAGTGTGTCAAAGTTTAAACTCTTAACCTCTCTCTGGCATTTGAGACAAATTTGAGACAAGAAAATAGGCCATAAGATTGATCAATCTAAATGCTTACTTTTAGCTTCAAGGTTTAAAAGTTTAACATTAATGATAGCTGCATTGCATTTAGGTGTGCCAGTTCCAGGGTCCTGACTGCTGCCTCACCAGCATGGTTTAAGTGTGATAATTAATCATCACTTACACCTGTGTTGTTCCTGCATTGACTAAAGTATCTGCTGTGAAGAAGACTACTTGTGCAGTACACGCTGTATGTCTGAATGCTAATCGATATAGACTTAAGTCTTGTACATAAAACTGAACTTGTGAGATGTAGTCTGACTGTTGGAGGCTACTAGAGTAGTAAAAAAAATTTTAATGTCAAACTATCAAAGACATTTGCTTAAAGTGTCTATGTTTGTCCTGCAGAATTGTCAGTTACAGCACAACAAAACACTAAATTTGACTGGAGTAGATTATGTCCGTAAAAGTTTACAAACACACAAGTCAAGTTGGTTAAAAGTCTGAAGCTGCATTGAAAACAGCTGTTTGTCTACAAACATGACATCGTGTTGCTCATCATTTTCTATCATCTACCTCTTTGACAATGATACTGTCATCACAGGTGCTGTCGAGCCCCAGCTGCTGGAGAATAGATCTGACCTGCAGTAGAGCCAGTCGATCACTAGGGGGAGACAACACAGTTACACACATTACAGTCATACACACTTACACAGGAATGTGTGTGTGGGTCATTGAACAGTGGACAAAACTTTTATTCAGTGGAATAAAACACACACACAGTTTCTCCTACCTTTCTATTTGTGACAGGTATTTGGTTTCGAATATTCCAGGTGTTTTTAAAGCTTCAGTGACATGTCCTCTGAACAACAAACCTCCTCTGGTTAAATCCAACAATACCTGACGGACAACTTCTCCTAAATACATCCCACTGGTCAGCTTCTCAAACCTGCACACTCACAAAGACACACATCATTTGTTAGATCCACTAAGACCGTGTGACCGCCTGATCAAGTTACAGGTTACTGAGCAATAGATCTGAAAACTCACTGGAGCACCAGACACACACACACACGTGCATAAATGTATGCAAGTTAATATGTAGCCAAAACACATGAGCACATGATTAACAAAAACTGTATATGAGAGTATCAACATATCAAACATAAAATACACACACAGATGGCGAGTGTTTCTAACCTTTGTTTTCCAGGGTTGACTGAGTTTTGGTTCACCTCAATGTCATAAGGTGTGATGATGTCATCCAGAGAGCCATCATCACCCAGACCTCCCCACTCTGTGTTTATACACATCTTTTGTGTCTCGGCATGCCCCTCCATGTTCTCTGCTTCAGTCCCATCATCCTGCTGGGAGCAGAAACCAATGAGGGGGTTAAAAACATGAGCTATCATCCAAAAATCAATTCAACTTGAAGCAAAGTGAGCATTTTATAAAACCTCTTCTACCTTATTGTCCCTTCCTCCAGGCGTGCCCTCTTCTCTTTCAATGTTTCCTTTCTTTTGTTCAGTCTTCTCAATGTTCTTCAGTTCCTCCATGTAACAAACATTAGTGCCAGTTCCTGTGAAACAGAGTCACATGGTGGATTTCTGTGTTGTATAAAACATTACAATTACAACTGCTTGTCAAACTCAGACAAAATCCAGCGTGCTTAGTGACAAGTTTGTGGTGAAAAGTCGCACCCATAACTCACACAAACATGCATTATCATTACAGTATTTGTGAGGACCCTGATTCGTGACTACAAACGAACTAACATAACTACAAGCTGGACCACAACCGTAAACATAATTCCAGTCTTAATTCGAATGCGAAGACCTAAGCCTCTAAACACTTGTGACAACCGGCCAGTGTCACAAAATGTAAACACTTTCAAGGTCACATACCAGCAATCAGTCCAATTTCACACTGAGGGTCTTCATAGGCACAGCTCATCATGGTCCCAACTGTGTCATTGACTACTGCTACTATGTCCAAGTCAAACTCCTGTGGGTGCAAACATACATGTGTGTATACAAACACACATACATACATACATGTTATTTATCTATTATTGTAGGATATGTCCTAATACGTAAACACATGTGTTTTTAAATGCTTTTATGCTACAGTTGAGTAGTAGTTGACTGTAATGTAATGTACTCTATAGTATATAAGAATATAGCGACAGAGTCTGGACTTCTGTCAGAGGGATGTCCAATAATTTTTCATCATAATTTACATTAATTTTGTGGTGAAACAGTTTTGTGCATTTTACTCATTGTTCCTACTTGTACATAAACAATCATCATTATAAACCTCTCTATTCCGTTGTATTTTGACTTACGTTGCGTCTCTTGATGGCCTCCCTCAGCATGCTAACAACATCTTGTCCTTCACAGTCTGTGGCCTTATAGCCTTTGGTCCAGCTCACCAAGGTGCCCTACATGACATACAAAGATTACAAAATTGTTTTTTACAAAATCTTTGTCATTTTGGTGTCTGTTTACTTGTGTATACTGTATATTTATCTTATGAGAAGCTAAATTAATTAAATCATTGATTGATCGTTGGTTGCTATTCCTAAGAGTTTTACGTGGTTGTAACAAACTAAACTAACATAACTGAACTCAAGTCCAAGACGTCCACACTCACAGTGTCAATAGCTGTCTGCTCACAGGGGAAAGAGAAGGTGAAGCCTGCAGGAAGATGAGCGTTCTTCATCCCCATGTAGTCCAGGAAGTCACTAACACACTGCGCTATATGATCAAACAACTAGAGACAGAGAAATAAAATGTTTTAATGAAAAATTGTCAAGAATGTACTTGACTAATGTTTCTCAAGAAAATGAATTTGACCTTTCACTTCTGGCAGGCTTTTCTAGACAATGTTGCATGCAATGAGCTTCTTTGCTCAGTAATTAAAATACTTATTAACTCGTCATCAACATTTCACTAAATCAGGTCCCAGTTTCATGTAGTCTGTCTGCCTACCACTGCTCGTCTTTCTGTCTGTATTATTTAGTGCTAACACTCCAACAACATGTCCTACCTCTTCTCCAGTTCCCTGCATTATCTCCAGTGGTATGGTGTAGATCTTATGGTAAAGTCGTGAGTTCTGTTGCAGACCTTTTTTAAAGTTCACCAGCAACGCTCTGAAGTTTGTTCCACCCAGATCCAAGGCAAGATACTTTCCATGCTCTGGAAAAACACAAAAAATAGCCTGCTGATTATTTGTTTTATATAATTAATTTCTTTTATTTATTCATCCTCTCCTGGGAAATTTAAAAAACAGCTCTGGTAGAATCTGGAAGAAATTGTGACAATGAATTTGTTCATTGTGTGTCTCATTTTAGTTTCTGACCTGTGCCATCAGGTGTATGGTACACAAAAGAAGGCAGCATCTTGATAGCAGAGGGGCCTTTACTCTTCAGCCCCGCCTCCAGCCCCGCCCTCATCTTGGCCTTGACCAACTGCAGCTGCTCTTGGCTCAGTCTGAAGGGAGACAGCGTCTCATCCACCTGGAATACAAGTAAGAGATCTTATATAATATCAGATATGATAGCATTAATGAGGATTAAATGTGTACACTTGTGAAGACACATACTACATACAGTAAAACACACACACACAGCATCCTAACCTGTCGCCTTCGTGATGCCAGTCGTTGGGCAACTGCTGTTACCAAGGCAGCTCCTTTGCTGCTGCCGCTGTCTGAGAGGACAAATCTGACATGGCACTCAGGAAGCAACCGGCGCACTACTTTGTGGAGACGTTTAGGATACCTGAAATGGAAGGAGTCCAATGTTTAACCTCTATTGGTAATCTGTAGAAGAACATCATACTATTGTCATTTCCCAGTGTAGAAGTCTGGCACAGTGTGGCAAGTTGATTTAACAAATAAGAATCCACAATTATATTTTAATTTAGACATCTACAAATGTATTTTAACAGGCCATAACAATGTGACCAGTCACAATGATAATTCAAAGTATTGTGTCTCCAAATATGTTTTTAAGCCATGACAGTGTGACAGTGAGCCAGCATGCACAAGACCAGGACCCTGAAACTACACCTGTGCTTTTACAACTGTGACATGTCAAAATGTCTTCCACGAAAAAGACGTATTGGTGTGCACCACTGGCATCTGAATATGATTTTTATGGTGAATATTTCCATAATAACCTACTGTGGGTGCGTCTTGTACACAGTTCCATCCACACCTACAGTGATCCTTAATGTCCTTAAATTCCGGTTTTGCTTAATTCGACTCAGGATGGCAGCCAGTCCTGCAGCCACCAGATTTGAGGACCTGAAGGACACTATGGTGCTGACGTGTTGAACAGCGACACAGTCGTCATGTGATGGAGTCAAATCAAGCTCCATGAGAATGTTTCTGGTGTTCTGCAGACCATCTTTGTACCTGAAATAGACAGACACGTATGGTAACACTTTACACAGAGGGAGTGTGACACAGACAGACAAACAGTCAGACAAACAGACCGGTAACTTACTGCTCCATGGCTGCTACATTGGCAGTCGTTATCTTCCCTTTAGTCTTGAGGGCATCGGACACATATCCTTCAAACAGCAGTCCAAGTTTAGCCATCTTTAATACGACCAGCCTCACTAACTCACCCAGATACATCCCACTGATCATCTTCTCAAAGCTACAATTAGGAAAATAGATGTGGAAACACAGAAACAGAGGGGTTTAAAGTTCTTCTGTCATACATGCTGTGCAACATCATGACAGACAAGACAGAGCTGCTTTCCTCACATTTGTTTGCCAGGGTTGTTGGAGGCTGCGTCGACATCCCTGTCGAACTCAGTGACGTAATCATTCAGAGCCCCGTCATCTCCAAACGCTCCCCACTCAGTGTTCACACACATCCTGCCCTCGTCTCCCTCCACCAGGTCAACGTGACGCAACTCCTCCATGTAGCACGCATTGGTGCCAGTACCTAAACACACAAACATACAGGACGTCCATGCGTTCATATTTACACTATTCAAAGAAACTTGTACTGGTTACATTCATTTTATATCTTTAAACAAATCACAAGAAGATGTTTAACCTAATTTAACTTTACCCTAATTGTAATTGTGACACTAGTCCCAAATCCTATCCTTAAACTGGCAACCATGCACACAAAATACACACTCCCTCAAACACATGCATTAAGACAGTGAACCACTAGAGGGAGCAGCAGTTTAACTAAAGGTGCACATCATAGTAAGTCCAAATATGTTAATTTCACACTAAAAATAAATTCGTATGAATTAGGACTTTTAGGGAGGTCTCAGTTCATTTTTGAGTCTGCAGTCTGTTGTTGTGTTGGAGTATTATCGTCAAAGCAGCATCCTGGGGAGTTTACAGCTTCAGTTGTCTGCTGCCTCAAACAGATACAGTGAATTATGAATCTGATGATATCTACTTTATAAATGGATGTACTCACCGACAATGAGTCCTACTTCACAGTACTGGTCATCAAAACCGCAGGTCATCATGGTTGCTACAGTGTCGTTAACCATGGCTAACACTTCTACATCCATACCCTGCAGGGTGAGTTATATACCAGGTTATAAGGTTAAAGTAACATCAGCTACAATACAGTTTGTACACTACACAGTGTTTCAGAGGACGTGCAGTCAGCTCTAAGCGATGACAAGTGGGTAAGAAGTTTTTCAATCCCACAGTTTCACCTTATGTTACAGTTTCAATTTCTGTCTGTTCTGAGAACAAGCTCCTCATCAAAAGTCATGTCTTAGCTTACCTTTACAGGCCTGTTTGATAAATGAAAAATAGTTTGTGGGTCATACAGGTAAAGTCATAGTAGCCTATGTATAATGTATTGCATGCAGGCGTCCTACCCCAGTTCTGTCAATAGCCTCTCGGAGGGCCTGGGCCACATTTTTACCCTGAAGGCCTCGAGCCCGATAGTTCTTACTCCAGTTTAGCAATAATCCCTACAGAGACAGAAAGACAATAATAAGAAAATAGACAGAGTAAGGTATACTGCAGGAGCAGGTCATGAAAACCAGATGGATGTATATAGAGTGTCATTACCTGATCCAAAGTGGACTGTTCACAGGGGAAAGAGAAAGTGAAGGCCAGAGGATGTTTCTTCTCCAAACTGATGTTCTTCTCATGCAGGAAGTCCTTTAGAGACTCTGACACATGGTCAAATAGCTACAGACAGAGAGTCAGACAGAGAGGGAGAGAAGAGAGAAAGGCAGTCAAGAAGAAGGTGGGAAATCTGTTATCTTTTTAACCCCTCTCTGTTGTTGCACCATCCTTGAACTCCCTACTTCTGCTCCCATCCTTCTTCAAAACTCCTCAAATCCATGTAGTTCCTGAATGCCTTTTCTGTTCCCTCTTGACTTCCACCGTCCCTTGTTCCTCTGTTTTTCACTGTCCATGTTTCCTGTGTCTCCTCCTCTCCTCCTCTCCAACGTACCTCTGTTCCTCTCCCAATGAGTAGCTCCTTATGTATCGGGTAGGTCTTCTCCTCCATCTCCACTCCTCCCCTCCTGATCCCCATGCCCTCTCTCACTTTAACTTGGAGCACCTTAAACCTGGAGCCTCCGAGATCCAACGCCAGAAACTGTCCTTTCTCTGCAGGAGTAGAGGAGAGAGACCAAAATGTATTATCTGTGTTGTATTGTATGTATGTATGTTGCTACTGTATGTATTATATGTTTATTCAGAATACGTTGACCGACACAACAGCCTGAAAAGTTTGAAAACCATTCGTGTGAGTAACCTGATCCATCAGGAGTGGAGCGGACGTGTGTCGGCAGCATCTTCACCGCTGCTGCGGCGTTACTTTCCAATGAAAGGCCCTTCTTCATATCAGCCTGGAAACGAGCCGAGATGTCTCTTAGCTGGTCGTCATGGAGACGCATGGCATACAGAAATCTGTCCACCTAAAAACAAATGAGACACAGAGAGCAAACATAGGGGCAAAGACAAATGAGCCATGCTGATTTATTTCCCACTGACTGGACTTAAATGAGAGAAGGAAGACACAGAGAGACACTGAGAGGAGGAAAGGAGGAGAGAATGAGAGAGACAGAGAGTCAGGTACTGTACAGAGGACGAGTTATACCTCTATTTGTCTTCTCTTCTTATCTCCGCATCATTTCTTCTGTCTGCTACATCTACATCTCTACATCTAAAGTTATTTCTTGGACCAGCTCACATGCACCTTCATCCATTAATTTTTGGATTTTATGTATTTGGGGTATGGTATCCACAGTATATAATACCAGAATTGACTTCCCACACTCAGTCCCACCCTGTATACTAAACTATCACTGTCGTAATATGTTTAGGGAACAAGGTCCCTCTGTACGAAGAGAGGAGTAGTGACGCTGCCAGGAGAAGACGTTAATCATTGGTCAGGAAAAGAGAAATGGTAACTAATGATTATAGCATCTTTATCATCTTATTACAGCACTGGCTGCTGCCTTATCTTTTTGGATTGGGTGAAGGTAGTTGGAGGCAGGTCTATGAAACCCCAGGAGGTCAAGAGCCCGATACAATTGTCTTTTTTTCTTTATTATATGATAAATCCTGCCAGAATTTCCCACAGTGAACGATGCAGAACTATATAAGAGCAATAAATGAGAAGTACACATTTTATTTTTTCAATTAACAAACCTAATAAGTCTAATAAATCATTTTGTTGAACTTTGGATGATTTGCACATACAATGTTTTACAGTAATTATGTAAGATAAAGCCATGAATACAATTTTAAGGTAATTGCTGCAGTATCCAATGTAAAGCCAATATTTTTTAGATAAGCAATATTTTGACAGTAACGCATAGTTCTTTTAAATGAAGGGATAGAGTGCTCCAAGTGTAACCAGCTGTCATTTCGGTACTCATTCCCTCAATTAGAAAAGTTCTTATTTCAGTTTAAATATATTACAGCAATTTTTCAGTCTCATAATAGCTCGTCTGTATCAGATTACATATTGAAACTAGTCTCTTTAACGCTGAGAATGACTGCTACTGGAACAAAAGTTTAGTTGAAGTTGTGTGTATCATGTAAAACTGTGGAGTAGCTCTTACCTTCTTTGTGGGGTCCTCCTGGAGTTTGGAGAAGAAGAAGGAAACAAGATGAACAGCCAGCATCTTGATGCACAACACACACCACCGTGAAAACTCTCCCAGTTGGTTTGTAATGAGTTTGTGTTCCTCTGTCAGCGCACAACACTAGTGCACACACTCTAATATAAAAGGTTGATGAAAAAGACATTCAACATGTACACATATTGAGACACACAAAGTCTGTTTGTTCCCTCCTGTCCCGCTCTGTCCTCTCTCCACTGAACAGAGACCAACCTCTGCTCTAACTCAATGATTAACAACAAGCCAAACCCCTTTTCTCCCCTCATTCCCTCAAATCTTTCTGTCTTACCGCCCAACCCTGTCTTCTCTTTACTTTCATTTCGTGTCTCTGGTGACTTACGCTAGACCTTTACTGAAGTTCAGCAGAAACCTAAGATCACCAAAATATTAGCAATTCATTGATGATGAATGGAGGAAGTGACATTTTTTATATTTTGTAACGCATTGTAAATGACTAGGACAGTTTTTTAGAAGATAATATTAACTTAATGGTACCAAATTAAAACAAAACTGAATAACTCTAGATAAAATGTAAGCTATTCGACACCAAAAACTGTACATTTCAGAGATGTCGAAGAGGTAGACAAACAATCAAACAATTGAAAGAATGAGGTAACAGCTTAACAAGCAGAAGCCCAACTACAAACTCATGCTGTGCAGCCAAACATTGAACAAACCCACAGTACATAATTTTAAATTCTGGTGGAGATCCCAAAAGTGAAGTGTGTATAAAATGGTGCACAAGACATCCAGAATATTTCCACTTGATGGATTGGTACAGCCATTTGAATCACACAGCTTCAATAAGAGTTGGTTTCTGCATTCATATTATACAGATATTTATGATACTGTAGAATAAGATGATTTTAACAACCTTAAGGCTACTTAAAGGAACACAAAAGTGAAAAAGTGCTATGTTAAGGGATTAAAGTAACTACATATACACTGTACTTACAGGTATGTCTGCCACATCTATAATTGTTTAATTCCAAATTGTGACTTAAGTCCCTCTTCATTGATGTGGTTTGTCTGTTGGTATACAGTCCGTCATGACCTGAGATTGATCCTCATAGTATGAGATGATCTTTACTGTTTTGTAATGAATAAATATCTTTGGAGCGCTTTGTTGCTTCATGTTTCTTCATGTTTCTTCAGAGGTAGTTTTCCATCATGTGTTTGCATTATTTTTCTGGTGTGAGCTGCATAATACAATATAAACAAGAAATCAAGACATCGTTAAAACATAGTAGATTTTTAATCGACTGATGTAATCGCCTTAAATATACAAACTAACAAGAAAAAATATAGCATCTCATCTGTACATAGACACTGACAGAGCATTTCAGTCTATCCAGTCTATTCAAAATGTTCACAGAAACTGCAGTTCATTTCCCTTGTATCATACTCATGCTGTTCTGAGCTTTTACCTTTGAGTATACTGAGCAGAGTGAAAGTTAACTGATTCCAGACCTGCGAAACACACACACACACACACACAGTGCATTTTAACATGTTTCCTGATCACAATGCTTCTAATACAGCATTTACGACACAGTGTGACTCTCCACCAAAACACTGTGCACTGTGTGACTGTGTGCGAAACCATGTTGTTTGTCCATTTGCAACTTAGGACTGTGGGAAAGACAGGCTCAGGCAGGACATGACATCTCCAACAATTATGCTCCCACTAAAATGGGAGAAGACAACGTGAACTTTTAGAGCAGTGAAAACAATGGAAAATGTAATGTACATCACATGATCCAAGGCTTGTATCGATTATTGATGTATACCAATTGACAGCATCGACCATGAGCTACGACCCACACATAATTGTTTTCCTCTTCATTTCTTCTTCTTCCTTTTCCCTTTGTTGTTATTATTGGGACGTTCTGTGACAAGCGCACTTTGATTGGTGAATTCCGGCTTTTGCTCTTCAGACCACTCCCTCTGCAGCTGCCGGAGCAGATCAGGAGTCAACAGCCCGTCTCTCACCAGGCGACTAGCTAGAGTGCTGTCCATCATCTCTCCTGAGCCTCTTTGTCCCCTTTGACCTTTGCTACTGGTCAAATAATTACCTCTCGCTGTTTCAGTATTAGCCCGCCTGCTGCTCTGTGTCTGTAGAGGATCAGTGATGGTTGGGTCAGTGGCTCGGATGAGACGGGTGATATTTCGGACGCCCTGTTGGATGATGTCATCAAGTTCCTGCTGGATTTCTCGAACAAAGGCCGTGTCTGGAAACATGTCCATGAAACGGTAGCTACAGAGACGGACAGAGAGACCAACAGCAACATGAGTGGGCAAGCAATGACGGGCAGAGCCACCTGTAGGAATGTAATGTTATACTGTTAAGAAAAGCTAAGAGAAAGAAGCACAGAGATGATGATGAGCTCCTTTATTCAGGGGACATGTTGCAAATAGATAATAAATAAATAAATAATCTCATAAGGATGACAGGTACAGTGCATCCGGAAAGTATTCACGGCGCTTCACTTTTTCCACATTTTGTTATGTTACACCCTTATTCCAAAAATGGATTAAATTAATTTTTTTCCTTAAAATTCTACACACAACACCCCATAATGACAATGTGAAAAAAGTTTTTTTGAAATTTTTGCAAATTTATTAAAAATAAAAAACTAAGAAATCACATGTACATAAGTATTCACAGCCTTTGCCATGAAGCTCAAAATTGAGCTCAGGTGCATCCTGTTTCCACTGATCATCCTTGAGATGTTTCTGCAGCTTAATTGGAGTCCACCTGTGGTAAATTCAGTTGATTGGACATGATTTGGAAAGGCACACACCTGTCTATATAAGGTCCCACAGTTGCCAGTGCACGTCAGAGCACAAACCAAACATGAAGTCAAAGGAATTGTCTGTAGACCTCCGAGACAGGATTGTCTCGAGGCACAAATCTGGGGAAGGTTACAGAAAAAAATTCTGCTGCTTTGAAGGTCCCAATGAGCACAGTGGCCTCCATCATCCGTAAGTGGAAGAAGTTCGAAACCACCAGGACTCTTCCTAGAGCTGGCCGGCCATCTAAACTGAGTAATCGGGGGAGAAGGGCCTTAGTCAGGGAGGTGACCAAGAACCCGATGGTCACTCTGTCAGAGCTCCAGAGTTCCTCTGTGGAGAGAGGAGAACCTTCCAGAAGGACAACCATCTCTGCAGCAATCCACCAATCAGGCCTGTATTGTAGAGTGGCCAGACGGAAGCCACTCCTTAGTAAAAGGCACATAGCAGCCCGCCTGGAGTTTGCCAAAAGGCACCTGAAGGACTCTCAGACCATGAGAAACAAAATTCTCTGGTCTGATGAGACAAAGATTGAACTCTTTGGTGTGAATGCCAGGCGTCACGTTTGGAGGAAACCAGGCACCGCTCATCACCAGGCCAATACCATCCCTACAGTGAAGCATGGTGGTGGCAGCATCATGCTGTGGGGATGTTTTTCAGCGGCAGGAACTGGGAGACTAGTCAGGATAGAGGGAAAGATGAATGCAGCAAAGTACAGAGACATCCTGGATGAAAACCTGCTCCAGAGCGCTCTTGACCTCAGACTGGGGCGACGGTTTATCTTTCAGCAGGACAACGACCCTAAGCACACAGCCAAGATATCAAAGGAGTGGCTTCAGGACAACTCTGTGAATGTCCTTGAGTGGCCCAGCCAGAGCCCAGACTTGAATCCGATTGAACATCTCTGGAGAGATCTGAAAATGGCTGTGCACCGACGCTTCCCATCCAACCTGATGGAGCTTGAGAGGTGCTGCAAAGAGGAATGGGTGAAACTGCCCAAAGATAGGTGTGCCAAGCTTGTGGCATCATATTCAAAAAGACTTGAGGCTGTAATTGCTGCCAAAGGTGCATCAACAAAGTATTGAGCAAAGGCTGTGAATACTTATGTACATGTGATTTCTCAGGTTTTTTATTTTTAATAAATTTGCAAAAATCTCAAAAAAACTTTTTTCACGTTGTCATTATGGGGTGTTGTGTGTAGAATTTTGAGGAAAAAAATGAATTTAATCCATTTTGGTATAAGGCTGCAACATAACAAAATGTGGAAAAAGTGAAGCGCTGTGAATACTTTCCGGATGCACTGTAGAAGAAGTAGAAACATAATGTTACCTTAACCAGAGGTAAAGATCTAACACATCATGAACAGCCTCCAAATGGACCAGGTCTTTTATGTTTTTGGGTGCAGCCAGAGGCCAGCTGACATGGCGGCAGACCCAGTCAAATGTCAGGGGTTCGTCTCGACTGAACTGACGGGCAAACTGAAACCAACACAAGGTTCAAATCAGTGCAACAAAGCTGCAAGTACTGGACAGCAGGCAAAGCTCAACAAATAAAAGGAAATATGTTGAAACTTATTGTCTTGAGTGGTATGATAGTATGATTATTAATATCAATCCAATGACTATAACTGCATTAAATTAATGAAATATTTTGCTATGCATTTACATCATACACCTTTTGAACACTCTACAAGCAAGAGAGAGTTTTTCTTTGCACCACGATCACCAACACCAATATTAGAAGTTACAACTTGACTCTGAAGCTCAAAGGTTACTACCATTTAATTCTGGAGCTTATCTTGTTTTATGAGTAAGACATAACCATAAAGTGTGAGAGCAAAATACAGTACCTATAAAACGTATTCAACACCCCCAGACTTTTTTATATTATAGACACTGAATCTGTTTCTGTGTATAAACATATGTCAAAGTAAAATCTCTACAAACTGATCTACATTACTACATATCAAAACATTACGCAATTATGCAGCAAAAGTGTGTCTGATTGATGATTACAGATCAAATGTTTTGTTTGGTCATTCACATTGTCACCCGTCTGTCCTACAAACCCAGTCACTGCTGTCATTAATGAATCATTACGTTATTTTCTCCCTCATTCCTTCCTTCCTTCTTTATCTCCCTCTATTTACCTCCTTTCATCTCATACCTTCTTGCCATGTTTACTTCTACTCACCTTTAGGAAAGAGGTGCAAACAAAAGGTTGTTTCTTGTTGATAGGAGCAGTACAGAAGACATAGCGTGACCTCAGGTTGAGTGGGATATGCTGAATCATATCAGCCAGAAACTTGAAGTCATCAATGTTGCAGACGAAATACATGCCTTCCACCTGAGAGAGGCTGACAAATATGTCCTGCGAGAAAGAGACAGAGGAGTCGCAATGTTTGTCAGAACGAGAAGATGAGGCTACAAAAGCATTTTCTTGGCACCTATTAGCATTCTTACTGACCACGCACTTAATGAAAAGCTGTTTTAACCGGGTACTTTCAGTGGGATAATATGCCATGTCACTCAAAGCATTTTTCATGTCAAAATGGCTTCAGGAAGATGGCAGTTACTTCAGTTTTCCTTGCCCTGCAGTTTTAGATCTCAAACAAATAGAGCAAATTTGGGATGAGACTGAAGAGGTCAACAGGTCTGCCCAAAATGAATGCAGCAACTATTCAAACGAACACCTCAAAGAATTCAGGCTGTTCTGGGGACTTAACAACTGAACCATCTCCATGACAACTTAGCAAACTCCATCCACTGTTAAAAGGAAATGCTACTGATTTGACACATCAAAGTCTATAACGTAGGTGCCAGGTTTTGACAAGGAGGAAGCTTGCTTGGAATAAAAAGGCTCTCTTTTTTTTTTTTTTTAAAGTGTCCATTGTGAGTCCGACAAGGTTATAGGAGTGCTATGCTCTGTTAAGGCCCAGAAATGCAGCTAAAAGATCTGAAAGAAGTGGATGTGTTTTTGATTTTTTTTCTCAAGCTACTGTTTCCAAGGTCAAGAAGATATACTATTAATGTAAACAGTGAGTGTACAGCAGCCTTCACTGTTTCAGTCTCATGGCTGTTATGTTGTCCCACTTTTCCAGCTCAATGTGAAAACGTTTCACTGCTGTTGCTTTCGTACTTAATAAAGGCAGGAGGATGAATGAATGAATGAATGGATGAATATATGGCTACACTCACAACAAGGTTCGACAGTGTAGCATCAGGCAGATGATAAGCAAACATCTCTATCTGCTCTGCTGTAGGATGGAGACCTGCAGTCTAAGACAGAGGAGGAGAGATAAACATCAGGAACACCGTTTATGCACCATATTGCAGTGATGGGAGACACAGCGGTTGACCTAAGAGTGTGTGTTTGAGTGCATGTCTGTGTGTAAATGACCACCTCAATGGGCTCTACGGAGTGGCTGAGTATTTCCTTGAGAACAGGCAGATCATCTCTGTGCATGGTGGTAACCTCTCCCTCTTTAAACTTGGAGGAGAACCTGGGAGAGGTGAAAGAGGAGACAGGTTTAAAACATTAACTAACTAAAATGGCTTGTTAATATTGCTTCTTCACTCCCGCCTTTCACCCTCCTGAATGGGGATAGTATGAGTACAAATGAGACTGACCTCCCTGCACGGCCGGCTATCTGCAGAGCTTGAGATGTACTGATAGTCTCCATCTGTTTCTCCCCTTTCTCATTAACATTCGGCTTTACCAGGCTGTTAAAGATGATACGTTTGATACTCCTGGAGAGAGAGAGGGGAAGAAAGGCAGACCAAAGGATAGATGTGAGCTGAGTTGATGGAATCTAAACAATATCTTAATTATAATTTGACCACTACGCTGCCGCTGTAGCTACAGCTTGAAGTTTACAGTCTTGTTAAGGCCCCCATGTGTAGGATTAATTAATTTCTGACAAAGGGTATTAAATCATGAGGAACACAACACAGAGGTCGATATAACATCTCCATAGAATGGGGCATACAAGGTACTGACACACTCCTTAGTTCTGCTGGGAAAAAACATTTTCAGTGAGGTCAGGTGATGGCCTTTTTACATTCTTTTCAAATAGATTTTGTTGAAAAAAGAAAAAGGAGAAGATCCTGATGGTAATACTGTGTGTGTGTGACAGTACTTACAGATTAAGGCCCATTCCAATAGCATCTGTAGCAACCAGTATCTTGCAGGGGTCATCGGGGTCATTAAACTTCTTGGCCTGCGACAGCTTGGTGCCTGTAAATCACAAAACAACTGAGCTTGGTCTCTGTCACACAGTCTGGAACTTGTTTACAAAGTTTCTATCACGCAACAAGCTCAAATACTGGTTGGTTTCCTTGATTTTAATTATGTTTTTGGACAAAAGTTGAGTTTCAGCTGAAGCCAACAAACTAGAATCTTGTTGATTTCAAATACTTTATTCACACATGACCACCTCTTACTTTAATTGCAGGTGCCTCACGGATGGAAACACAGAGGGGCAGAAAACCTTTTTTATCTTTATCTTAGCAGCGTACCTTGAGGATCAAGTTGACACATTGGGTCCTTTCTTTACACACAAAACATACATCCTTCTAAAAACCACTCACCTGGAGGTAAGCTCCCATAAATGACAGCACATTCTAGTCCTCTGGCCTCAATCTGCCTGCTTATGGAGTAAATGTCATTTTTACTGAAGCAGACGATACAGTCTCCTGGTCTCAAGTTGTCTAATGAGTCCACGGCATGATCCAAGATTGTGAATGGAGTTAGACGCTTGTAGGTGTTGACCTTAGGAGAGAGAGAGGAATGGACGGACAAAGAGAGGAGGGGGAGTGGTTACCTGAAGACAATGATTATAAAACGTTGAACAGCATCAGTGACGCTCCTCTCCTCCTGCTGTACTACATATTACTGCCTCACCTCCACCTCCTCTCCAGTGGTGTACATCAGCTCTCTGATGAAGTCTATGGCTGCAGGTTCCCCACAGACATGGATCTCCTCTGCACAGAGACCTTCACAAATACAAAGACAAAGTCAGCTGCCTGAGTCATCATAATCAATCAGAATAAATTATAAAATCATTAGGTACAAAGAAATAACTTTGTGTGCATGTTTGTCATAACATAACAAAACAAGAGATTTAGAAAATGTTTGTTATCATCATTTAATTATCATGAATTACTACTGATTATTATTATTATACTGATTGCAAATATTACGTGTGATGATCATAATGTGAGGTAGAGAGACATGAGGTCCAAGACAGTACAAAAGGTCTTTGTGTACGTGTGTTTTTGAGTATGTGACAAACCCAGCAGTGCTCTGGTCCAGGCCCAGCCTCTGGAAGGATCTCTGATCATTTGAATTTCATCGATTACAGCCACCTCATCTAAAGTGACACATAACAAAAAAACAAACAAAAAATATTCTCGGTGATGCCATCAGCTTGTTAATCAATTAACTCAAACTTAATCTTCTACATGATCCAAAGGGGGAAACATTTTGCTTCAACTGAGCAATCGAACATATCAGTAAGGACAAGATATAATATCAGCTCTTAGCCAGACAAACATTTAACCAAGATGTGACAGAACTGTGTGAGTGACTTCACACTTCTGGTACTTGAAACATCACATGGAAATCAAACAAAGGAACCACTGGTTAATAAATATTATTGCATCATTTTATAGATAGTTGCAAAGTAGAATGATCAAACTAAAACACATGTCCCATATAAAGGCAAGATTCATTTCATCTTATTTTTTGGGATTAAAAGTGATGAGACTCCACCTTTTTGGGATCAATTTGAAAAGCAGTCAACTAAATTTTGGATTTTTTAGCTGATACAATCTGATAACATCAAATTCAATGTCGTGTCCAACAGAGCATGGTTGAGTTTTCTTGTTATATTTGTGCTATTAAACAGAAATGTTTGTATGTGTTCCTTACAAGGCGTGGTGACACTGCACATCTCAATGGTACAGGCCACATGACCAGCTGCTCGACCCTCCGAGTCCATGAAGGTCCTCTCCTCTCCAGTAACCAAGTCACACGTCACACCCTGCCAACACACACACACACACACACAAACAGGACAACAGTCAACAGTATGGTGGTGAAGAACCGATAAAAAATGACATCTTAACACACACACACACACACACACACACACACACACACACACACACACACACACACACACACACACAGGATAGACATAGTGACATAAAGACATCACCACATAAATAAGACAGAAACAAACACTAAGAAAGAGCATTCCACCAATTTAGCATTGTACTTCTTTGACACTGTCGGATTCACGATGGACAGTTTTTAAAAAGTTTTACAAAACCTTTGGTCACATATGCTGCAGAACTCTCCAACACCTGTAAACGACTGATGTGTAAAATCAGTGAAGTTCCCCTTTAAACAAAACAGATGACATAAGAAGACAAATACACGTACGGCAGTGTTGCTCTTCTCAAAGATCTCATGGGCCAGTAGTTTCAGGGGGCCGCAGTAGACTCCAGACTTAGCAGCCAGGTAGCGCTGGATGGCGTGGTAGGTTTTACCACTGTTAGTGGGACCAGCATGGAAAATCACCTTCCTCTGAATGGCACGAGCCTCAGGGTACCTGATGAACACACACACAAACTGTAACCACAATGTAATGTTGTGCAAGTTATGACACATGCATACAGAAGGTGTAAACCACTGTTGGTATCAGATTGTTAGCTCCAACATCAGATGTATAAACAGCACATACCAGTTAGCAGGGACTCTGAGGTCTGAGATCTTTCTCAGGTCATCCATACAGTCCAGCATAGGAAAGATTTGCTTGGCATGACGCATAAAGTATGGATAGATGTCATCTATATGACCTGGAGTACAACAGAAATTAAAGTTAATTAAAGTTTTACTTTATTAGTATTGACACAACTCCATTTTGAGGTTTAATTAAAAACCGACAAACCTGCTCCATAGCAGATGTCACTGAGGATGATGTGCAGATCGGCGGGGAGTGACGTCATTTCCAGGACATACTTCCTGAAGCTAATGAAGGCCTGGTGGAACAAACGAGCTGTAAAAAAAAAAAGACACATAATGCTCACCATGCAAAACATGCGGGTTGGATTTTCTTGCTCCTGAATGACATGACATCATTCTGACATCAGCATCGATAACTTCAGAAGATGAAGGCTGCTGCAGTTCTCGGGGCCAGCTGCCGCAGCTGCTCTCCACTGACATCAGGATATGATGATCTAAGAGCTTATGGGCTCAAATGTGTGACCAACATTGTGTTTTATAGAAACTCTTCATTTTCTGATTAATTATGAAGATTTTGACTTTATTAGTCTTCGTTTGTACTTTGAAAGTTAATTCTGTTGACAGAATAAATGTTCTCTGGTTGATGACAACATTCATCTGGCAAAAAAGTGGTATACATTCATTTCAAAAAAATAATAATAAATAATATTGAGTGATGTTTGATGTTGTGAAATTCTTTATTTTTGGAATGTGAATAGGATCTTTACATTAAATTTCTATGGTAAATAATTTGGCAATTCAAGAAGCCTTCTTGGCTAGTTACAGTACAGTAACCATAGCCATATCCAGATCATCATAGATTTAACCACCAAATGCAGCCGTAGTCCGAGCAATAATCAGATCCACAGCTACAGCTTCAACCACCACAGCAGCATCAGCAGTGCAGTCAGTGACTGTTTACCGTTGAAGCTCTGCTTTTTGAAAGGAGTAATGAGCAATAAATGCAGAATGTGAAGTGTCACATCATCTCTCCTTTCTCTAGTATCTGCAGAGTGTTTCCCTAAACTTGCAGTGTGTTACAGCTGGACTGGACCAACAACACACTAGCTGTTTCTGTTATCAGAGGGAATGAAAATATATCGCTGGGGAACCTAAAACTTAATGCGAGGTAACGCAAAACGTATTCCTCAAAATTATTCTGGCCGTGATCCTTATGCGGCTCCGTAGAACATTTTAAAGAACATTTAATTAAAAGACAATCATTGGCGACTGCACAAAAGGTGGACAGATTAGGAGAAAAAATGAATTAATTTCTCACCATCCAGGCCATGGTCTGCTGCCAGCTTCTGCATCTCCTTCCTCTTATAAAACCGGTTCAAGACTTTGAGCAGTTCACCTGAAGCACGGACACAAACAGCAGAGAGAAACGGGCATTAGAAAATGCACAGAAGATGACTCTTACGTCTATAGTTTAACGTCACAGAGAGCAAACAAAACACACACAGTGTTCAAAATACTGAACATCTCAGTTGGCCTTGGCACACGAAGAAAAGAGCTGACAGCAACGACATGAGTTAATTATCACCTCGTTTTCTGAAGTGCTGAATAATTCCACAAATGTACAGGTCACTTCAGGTGAATTTACTCACTTTTATCGAGCGGTTGGGTTAGCTCTGCTCCCACACTCCCATCTACCGAGGAGTCGGTCTTCAGAGACACGGGGACAAACAGGGAGGTGTCCGGGGGTTTTGAAGAAGAGCTGTTAGATGACACATTTCTGCTGCAAACCACAGAACCAGCCTGATGTTGTTTATGTAACAAACCAGACCCAGAAGACAAATGACAGGTGCCAGCGGTGATGCGGGCAGCCCGTGTGCTAATGTGGCGTTGAAGCCGAGGTAACAAGTACATACACCGGTTCACTGACATCGCTGCGACTGGTTTGTATCCCGGCTGTTAGCACTTGCTGTTGGCTACTTACAAAAAGTGTGCTACTGTCGCTCGATGCTGTTCAACGGGTCTAAATATGAGGATTACACACCACCGACTTCAACAGAGGACGGTCAACATTATTCTCTTCCTGCTAACCCAACGTGGTTCAGGACCAGTCACTATGTAGCTGCCACAAGTGTGCCTGTATTGATATTAAACATAATATTACTAGTATTGAAAAACTAATGAGAGCTACTCGCTTAAACGAGACAATACTTGTCAGGTACATTTATATGACTGAAAATTAATTTTGTTTTTAACGTTTCATAGCAGCGACAGCAAAATATAAACAGGCAAACAGAAGGACACCTCTATACCTGAACCCAAAGATCGTATATGAAACATTGAAGATTGTTTCGCCATCTAGAAACATGTCGCGCTTTCAGCTTCTTTCTGTAGAAAAACGATCTCTGAAGGTTTCTGATGCCTTGCGTTCACTTGAGTAGACTCTTCACAAAAAACTTTGTGTCGTTTCCTAAAAGGTACAGGATGGGCCTATTTATGTTAGAGGAAATTAGGTCTGTTAATAAAAAGCCATGATGAAAATGAGAGTCTACCATTCCATGTCGACCTCTCTACTATGACTCAAGACAAGTGTTGAGGTACATTTCCTTTCTCTGTTGACAGCCAGAATTATAGAGATACTGACATCATTAATCCAAATTGTATTAATTTATCTGTTCAGTCATATTTTATTTATTTATTTTATTTTTAAGTTTTATCTTACAGAAAATATTGGGCTTGCTTGTCAAAGTTTAAGTTGTGACACTACTATGTGCAACACTTCCATAAGCTGTACTCAAACAGCAATACCTAAAATATTTATTTCCCTCTGAAACCTCTCATACACTTTCCGCAGGTATTCATCCTGAAGAAATGGTTGTTCAAAAGATATTTAGTATAAATTTGCTTTATTCACGATTCATTTTAGCTATATATTTGGGTTTGGTGTATATACACATATTATCATACACTCACACACGTCGATGGCATGATAAGACATTGTGTAAAGATTAACATGCAGTAGATAAGACACGGGCAGAGAGTTTTGGCATTTAAGTGTTTCTTCATTACCTCTGAAGGTACTTAAAGTACACCAAACAAACCCGACCTGTACAGTGTTCAGAAAGACAGAAAACATGTCTGACAGGGAGAAAGAAAGAAACCGTTGCTTGCAAATAAATTATACTGTTCCCAAACAAAAGAAAACCAGATTGCAAGGTCAACGCTAGCGTGAAGGAACAAATAAATCTGAACTGTAGTGAGTGTTCAGACGTTTATGAAATGAAACATATGACAGCATGAAAGTGACAAGAAGCAACAAAATATTGTACTTAAGTCCAATTAAAACAAGTAGTGATATATAAATGACAGTATCATTTCCGTTACAGACACATGAGATCTCTGAGGTGAAGTTGTCCTTGAGTGATGTTTAGTTTCAGCTTTCATGCTCCTTTTGAATTAAGTTGAGCATCGGAGGGGAAAGTGCAAAACTGTCCACAGATCAGAGCTTATGGGCAAATTTAACCTACATACAAGACCAGTGACACATCACCTAACTCTGTGTGTGTGTGTGTGTGTGTGTGTGTGTGTGTGTGTGTGTGTGTGTGTGTGTGTGTGTCTTTAAAGCAGGACCTAAACTGCCGGTCTGAGCAATCACAGTGGGACAGTTGGATTTTACAGTGTATTGATACTGCAACCCTTCAGTGCTTACAATAGCAGACATGAGCCATTTATTAACATCAGTATTCTACTTATACCCATCCAACAGGCTCAGAAAAGGCGGCACCCTATGAAAAAGAAAAAGTGAAACTGACAAGAGCAGTGAACCTACAGTCTGCTGATCATGGCTAGCATTGTTTCATTTTTCTGTTCAATCGTTTAAAATGGAAATGGAAAGACAGAACATTCGTTTTCAGGTTTAAGTAGCCAGAAAACTTCCTCAACTTTCACCCATTTTTAAGCTTTGAATTTTTAGCAACTGAAGAAATCTATTTCTTACATCACCTGAAGTGAGAGTCAGCTGACACCACCCCGGACACAGGAACTTAAAGGTTCAGTTCACCCAAATTACAAATAAACATATTTTCTATTAAGCTATACAGATTTAATATGTCCAAGTTTTGAGATATCTCTCCCTGAAATTTCTTTTGTGGTGCTCAAAGCACCGAAACTTAACTCCCCATTAATCTAGATATATCATATCTGGCTTGGAATAGTTTCTTTCCTTTTGTGATTTGGGTGAACTGACCCTTAAAATGACTTTGGAAGACAAACAACAAAAAGATTTCTATTCTTAAAGATTAGTCATAAATAAACAGCACTTTAAAGATCAAACAAAATGCCTTGTGCCAGAGAGACATCTTGAAAAAAACACATTTGGAGACAATCCTGTAGTAACCTGACAAACCTCATCAGTGAACACCGCAGCAAATATTCATCTTAACAAGAGACTGAAATGTTGTATTGAGCATCAAGGATCTTAAACAAGCAGAGAATTTGAATGTTTTAGAGCTGCAGCCATTAGCTGATTAAGTGATTAGTCAATTGACTAGAAAACTAAACGGCACCTATCTTGATGATCGATTAATTGTTTCAGTCGCTTTTTAAGGAAAAACTCCAAACATTCTCATGTGATAGTAAATTTAATTTTAGTAATATTTTAGGGTTTTAAACTGCTGGTCAGACAAAACAACACATGTGTAGATGTCACTTTGGGCTCTGGGAAAACACACTTTACTTTTTTTTTTTTTCAGTTAATTGAGAAACTTCAGATTAATCAATAATGAGAATAATAATTAGTTGCAGCTCTAAAATATTTTTATTTAATTAAATAATTTGATGAAATAAATAATGTCCGTCTTGAATTTAAAAAAAAATCTTGAATGTATGAAATGAGATGGAACTGGAAAAATGTAAGAGTGAAATATGTTTCCATTTTTACAGCCACATTAGAAGATGGAATAAAGGATTAAATCAATGTTAAGATGAAGATTTGTTGCACTAAACTCTTAATTACCCAATTAAACAGACATTTGCATGGAAAGAGCCATGCATGGACAGTTGCGTCATACATACTTAACAACTGGATGCTAGATGGATGAACAAGGGCACAGTTACATCTTCGTAGCTTAAACTCAGGTATTGTGAATAAACACAGAGCGAGTGTGTCGACTCATAGCTTAGCCTCTCGTTCAGGCTGATCCCCACGTCTTGAATACTTTGTCACTTGTTTGTGGGAGGGAGGATGCCAGAGAAAAGTCCAGGCTAACCGCTGTCCAAATATGCAAACAAAAGAAGCTCCTGTTGCAGAAGAAAGGGATAAATAGTTTGGTGGTCATCTGTAGCCATCTCCTCTTTTTCCGTCTTTGCTCCTGTTTTATTATGCATTCAGCAAACTGTATGGCTTCACTGTGTGTGTGTGTGTGTGTGTGTGTGTGTGTGTGTGTGTGTGTGTGTGTGTGTGTGTGTGTGTGCGTGTTTTCAGTTTGAGACGCCAAGATCAAATAGGCTGCCTCAATGTCCCTTACTTAGGTCGGTTTAATTTGCACTCTTGCCTTGACATTTAGCATTCAGCCTACTTGGATTGTATGCTTGTGAGCCTGTATGCGTGTTTCAGTCCTGGGGGAGAGAGTGATGGTGGTCCGACAGCTCACAACTGAAGCTGTGAAGTGATGAGGGGGATGTCTATGTTATGTGTATTCATGTATACAGACATTTCGCAGTCCAGGGAGATGGTGGGGCAGCCCTCACACCTCTGGCTGTTCAGCAGTGAAGAGTTGGGGGTGTGTCTGTGTGTATTTTCAGTTCATAGCATCGCCCTCACATCTCTGGCTGCTCCGCATTAACCGGCTGGGTCCGGGGCTCAGGCGACTCGTAGCGCTGATGGAAATTTCTTTTCCTCATCTTCTCTGGAGCTTTTCTCCACAAAACGATCTCCTGAACACAGAGGCAGAGTAATTAATAAATGAAAACTTCAATCCCAATTCAAACTATTAGAGAAATAGATGCTTGCAAAAGTAGAGAAACAACGTAATAGAAAAACAAGAACTAAAAGAATGCAGGAATGTATACGTGCACTTGAATAGTCTTAAGGAAAATTCTCCTGGAGGCTAAAGAGACAAGTCGGACGAGAAGCCCCTCACTGCAAGCTGGAAGTCGGGGCAGGGCTCCACATGAAGTGCCACCCACCACCCAAAACATTTATACATTGTCTATCAGCAATGAAAAATGTCAGTGTAATAGTGCAATTGTATCTACCTTATACATTTGACATACTTTAACAGTTGTCTTGCAGAGTTTATCCCTTCAGTAAGGCCTGTCAATAATAACTTGGTTCTCCTTAGCCAAAAGATTTGTAGAAGAAAAGGTCGCCCCCATTACATTAGTCTTGTAATGTACACACTATGCTCAGAAAGTAGGTTACTATGATACTATTACTATTATTATACATGTTGCTTTTATTTTGAAGGTAAATTTTACTCCTGGCGCAGTGATCATGGCCTTTATTTTGAAGGCAAATTTGACTTTGACTGACAGGTATTTTTCCTGCCATTGGATCAGATAGGTCAGATGCAATGCAGACAAATATAATTTCACAAACACATTCTGCTGCCTGTCACCTAGAGCGATCTATTGCGGTGATCTAAAGCATGCAGAATATCTTCTCTTGCTCTAATCCACAGCTAAGAATATATATAAATCCAATGAGAGGAAACTGTACCGTTTTTCTACACCGGTGTCAATATATTACAGCTGTTTTGGTACAAACAAAATAAGCTTGTATGGTTGTTTGTGTCAAATAGAAGATCTGTGTAAAAAATGTAGACATGGACGTAGACATGGATAAAACAGTTACAGATAAGTGTGTTACCTGTTGCTTAAAGTATCTTCTGTCCTCTTCATCCACCAGCACCAGATTAAGGAAGTAGCGTACAGAGAACTTCTTGTTGACATCTCTCATTGTGGCTGTCAAGTCATATCCTGTAAGGAAACAGAAGATGTGATATGCTGTCACTCAGAATGTTTTCATAAGAGGGGTGTTAACAGAGAAACTGGCACCCTGATGATATGAGGTCACACTATGTCAACTGGTGAGGATCAGCACTCAACATATTACCAGTTCACAGTTCATTGTCTAGTTTATACTGTATATAAGTTGTAACTGCAAGAGAGGAGAGGACTCACCTGCCAGGAAAAGTCTGATGGGGATTGATTCTCCTTTAACTGGAGCTCCATCCATGATCTCATACTTTGCAACCGTCTCTGTCTCTGTGGTCGTACTGGGACCTGAAAAGGAGGACAATTACATTAAGCCAGTAGGATAGAATACAGTAAAGTGGAGCAGAGCTAACAGAAGTTTCTGTGCTCTTATTGGGACCTAATCAGTTTACAGAAGAGTAAACCAACTGCAGCATTTTACCCCTAGAGACAAAGTACAAAGTTAGCACAGAGTCCTGCTGCTGGTCCCTTTATACTTACCATCCATGTGTTTCATTTTACACGTGACTACACTGGATTCTTACCTATGCCTGTTATCTCCTTCTTGATGAGCTGCAGCTCCATGTGTTGGATCTTAATCCTGACCAGCAGGAAGTAGATCTTCCCAACAATCACGTCCTTAAGGTGGTATCTAACAACGAGACACATCAAGAGAAGCTGCTCAAACTGACTAAAGGGCAGGTCTTATTTGGATTTGGAGCAAGACTTCAACAGAAACCTGATCTTACTTGGATTTGTTGTATTCAAACTCAATGTGCAGACAGTCTTCTATGCCGACCTCCATCTTGATCGAGTTGTTGACATCTGGATAGGTGGCTAACTGGTGGACAATCAGCTCATATTCCTTCACTAAGTCTGACAAACGACGAACTATTGTCACCCTGAGGAAATACCTGCAAGAACACACAGACAACACAAGCTTTAAGAGTCGGGCCAAAACAATGCAGAACATGCCGTCATCCAAAGACAACTCCCCACTGTGTCTGTGACAACGATATTAAATTTGCAGGGGGAAAGAAAGACAGAAAATGAAGTGGGAGAGACTTGTAAGTCTTTTCTTTCTCCTTCTTTTAGTTGCAGCCCTCTATTATTAATAACAAATCTTAGAAACATCCTGAAAATTGCACTGACTTGTCAGAATATGATAAAAACATATTCTAGGTGGTTTGAGTTAGGTATGTACACACGTGAAGGAGAAAGAAAAGTACATACCTAACTCAAACAATGCAGAATGTGTTTTTAATCATATTTTGAATTGTCAGTGCAATTTTCATGTTTTGTTCATTCGAATTTAATTAGTTTATTGGGCTGTTTCTCAGACATGTTATTAATAACAGAGGGCTGCTTCTAAAAAATTACTTTTATTATGTCTTAATAAACATTTTGATTAACTGATCGATCACAAAAGACATTTTCAGAAGTCAAAATCTTAATTTGACACTTGATAAATAACTAAAATTATCAAATGCATTGCCCGTGAAATTATGAACAATTTCAGCACTACTGAGACCAGTGCCAGCAATATATTTGATACTGTCCCTCTCCATTGTGGTAACAGTGCAAGATGAGCGAGAGAAAAGCTGCCCTGCAGACTGTTGGGTGCCATAAGATTGAACCTGAATACTAGATGCGGAAGTTCCCTGTCCATTAAAAACATCAAGTGGGAAAATAACACGTGTGTATAAATACAACCTATGAGATTAATACGATAACAGAACCTGAAATTTGCCTTGCATTAAACTTGGTAATAAATATACCTTAGCCTGACATTGGCTCCAGTATACGACTCATAGGGCTTCTCCACCTGCATGAACTCAAAGTCGTAGCTCCTGTTCTGGGTGAGTTCTCCAGGCAGAGCCAACTCTTTCACCAAGTCCACGAACTCGTGGGTGTTGCTCTTATCAGAGAACAGCTCTGAAACACAGCAGAGTGGATTTAGTGCAGTTGGTAGTCTGCATGGTGTATAATTCAAGACAGTTTAAAACACACCATGAAAAGTTTTATACATTTCATGCTCTTTCAACACACTGCTCTCGTTACCCTCCTCTCACTGCAAATACAGTTGGAGGAGAGTTTAGCTCCACTATGGCAGGCTGCACATGACGACCACATGCTCTGTTAAACCTTTTAGCCACATGAGAAAGCCAACAGCCTACTGTTGACAAGTAGTTTTCCAGCTATAAAGCCTAATGCACTGAATTTAGCATTTCAAAATTTAATGGCGCTAGTTGCAGAAAATGTTGAGGTTTTAAGTGTTAAACAGAATATATCCATTAGCACCATCCTACCAACATCAGAGCTAGCAAAAGACAGCAAAACAGAATGATAACAGAGAGTGATAAATGCTCCACTTTAATCATGCTCACCTATCTGTCCAACAAACTCAATGCGGATACCCTGATGCTCCAGTCGCTTTCCTCCCTGCTTCACATTCAGATTCACCTGGAGAGGAAACATTTGATGAGATCATGTATCATATGAACCAAAAAGCATGTTGTCACAATGATAGTTTGACAGGGAACAACTAGAATATCCTCTCTTTATAGTACACAAAGAATATCCCTGACAAGAGCTTTCCCTTGTTATTACATAGCTGCTGGTACTACATTTACATACAAGTACAGGTCCAAAAAGGTTGAGCCAATCAAGCAAATATCTCACGGTAAAGTAATATTGGGTAGACTCCAATATTACTTAATAAAGCAGATATATCTGCTGATACATTCGTGGATCCTAAACATAGATATTTTACTTCCTCCCAAAGGCAGAGCAAATCTTGCACACACATCAAAAGAACCTTAATTTCCCACAGGGCTCAGTTGAAGAGAGGATCCCAAAATAGAACGGGGTATGGCTGGGAAGTCCAGTATCTGCTGACAGTTAACTAATAAATAAAATGACAGCATATTTAAAATCATTCTTCATGTGTGTGTAAGAGCCCCTTACTGAATACTGAGGAGCTCTGCAACCCACTTTATAAATAATGTAAACTCAGTTTACCTTGCCAGACACAGACTCTCCGTCGTAGAACAGGTAGTGTTTCTCCACTTTCCCATCTTCTGTCTTCAACTCGGCCGTCTTTCTGTTTTCTGCATCGTTCAGCAGTACATCTATTTCACACACCGGCCCAAACAAACCTCCTAGGAAACTCTGAAAAACACAAAGTTCATCATAGATAAATAGATAACAGTGTATTGCACACAGAAACACACAGACTATTCAACATGTGCTGATATCAGGCAAATTCAGAGACAACTTTGATAAATTTGACCAGTTCAAAAAGTTGTCTGAATAATAAGTTGATTAAGCCTTTATTCACAGTAAATTAGGATGTACTGTGCACTGAAAGCCCCTTGCTATATTAACCCTGAAGAGCACAAACTGCTAATTCTCTAAATCTTTTTTATAATCTTCAAGGTTCATAAAGTTGACCCTTTCTGGAAATGCTGTCAGTGTCAAGTCAAAAGAGGTCTAGAACAACTGACAACTTAACAAAACAAAACAAAAAAATGGTACGTGGCTATCTTGATCTTAGAGACTGAAACACAATGTCAGGCAGTTGACAGTGTGACAGAACAGAGGCTGCTGTCTACTTTACAGGGGTATTTGTTAACACACATCTCCATGGACTATGCAGCTGTCATCAATAATCACAAACAAGATAGCATCTACAGTAGCTGTGTATAAGTGTGTGCTCTGGACACAATCACAGTCTGAAGTTGACACCATGTAAATCCTCCACAGCTACTCCCTCTCCATACTCCGGTACACCGATAACATCTGTTATTTCCACACCAGCTAACTCAATCACTTTCCACCAGCTGCACAGTCACAT